>NC_081407.1:346935237-347263987 GCF_030272615.1 Cryptomeria japonica | reverse complement strand
TGATATTGGAGCTGTAACCCCCTCCATGGGATCCCACCCTAATTACCATAAGGATTACAAGGTGTAAGCCTTGCAAGACTTGTTTCATGTTAATACTGCCAATACAAATACAAATACAAACACAAACCAAATACAGATGGTTGTGTGCAAGTTGTGTGTAAATTTTGGTGGGCAGAGAAGGAAAAGCTAAGGACTTCAAAGATTGCACTAGTTTCACCCTCTGAAATTTGAATATTCCCGTCAGTGCAGTGGCATTCAAAATTTTCTATTGACCAGAAGAATATTAAATACAAGAAGCAGCCACAATGAAGTAAACAGGAGTGTGAGAAAGCAAAGTTCAATAAATTGTCTCGTCCTACCAGGTGTGGTTATCAAAATAATTCAGGACACACAACTGCACACAAACTACTATTTCTGCCATAAAAACGATTCAGTTTTGAGGGAAAATGTTTATCCGAATGAGGGAGGAGACGAGTGGATATGGGGATGCAGTTTTGGGGATGGAAAAAAAAATTAAGATACTGGCGATGGAGAAGGAACAGGGGGATATTCAAAATCAAAATTTTAGGAAAAAAAATTAAAAGAAGCTGCTATTTATTATTTTTGTTAACAATTTGAGTAAATGAAGCTGTCACAATTACACAATTTGATTTAACTCTGCCCTCTGTCAATGCAATTTTTGCTTTGTTTGGAACGTATTTTTCCTGTCAAAAAACGTCCTAACATGTTCCCAACCAGGTGAAGGGAAGCATGGAAGCTCCCAACCCATCCAGGAAATGGGGAGAACATCCCCCTGTTAAGGTTCGGGCATCAGGACCCGTGGGAGAAGTTTTGTCCTTCCCAGTGTCCCCGAGACATCCAAAGTTCCAAACCAGAGAGCATGGGCAGAGACACATCGCCGTGGACTTAAGGAAGAGAATTGTTTAAGATTTTATTTTGTAGAGGATGGAGGAGAACCCAAATTGATCGGACGGGTTCATACAGTCCAAATTATTCCATGTTTCTAAATAGATTCCCTTATGTTGATGAGTATGTTGAGAAACTTCCAAGTAATTTAATATTAGTGTCCATAAAGTTACTAATTGCTGCATTTGAACAGCTTTACATGTTTTGTTCTTTTGATAGTTTACAAGAAGCATCCGATTGTATGGACAGGGGCATGCAATTATCTAAGTTTCTCTAGCATGATAGTTGAAAGCCTAAGACCCAACATCTTCACACCAAGGGAAGTAGACACATACTTACGTCAGCACAAATATCCACTACATCCAAAGAATAACAAGTTCTCAGGTTGGGATATTTGTAAACAAGATTCTTTCAGTCAAAACTAATGGATTTTGGAAGTACAAGAGGGCCATGAAAGACAATGATCTTTAGGCTAGCATTGAATTTCTTGTAAATGTTTTACTTGGATACTGAAGCACAACATTTTCTTGATTCAACAGAGCATAATACTATTGATTGCTTAAAATGACAGCAAAAATCACGAGACAAGTGTAAGCCACTTGAGAGAAAAATTCTAGTAATATTAATCTTTACACTTGTTCCCACATGTGCCGAGGCATTCTAGCTAGGCTGGGACTAAAAACTTCACCATTTATCAATCAGAAACAAGAAATTTCCAGTCCATAATGATTTAGATATTGATTTTTCTTGATTCGAACTGTTCAGATATTTTTATGTCCAATGTTTTGGATCAAACTCTATGATCCATCATCAGGGAATGAGAGCATTAGATCATAAAGTTTGATCCGCAAAAATATCTACACGGTTTGAATCCAGAAAAATCAATATCTAAACTTCACCTTTTAGCTTGACCATTTATAAGTGCAGTTCCTGAAGACAATACTATGACAAGAAACAGGCTGGCTCTAGTATTTTGTGGGGCTGTAATTGTCCAAGACAGAGATCTGCTCTTGCTAGTAACTACTGACAACTAATATGCATAATAAAACCTAAACATAAATCTTAAACAATACGACAAACTCTAATAACAGCTCCATTATACCACAGACACAGCTATTGAAAGAAAGGTGTGCTAAATAGTCTCCAATAGATTAAATGGAAGTAGGTCAAGAAATGTAAATACAGAATGAGTAGACCTGTGTTTGCTAGATTTTTACCAGAGACCTGTGTTCGCCTGTAAATGTCTGGCCCACTTTCCATGTGGACGTTCATCAGAAAGGAGAACACAAGCATCACATAAATGCAGGCTTTCCATTCTCATTTTTCCACGAGCCAAAAAGCAAAACGCAAAAGGATTCAACCATGTTTCTGAAGTAAAAATTGACAGGGAAACCCATACCGAATTCAGTCAACTTCAATTGACTTATAGTCACAGGCTTATCATAATTTCCAGAAAAATTGCAACAGAACTCCACTACATGAGCAAATAAACTGCCCTTAAACGCATAGTAGGGTCTTCTATACAACTTTGTATTGAAAGGAAACTGTATTAAAGTATACTCGGTATCCTTCATCTTCCTCTGTGAATTACATTGACTGCAAATACTAATCATATCTCAACCCCAAGAAAGGAAAAAAGAAAAAAGGAAAAAACTCTGTTATTGCATGTTCGAAGCTCAGACATATCCCTTACTACCCAGAACTAAGCCATGACGTATGTAACTTACCCAGCCTTCTATATTTACCCTCATTAACAGGTCGTCTGGAAGGCAAGCAAAGCTCTTGCAAGATTTGTAACAACTAAATAAAAAATAGTCATTACTAAATCATTTTAATGGGTTTCATTCCACTTAAATCGAATTTCTGCCCATAGTTATCAGGTAATTTGAGAGACAATGTGAAAGCCTAGATTCGAAGAAATTAAAAAAGAGAAATCAAAATTCCAACTGACCTCAGTGTTCTTCAACTTATCGATTCCTGCATCAGGATCCATTTTGCCACCCACTAGACAGCTGAACAATCAACCAATGTACACACATTCACAGTGAGGAAGCTAACCTAGAGCAGCCATTGAAACAAGAGCGGATAAGTTCATAAAATTTCCACACGGGTCCGTTCCCCAACAGAAAAACGGTGGTTACAAGCAGCGGAGTCGCACTTTGCATAAAGCGGCGTTTCGTACTCTCAAAATTCTCACAAGGTAGTTACAAAAACTTTGCATTAATTTCTTGAGAACGTGAAGTGGTGTTAATAGTGCAGACAACATTCTCTGTAGCGGTTTCACATTTTCCATCTCTGCCATTGGAGGGACACCCACCACAAATGCCACGTATTACTCTGCCCGTGATTGCCGGGTAGGAAAGATTCCTTTTTGAGTGGGTTTCGTGGGTACGCGTCCATTCTGTTTACAGCACACTGTCTACAGAGAGTAACAAAGAAATTGACTTACTGTATAGTTTTATGATAATGAGTTTCCCTTTC
This sequence comes from Cryptomeria japonica, assembly GCF_030272615.1. Classification (NCBI taxonomy): domain Eukaryota; kingdom Viridiplantae; phylum Streptophyta; class Pinopsida; order Cupressales; family Cupressaceae; genus Cryptomeria; species Cryptomeria japonica. Next base: position 347,260,600 of record NC_081407.1, on the reverse strand, counting down.
TTGACCAGGGGTTTATTTTATTCAACAGTGCAGACGTCATCTCAACTACTACAGACATACCTTGAAAATTATTTTAAAAGTATTAAGGTCTTATCCTTAATTATCATCATGACTGCCGACCATAAATTTATGCCATATGGAGAAATATTATGAGGCAAGCTGGACAGGTGGGTAAAACTTAAAAAAAAATCTTAATTTCTTTCAAATGGTTTCTAAATCCTCTGGGTCCGCTTGTTTCAATCAAACTTACCTAACAAGCGCTTTGGCCACGCTATCTTCAGTTTCATTCCATTTAATTGGAAACTTTAGTATTAATAATGATTGATCCCTAAAAAACAAGGGGAGCACTGACCGGGCTACCACAAAATACATTGTCAGAAGGTCAATGCAGTCTATTTATTATAGGAATTAAAATTGCCGTACACCTCATTTCAATCCATATTAAAATTGTCACATATGTAAAGGATAATATTTTTTAAACAATTGGATTTTGATTGCTTGAGATGGTCTAGCATAACCTGCATCATCACCTTTGCTATCAACCGTCACAACTTATGATAGGGAAACTATTGTTTTCACTCTATTTTTTTAATTTTTTAAACTTATTCTACTATAAAATGTGGACATATAACTTTGTTTTACAATATTTATTTTTTTAATAGATTGTCTATTTTATTTTTTTCTTTTATTTTAAATATTATATTTGTTTCTATTAGAAAACAAATTAATGTATTGCAATTTTCAAATATAAATTAAAGTTGTTTATAGGATTTAGTGAGAACATATTTGCATAAGCTAAACTTCATTATAAATTTTTTCATGATATTTATTAAAGTAAAAAAAAAACATTTTTGGCAAAATAGGTCAATGATGAGTTAATGCCATTGCATATTGTTTCATGTCACACATGCAAGGCCTCGCCATGTTGTGGAGTGATACTTGTCTCCATCCATCTCACAAAATGTACATTGCTTGCTCTCATTTGATGGAATTGCATATCAAGCTAGTAAAATGTGTAACCTTTCATTTTGTTTTTTCTCACAACACAAATAGTTTTTTCGACTCTATTTTTGAAACAATTGTAACAAAAGACATCTTAGAGGAGGTTTCATTTTCCATGGTTGTGATCAATCCTCTAGACTACAAGGACCTCAAGCATAGCACCTCTCCTTCACAAGTGTCGATGTGGGTTAGTGCTTAAGATTATTATTATGATCAAGTTATATTTCTAATTAAATTTATTTTTTTAAATATTACAAATTAATATTTCTAATTAATAGAGAAGGCCTATTCATCAAAAAAGTCTAATAGGTGCCTCGCTTTAAAGTGAAAAATTATTAAAGTGAATATATAAAAAATAGGCACCTCTAGGAGGATATCTCTCAATGTATTTTATGTAGGATTTGAGAAATACAAATCCACAGAACCCAAAAGAAACCTGCATGCAAGAAACCTGTCACAGAGAAAGAGAGAGAACAAATACAAGGGTTTTGGCTCTGACAAAGAGAAAAGATGTATTATCAGAGAAAATATGAATCAAGAAGATGAATAATACAAGAGATCAATTCTTATAAAGGAGATCAACACCAAAAGGAAAACCTAACCCTAAGGTGTGAGCATTTAATAATTAAATATTAATTATTAAATGACTAATGTATGCATAAAGAGAAATCTTAAGAGGAGAGCAAAGTTAATTAATTACTTTACTCTAACACCCCCCCTTAAGATGAGCTACAATGCAGCTACAAACAATGCAGAAGAAAGCAAAGGAACTACAATGCAAAAGAGGGTCCCGGCAACAAGGCCTGATGAGGTACCCAAATACAAGAAAATCTCTATAAAGTGGAGTAAAGGAGAAAACCCAGTGGGAAAAAACTCCTCTCCAAAAAGAGATAAAGAATCATGCTGAAAAGAAAACATGAAGGAAGGAAGGCCTCACTGAGACCCCCCAAGGACAACTTCCTTCACCCCAAGCATTGAGCGCAACTGAAGATAGCGCGGAGACGCCAAAGGTTTAGTGAAGATGTCAGCAACCTGCTCCTCTGTAGGAATATACTCCAAGATGAGAGAACCATCCTGAATCAACTGTCTGATGAAGTGCATGTGGATTTCAATGTGCTTTGTCCGCTGATGCTCCACTGGGTTGCGTGAAATGTGAATGGCACTCTGGTTGTCACACCAAAGAATAGTGGGACAATCTGGAGGAAACCCAAACTCTGTCATCGACTGCCGAAGCCATAAAACCTCCTGACTGGCTAACACTGCTGCACGGTACTCAGCCTCTGTAGATGATAATGCAATAGCAGATTGCTTCTTGCAAGACCATGTGATAGGACCAGAACCAAGGCAAAAAACGAAGCCAGAAGTAGACTTCCGATCAGTGACATCACCAGCCCAATCGGAGTCAGTGAAGCCAATGATGTGAGGGGATCCTGAAGAGTAGTGAATGCCATAATGTGTGGTGCCCCGAATATATCTCAAAATACGTTTGGCTGCTTGCCAATGGCTCTCATGAGGATCATGGGAGAACCGAGAGACAAGGCCAACCGCAAAGGAAAGATCAGGACGAGAATGTGTCAGGTACAACAGACTGCCAACCAACTGCCTGTATAAAGTGGGGTCTACTGAAGGAGTAGAGCAAGTGGAAGACAAAACAACACCTGACTGAAATGGAGTGGGGGCAGACTTGCAATCAAGCATGCCAAATCGCTGAAGCATATCAAGAGCATACTTCTCCTGAAAAATGGAAATCCCATCCGAAGACTGAATAACCTGTAGACCCAGAAAGAAGTGCAAGAGACCAAGATCGGTCATCTCAAACTGCTCCATCAAAGCTCTCTGAACACTCTGAATCATGGAGGATGAGCTACCTGTAATGATGAGATCATCTACATATAGCACTAGAATCAAAAGATCACCCTCCTGACGCTGAATATAGACTATGTGATCGGAATGACAGCGTGTGAAGTGCGAGGAAAGCAAGAAGGAGTCCATCTTCTCATACCAAGCCCTGGGGGCTTGTTTGAGACCATACAATGAACGTCGAAGTCTGCAAACCAAAGAAGTGTCCTGCACAAAACCCTGAGGCTGCTCCATATAGATCTCCTCATGTAGGTCTCCATGCAAGAAGGCACTCTTCACATCCATCTGAAACACTGTCCATCCCTGTGAAGCTGCAAGTGAAAGTACCAGGCGTATAGAATTCATCTTGGCGACAGGAGCAAAGGTCTCAGAGTAGTCAATACCCTCTACCTGAGAAAACCCCTTCGCAACAAGACGAGCCTTATACTTATCAATAGAACCATCTGCAGCATACTTGGTACGATACACCCACTTGCACCGAACCAACTTTCTTCCCTTAGGAAGAGGACAAAGATCCCAAGTATGATTCTTCATCAAAGAAGAATACTCCTCATCCATGGCCCTATCCCACTCTGGGTGTCCTGTCGCCTCTGAAAACTTTTGAGGATCATTTGAAAGGGTATGACTCAAAAGACTAGAACCAGATGTCTGAGCACGAGTGCGACGAGTATCTGAAGGATCACCTGCCAAAGAACCAGCTGCATCAACAGTATCACGGGCCCACTTCGGCAAAGATGGAGCAACTGGTGGTGGTGGAGATGGTGGATCATGATCTACATCATCCTCAAGAGATAAGTAATCCTCAAGAGATGAAGAGGAAGGAGTAGGCAATGAGGGAGAAGCTGGTGATGGAGAATCCATCTGAGGATAGCACTCATCAAACTGGACATCCCGCCGAAACAAGACCTCTCTGGAATCAGGATCAAACAACCTGTATGCCTTAACATCCTCACAGTAGCCAACAAATATGAGTGGTCGGCTCTTCCTCTCCATGGCTATCCGCTGAGCATCAGGAATAAATGCCCAAGCCTCACTACCAAAAACTCGGAATGTAGAAACATCAGGCTTGACATGGGTCCAAGCCTCCTCAGGAGTCATATGTCGTAATGCCTTATGGGGCATCCGATTCTGAATATAATTGGCACAATTGACTGCCTCAGCCCAAAATGAAGAACTCATAGCTCGAGACTGTATCATACAATTTGCCATCTCCCGTAAGGTTCTGTTCTTTCTCTCAGCAACACCATTCTGTTGAGGGGTATAAGGAACTGTAAACTGATGCTGTAAACCATGCTCAGTGCAAAAATCTCTGAAAGCCTGATTTACATACTCCCCCCCATTATCTGTGCGTATCCTCCTGATAGAAAGTCCAGATTGCTTCTCCACAAATGTCTTAAACTTCCTGAAAGAGTCAAAGACATCAGACTTGTACTTAAGAAAGTACACCCATGTACGTCTGGAGAAGTCATCAATAAAAGTGAGTACATAACGGGCCCCTGAAAAAGAAGGAGTCGGAAAGGACATAAGATCACTGTGTACCAACTCTAGGGCTGCCCTAGCACGAGAGGCTCGACCATTAGGAAAAGGATCTCGATGATGTTTACCAAGGACACAACCATGACATACACCATCTGTACAAGAAATCTGTGGAAGTCCAATCACAAGTGCCTGTGTACTCATCTGCTGTAGATATCTGTAATTGACATGACCAAAACGCTCATGCCAAAGCCTACTCACTGAATCTGCATGTGCTATAAGAGAGGAACCAACAGTGTCTGAACTCTCAAAGCCATCAAAACTATATAAGTGAGATGCAGAATCCACACTCCCAGTAGCCACAACCAAGTCAGGATCATGAAGATCTCGAATAACCACATCATGTGGAGAGAACTCAACTGTCTTACCAGAGCCAGAGTGGCAAATCTGATAAACGGATAGTAGGTTTGTCGAAATGTCAGGAACCAAAAGCACATCCTGAAGACAACCACCATCCAATGAAACAGTACCAGAACCCTGAACGGAAAGTTGTGCTGAGTCACCAACTACAATATGTCAAGTGCCTGTAGGAGCAAGAGCGGTGACCAAATCCTGTGTGTGTGTCATATGGTGAGAGGCACCAGAATCTAGAATCCAAGTGGACGCTGAGGACAATGCTCGTGCAGAAAGAGCATGACCTTTCCCTGTGGGCTGTGAAGGAGGCTGTGGTGCACTGATATTATGCTGCTGCATGGCTTCCTCCAAAGCCTCTAAACGTTTCCAACACCTGGAAACGGGATGTCCTTCCTTGCCACAAAAACTGCAAGGATCACCTGATTTCTTCTTAGTCTTGGAGGAAGACTCACCAGACTTTGAAGATTTGCCCTGTTTAGAATTGAATTGTGGTTTTGAATCAGACTTAGGTGGTGGCTTGGAGGGATTCTCACTAGCCTCTGAATCTTTCTTAGGCTTTGGTTTCTGCTTCTGTTTTCCTTTGGAGGGCTGGGCTACCAATGCTTGGTTCTGTGAACCTGAAAGTGAATCCAACTGCTTAAGTTTAGCTTGCTCACGAGTCAGACGATCACAAAAGACCTCAAAAGAAGGCATGACATGTCGAGCACCCAAGGCATCCATGGTGGAATAGAAGGTCGAAGAGAAGATCTGAAATGGACCCCGAAGCTTAGAGAGAATCAGGAAAATGCACTCTGTATCAGTCTTAGTCTTACCACAACCTTGCAAGATAGATCTTTGCTGTTTGAACTTCATCAGAAAGTCCTCAATAGAAGGAAATGAATCAGGTACCAAGGAAGTTAACTCTGCCTCAAGCTGCAAAGCTCTGAACTCGTTGACAGTACCAAAAAGTCCCTCAAACTTGGTCCAAATGGCTCGAGGAGTGATACAACCCTCAAGATGAAACTGGAGACTGTCAGAAATGTGTAAAGCCATCAATCCCATAGCCTGATCCATATTGTTCCTGTGCTGCATAATCTCAAAAGGACGTGTCAACTGAGGCTGAACCTCATCCAAACAGGACCATAACCCTTTTGACTGGAGAAGAGTCATCATGCGACCCTTCCAAGTGTGGTAATTATGCGGTGTGAGAGATTCAATAGGTCTGTCTGCCATCCTGTGAACTGTGCCTCAACTGCTCTGAATTTTTAATTATTATTAAGTGGTCTTTCAGAACTAGACAGAAGATGCAGAAGGGGGTTTGATTTTTTTTTGTATTGGTGTTTGTAAATTCTAGTTTTCTGATGTAAATAACAGAAAGCAAGAGAAAACACCCCCCCACAATGCAAAAAACTAATCCCCAGTACAAACTGAAAGCCAGAAAATGATAGAAAGCAATAACGGGTTGAGACAAAATTTGGAGCACCTGAAGATTTTTCTGATGAAATAGACTGTAGATCTGGAAAGAGCACAGAACCACCTTTCCGACACCTATTCGCTTTCGAAAAACGGAGTCCGTATGCAAAAGATATGGCTCCTGGAGTGCAAAAAACTTGTTCTGACTTCGACTGGCAAAAAACACTACAAAACGGAAAAATCAGAAAAAAAGATCTCAATCTTTTAGATCGGGCTCGGAACCAGCTTTCCAACGCCTATTTTCATTCGAAAATCCGAGCTAAAATGCTCGAGTTATACCCGATTTAGTAAAACTGCTCCAAAAGAGCCCAAATAGGCCCTTTAAGCCCTCAAGGGCTTAAAAAAAATAAGCCCCTGGTCCTCTGAGCGACCAGGGGCGAGCGCAGGGGCGGCGGCGGCGTTGTGGTGGCGGGCGGCGCACTGGCTGGGCGCGGGCGGCGCGCAGGCTGGCGGCAGGCGGCTGCCGGCGCGCAGGCGGCGGGTGCTGCACCGGCTGCGCAGCGGAGGATACCGCCGGCGGCGGCGGTGGCCGGGCGGGGGGCCGCCTGGAAGCGCACCGGCTGGGCTGCGCGTTTTTACACTGGCTGCGCTTTTTTTAAACAAAAAAATTGCGTTTTTTAATTTTTTTTTTATTTTTTTTTTGAAAATCCGCCTCGGTTTTCGTGCCCTAGGGCCGTACGGCCTTGGGGCCAAAAAAAATTTGCCTCCTGGTGCAACTGTGTCCAAATCAGACGAATTTTATATGGAAATAGGGGTTTTTGGGCGCTACGAGCTCAACGGTGAGGTCCGTTTGGGCTCAAAGTGCGCCAAAAAAAAAATACCCCCTATTCCAAAATAAAAAACAGAAGACAAACACAGATCTGATGCAACCAAAACCTGGATCTCAAAATCTTTCAAAATTCTGAACAAGCTGCAGCAGATCCAGCTCTGATACCATGTAGGATTTGAGAAATACAAATCCACAGAACCCAAAAGAAACCTGCATGCAAGAAACCTGTCACAGAGAAAGAGAGAGAACAAATACAAGGGTTTTGGCTCTGACAAAGAGAAAAGATGTATTATCAGAGAAAATATGAATCAAGAAGATGAATAATACAAGAGATCAATCCTTATAAAGGAGATCAACACCAAAAGGAAAACCTAACCCTAAGGTGTGAGCATTTAATAATTAAATATTAATTATTAAATGACCAATGTATGCATAAAGAGAAATCTTAAGAGGAGAGCAAAGTTAATTACTTTACTCTAACATTTTATATAAGCTAGTAGCAGTCGCAACACAATATGGAAAGCATTAAATAAGTCAATATATGATATAAATCCTTTTTAACAACCTAAATGCCTTTTGATACTGTCAATCTGACAAATTGTGCTTTAAAATAAAATCTCATTCAATCTCCATCCTAAGCCTTCGATTCATAGACCAAGGAAACCTAGCAAACCACCATTAGATTCCCAAAACCATGCATCAATTATAGATCTAATTTGTCCAAGTTGGACATGTTCACCTCTTTGTTAGAGTAACTCCTCAAATATAATGCAACTCTTGATGAAGGGATCATATGTAAATCTTAGGCACTCCATTAGAGAGTGTTGATTCTAGTTACAACCCTTGTACATATGGCTATGTTTAGCTAGTCAAATATGCTCTTCTTACACCATTATGTAGCCCTTAACATTATTTAGCCCTTAATTTCAATGTTCTCTTACACCTATTATGTTACAATTTCTAAGCGACATAGTGTATCATCTAAGAAATCATAAAATTCTTATCAAGAGTAGTGCCCTACTCCATGAGGACCCAAAATTACAACACATTATAATTATTAAATAAATAACTATATTGCTTTTACAATTTCAAAGGTATATAACACCTAGTCCATGTTGGCGTATAATCATGCTTGGGTGACATGTTTAGATGGCTTGCTTATGTGGTAAGTTAGTTATGGGGGTAGGTCACTTAATTCATTAATCTTCTTTTGGTAGCAATTCTCTCTCTTTGTTATTTTTATTTTACCTAGTATTCCTAGCAATTGTTACATGGTATCAAAGCAATGCTAGTGCAAAGAGAAATGCAAACAATTTTGCATGCAAATCCATTAAATTTAAACTTTTGTCATTACTCATATGGCATGTCAAATTTAAATAATTGTTGACACTAGTTTATAAGGGATATTTTCATCACATGGAGCACACTGAGTGCCTTTCACCACTTTGGATAGTCATCCAACAATTGCATGGAGATTTTGAATCTTCATCATATCGTGATGTCCCCTTGGCTAATATTGAGACTCTCATTACTCTGACTTGTGTGGACACATCTCCTTCATCTGTTGTTGAGCATATTTCATCTCCTCAACATACTATTACATCTACAATAGAGGATACTTCATCTCCTCCACATACTATTGCATCTACAGTTGAGGACACTCCAACTCATGTTGCTTCATCCTAAGATTCTAGTGATTGAGTGCATCAAGTTCATATCAATCTTCTAGATAGCTCATTGAAACAAAATTTTACCAAACATTGCATCTTTGTTTGTAGAGTCCCACATTGTAGACTTGGAGGACACCATTGAAGACATTCATCTCCTCTTTCATTATAGCTTCTATGGAGTTGATACTTATTCTTCAGATGATTCAAGGGCACATTCAAAACCCCATATTCTTTCTTTGCCTACATTTGCTTCTATTGTGATAGTAACAAATTCATATTGGTCTAGTTGTCTCTCTAATGTCGAGCACCATACATCTATGGCTATTTGTGCTCGAATCTTCTATGGTACTTAACTCATCATATCAGTATTTGTCACAATTTGGCATTACCTTAGAGATATATCTCCTTGAGAAACATTTGGAGGAGACATATTCAAAGGAGGCATCATACATCTTGAGTTTTATTTCCTCATATTCCTTTTAGGAATGGAGAGATAACTTGCATACTTATGTGGTTCTATTTCTTTCTAAGGGGAGGAATATTGTTTGTCGATCTTGGATCATCTTCAACATTCATTGTTAGGTACCTAACATCATTGCAAGAGATTCTACAAAGGGGGGGTTAGATGGTCTCACTTCTCTCTTATGGGATGGATTTTTGCTCACATAGCATTTTGTACTTCTCATACATTAGAGATCATATTTTCCCTTGTTTAGTGGGAAGTTTTTTTTTTCGCACTGAGTTTTCTCCTCTTCTTTAAGAGGTGCATTATACTTGGGTACCTTATTAGGCTTTGATGTTGGGACCCACTCGTTTGCCTCTATGCCTAATGTTGCATTACAAAAAATTAATGCCTTGCAAAAATTACGAATTAAAAATTTGTGAGATGAATAGTGTTCCTCTACAATGATTAAATTTGACAAGCGTCAACGTGAAAGCAAATGGGCAAATGCAAAAGGCAAATATAAAATTTGAGAAGCAAAATACAAACTCAACTTTCAAATTTTTGTTCCCCTGCAAATGTCCAACCTTTCAAGTCGCCCAATTAAATCTCAAATGTGATGAAGTCGCCCCTAACTGCAATTAAGTCACACCCCAAATGTGATGAATTCGTTGAAATTGTGAAAGTCACTCGAGGCAAGAGCCTAATCACCCTCAAGTAGTTGGAATTGAAGATTAACTCATTGGTTTTGAAGATTGGAAGGCAAATACAAGTTAGATCTTCACTACTATGTTGCTCCAACACATTGATATGCTTAAGGGGAATTTGGTGTATAATCATGCTTAGGTGGCATGCTTGGATGTCTTCCTTATTTAGCAAGTTACTTATGGGGTAGGTAGGATATTTCTCCTATATATGTACCTCCTTCCTATGCATTTTTTAGCTCACTTAATACATCAATCTTCATTTGATTACAATTCTCTCTCTAAGTTGTTTCCATTTTGCCTAGTATTCTTAGCAATTTCTACAAATCAGACAAATTTGATTGTTTTGTATCACTTGTAATCTCAATTACCCTCAAATCCACACCTTAATTATGAAAAATATCCCTAAACATCACCATTTGCTCACTCTTAGCATTTCATGTATTTTGGATGCTAGAGCACTATTTTTCTATCCTCTAGACAAAATCATGTATGGTCTACCCAAACACTTACTTTTCACACCCCGAAAACCTTAATTTGCTTCTAACAATCAAAATGGATAATATCTACTAATAAAAGAGGATCTAAGGCAAGTATTGGTATAGTGTGATGTTTTAAATGTGGTGGTGTTGTTCTTGCCACCAAAGTTTAATCTTAATCGGGGTGTTATTGTTGAGTGTTCATGTTGGGGATGAGGTCCCTTGTTTGTGACCTCATCGATTCATAGCTCTAAGTCAAAAGTGTTTGCCCCTTAAAAAACAGAAAAAGAAAGGATCTAAGGGATATAGATTCAAAAGCACTAAAGGAAACACTAGGGCACACACAAATGTAGGCAACAACAACAAGGTCTCTATTGTTAGACCATCCTTGTTGTAGAAACTCACACCTTGCACCTAAGGTTGTAAAAGCTCACATTATATAATTGTTGAATCAAAATTTGTCATATCTTCGAATTTTCTACAACACCATTTTTATTCAAGTGTTGAGAAGGATGTTGTGATCATACTAGACTAGTCAAACTCCATTACACGTATATGGACCATCAATGTCACAAAAGAATGAACTATAATTATACAAACACCACTTCTTTAAACAAAACATCATCACTGACACCCTTATACTTGATATTGCAAAACCAAAATCCAAAAAACAAAAATTGTTTCCGATAATATCATCATTCTTCTTGCTATTCTCTAAGAGTCACCATCTACATTAACTACCAAATCCATCAAATACTTTCTCCCCCTTATATTTTCTCTTCTCATTCTATATACATCCTCAACTAATAACTCTTTTGATCTTAAAATCTAAAGTATACTTTAAATGGTTTAATATACTTTATATTTAAATGTTTAAAAAAAACACAAAACACCTTATTAAATTAATAAAAAATAGATCTGATTCTCTTGTAAACTTCCTACAAGTATTAATAAATCATTCATGCGCCTCACATGGGAGCATGGATAATGGGCTCCCATTTTGCACGTGTAAGGGCGTTTCTTTCATTTCGATTCGCCATAGTTTACATCGAGATTATTATTAGACCATCATCATGATCGTCAAATGTAAAGGTTAACGTAAGCTCGCCACATTGAGTGCGCTTAATGGTGGGACGATAATAACATGTAAAATTGTATATTTGCAATTTTTAAAAATTTTGAATTTGTTTTTGATTAAAGTGTTTTAATTGGATTAAATTATGTGTGAATTACATATAGTGATTAAATATTTACAAATAGTTTAACTCAAAAATCTTGTATTCTAACTTATGCATTATGCAAAACTAATTTCATCTATTATAAGTCTTTTGTTTTTCCTCTTTTCAAAAACCTCCTTTTCATAGTGAAGAGGTGTGGAGTTCATCAAACAATGGGCTTTGGTATGTTTTTTTATTAAAAAACAACGTTAATTAGGGCATTGACCCTTTACATAGTCAAAGGATATCAATTTTAAATAGACCAAGCAGGGGCGCAAACCCCAAAAGAACAAAGTCGGATAGACCAAACCAACCTATCAAACCAGAAACAACCCAACCCAACTCAAGAGTGGGCATTGGCATGTTCCAAGGTCTATTCTCAGTGAATTATTCTTGATTTTTCTATGATAAGAACTCATATACAAAAGGATCCAAAACATTGTCTTTGATGACAATTCTTCCTCTGAGGATGCTGAGAACGACAATCTTTCCCCCGATTCCGAGGTTAAAAGGAGATCCTCCAAACTAGCTTCCAAAAGCCACAAAAAGATGACCCCGATGATTGAGAATCTGGACTCTAAGGAGGACCCCATTGGGGACAAGGAGGAAGAGGGCCCTAATACCACTATGGGGGCCCTTGATGGGGATGTTGTGGATGTGAATGCGACTAGGGACCCCATGGTTCCGACCACTGTTGGTGTCGTTGACATGAGTATCTCTGAAATACAAACCCAAGACCCCATTGATGTTAAGGATACAACCCCTATGAACACAGGCACTAAGGGTCTTCTGGGTGTGGAAATCTCTAATAGCAAAGCCCTGGATTCTAGTAATTTGGACCCGAAATTAAAAATAGCTAAACAGGTGATGCATTCTATCCCTCTGATGAGCCTGGTTAATGATAGTGATAACTCCCTTGCTGGTGGTGTGCCCAAAGAGACCAAAGAAACTACGGATGACATGGCTACTGAGAACCCCCAGGAGGTCCCTACTCTCCAACAAATGGAAAAGTTGAGCACGAATGTGTTGGACATCACGTAGAGAATTGAAAACCTCGGCCTTGTGCTTGATCTGCAGACTATCAAGGAGGATGTCAACTGACTCAAGAACAAGATGGAGGCTTGGGAAGCCCAAATGGTGGGCCTTTACAAATTCCATGTGTAGATTTTACATAGCTCCGCACTCACCCTCTCTCTGTTGAGGGAACGTTCTGCGGACACTGAGGAGGACAAGCAGGAGGCTAGAGACCTCTACAAGTTCCTGTCCAATGAATGGAACAGTGCTATGAATGCCATTGGGGTGCACAAGACACCCCTGTATTTTGTTTTTTGTTTTCTGCCGTTGTTTCTGATTTCTAAAGACTTTGTTCTTTTTTGTTGATAGTTGTTGTTAATTGTTGTTATAGTGTTGTTTTTGCACTATGATTTTTAATAGTTTTGCTATGTAAAGGGTCAGTGTCGTTGTTCTCAATGCTTTATTAATCAAAAACATTGCCCTAGATCAAACAATTTTAATAATCCCTATTGAATGGCTCAATTTACATGTGTGTGGTTTTTTATTTGATTTTGTGAACACAAACTATTGAACCCCATTGTTGTAAGTGATAAATGCCTTTCTTGACGTAATAATAATAAGTATATAAGTGATATATTTTTATTATTATTTAGTTATAGATTTAATTTTAATTTTTCAAACCCCCTTTCATTATCTAAGAACTTAAACCATTCCCTGATTATAATAATCTTGAACTTTTAAATTCAAATTTAAAACAAATTTTACTTATTTTCTCATAATTAAGAACATGAAATTTTCACAACCCATGATATCAATATGGTAATCTTTCTGGATTTGACTCTGTAAAAGTTATGATTATCAATAACTTTCTCTTACTAATCATTGTGAATCTACCTTGTGCATATTTACATTGATTTACATGACTTTGATTGTATTTACAAGCATTTACTCACTTATTTTGAAAATTATCAAAAAATTATTAAAAACTTATTATAGAACATTTAAAAGTTCTCATAACAATTTATTAAAGTATAAAAAATCCAATTCCTTTCTAGACAATTGAGATGTTGAAAGATCTCCCCAAAACATCTTCCCAAAACCATTGAGATTCCTTGAAAAAATATTCTTAAAAAAAAAAATCCCACTAAATAAACTTCTAAAATTGATTAACAAGAAAATTCTTAAGAGACAAAAACCATTATAAAAATTTAATCAAAAATTATATTTGTTGTTGGTGCTTTATTTTAAAAAATGTTCTTTCCAATGTGTAGGAGATTTATTTTTCTATAAAAAATTATCAATTGTCATATTTTTGTGTATCTCTTTTCCTTAAAAAAAAATATTAATAATCCTATTCTTGTGTATCTATATAAATATTATTTCTTTTTTAAGTATAAAAATTATTTTTTATATTTATAAAATTCAATTTTTAAATATATAGAAAGAAAGTTTTTATGTACCCTCATCCATATAATTGTATTTTTAAGAGAATGTAGAAAAATGTTAGTGATTAAAAAAATTATATATATTTAGCGAGGTTTAAATTATATTTATTTCAAAAATTAGATTAAAACTATTTTGCTCTTTTCATTAAATTAACGTGTATATTTAAAACATAGAAATATCAAAAATATAGATAAGAGAATTAAAATATCTTCAACATCATTATTAAATAAAATTTTTATTAGACAAAAGATATACACAGTCTTTAAGATATTTACAAACAATGATAAAATATTAAACAATATCAAAAGGTAAATTATTAATCTAATGTCCATTGGGATTTAACTAGATTGAGTGAGAGTTGTGAGAATTTTTATTTTTTTAAACTACTAAAACAAGGGTAAAAGTTTATTCAAACCAAAAGAAATACAAAGAAAGGGCTTTACACAACCCTGTCAAGCTCCAATAAATGGTCCAACTTTTGAGACAAATCCAGAGGTAATTCATCCCTATCCACAATGTTCCAATTTTGCTCATGATCAGAGGCCCATTTGGCCAGACAATCCGCAACCCCGTTCCATTCTCTAGGAATATGATTGAAAGTAATAGAATCCAAAGAATCACACAAATTAAGAATATGTTTAACAACCAAGGCTAAATGTCAACTAACATCTTCAAAAGTCCGCCTATTTAATAAATTCACGACCACTTGGGAATCAGACTCACAAATAATCCTTCTCCACCCAAATTGATAGTCACGTTCCACAACATATAAAATGGCAAGAGCCTCCATCAAATTGTTAGTATGAAGACCCTTATAAATAGAAAAAATAAATTGAACAGTGCCAGAACTATCTTGACCAACTCCACCAATACCAGCATGACCAGGGTTCCCGCAAGAAGAACCATTCGTATTGAGTTTCAAAACTCCCTGAGGAGGGGGAGACCAACATCCCTCCCTATTTATCTTCTGAAGAGGATGTTGACTTCTATTTCTCATCACCTGGCCTTGTTGAGTGGGAAGACGAAGACGATTGCAACAATCAACATCATAAGGATCCATTGTTTCTGTCAAATCACATTTAGTCGAAACAGTTTCTCCCAAAGAATGAAAATTTTTCCATCACATGCAAGGAGCCACCAACATCACATCTTGAAAAATCTGACGATTCCTCTCCAACCAAATATTTCAGATAATAAAAGGGGGGCCAAGAGCCCAAGCAACTTGGAGAAATGAGGTTGTAACAGGGGCTACCCCAATGATCAAAGAACTCAGCCAAAGAAGAGACATGCCAACAACCATTGTTCCACACACCCCACCAAAATTGTCAAATCTCCCTAGAGAAAGAACATTGAAAAAAGAGATGAGATATACTCTCCTCACTATTATGGCACAACACACACATGGACGGGCCCTAAAAACCACGCTTACACAAATTATCCCACATGAGACAGTGATTTTGAACCACCAACTACATGAAGAAATTGCACTTGGGCCACGAAAAATTATACCAAACATGTTTACACCAAGGTACCTCAACGTCACCAAACAAATGCCTATCCAATTGCCTGTATCCAGCAGAAACAAAGTACTTCCCAGACAAATCATTGCTAGCCCAAGCCAAAACATCATGTTCCACCAAAGCATTGCATGCACGAGCAGCAAGAATCTGAGCCAACTCTCGCCTATCCACCTCAGTCCCTCCTGGAGGCCATTCAAAAGAGTGCTTCCATATAAAACTAATAGCCTGCCCACAATTCTAAGCCACCTTATAATGATCAACTGTGTCCCAGCTTGCAACGAAAAAAATATCACAAAGGGATCAAAGGTGAGGATATGAAGAAATAATAGAGGGGTGGTCGTCCCAAGAATCAAACCAAAAAAGAGCCCGTGACCCCAATAACAGATCCAGATCCAAAAAAGATGGCTCTTAATCAACTGAACCCTCACATTCAGAGTATGTCAGATCATAGAACCCCTCTCCTCCAAAGGAAAGTGAGGAACATCAAAAGAAGTAGCACCTGGAAGATACTTATGGGTGAGAATACGAGCCCACAATTGATGTTGACTGGTACACCAATGCCAATATAACTTAGCTACAAGAACTTGCCCATTCGAAATAGCAGAGCGTAATCCAAGACCGCCCTCATTCTTTGGTCTGCACATAGTTTCCCACTTAACTAGGCTCCACTTGACAGACGACAATTTGTCACCCCAAAGAAATTGTCGTGAGAGAGCATCAAATTCCTTAAGAAAATACAAAGGGCCAGCCTAAACAAAACACCTGTAAATGGAAGAGCCTGAATAACATATTGAAAAAGAGTCACTCTGGCAATTGAAGGTAACCAACGATGAGTCCAATGAGTCACCTTCTTACGCAACTTATCAAGCAAATCTACCAGGAAGGCCTGGGTTGCCTACCAACAGCAAGAGGAATACCTAGGTAAACAAAGGGAAGAGACCAAATCTAAAACTGCAAAATTGAAGCAATTCGCCTTTGAATAGCCGAAGGAGTATTAAAAAAGAAAATAGAAGACTTCAGCTCGTTAACCTTTTGACCCGAAGAAGCAAAGTAGGCATCCAAAGCATGCCCGAAGATTTTTTTCTTGTTCTTATTACTCTTCTCAAATAAATTGACACATTAGAAAAACTAAGGCATAGCATGATCTAACCTATTCGAAAAAATACACCTAACTTACAAAACCAATGCCTTCAATACATCTCTTGCTACCCCATCATTCAACATTGCAAGATCAACCCGACCACCTACTTATCTATCCGCAAAAATCTCCACCTTTAGATTTTTATATTATGAGAATTTTAGTAGTGAGGACATAGGACCAATGTGGAAAGGCGCCAGTAGTGGACATAGGACCAATAACCGTCATCTTTTTGTCAACCTCACCCCCCATTAGTAGACATAGTAGGAGCCAAAAATAAATGGTAATGGAAGGTCCATTAATAAATATCACATATACCAATAGGGGATAATTTTTTAGCTTTTTTAACCATAATTAGCCCATTACTGAGACATTTGTGCACCACTACTGGGTCATTTGTGCTTAACTACTGGGGCATTTGTCCACTACTAGTGGCTATTTTGAGTTATCTACTATTGGCGCAAAGGTGATTATGTATTGGACCATACTTTGAAATTTGTACTTTTTGACCTTTGTGCACATAACGAATTCCACAGTGTGCATTATTACTACCCACAAGTCAAAACAATAGTTTTAGCAATTAAGTCGCATATGAAGAGAACAAAAATAAAATCATCAAAATTAGGAGCTTAAGATGCACAAAGTTAGCTATGTCCACTACTGACTCCTTCCCCTAAATTACCACAAATACCAATTGATATCAATTAGAAAGTTATAAATTAATTTCACTAAATGATATTATAACTTTTACTATTGCATCTTGAAATTCCTTAGGATCAATCTACCTTTGTTATTATTAAAAATCACCCCAATAAAAACTTATCACTTAAAGAAACTTTTCTATAAACATTTAAAATTTTATTAAATATATACATTTCATAAAATAATTAATCATTATAAACAATACTAAGTGGATACAAGAAAAACCATTATAAACATATATTGCCTAACTTTGATCTATATATAGACTTCCAAATAAATGGATATATTCCATTTGTGTTAGAGATGAGCTATACGTGGTCATTAGTTATAATGTTTTTAAGTTTACAGTCATCTAGTCAAATAATTTGTAGAACTGAAACTCTATTTAGTAATACTTCATACGTTACAAATAATGGTTCCCTAATTATATCTAATAACTAACTTCAGTTTGCAACTTGAACCTGCAAATTTAATCATGTATTGTAACTGACAAACTTTGTACAGTTGCAGAAATGAACTTATGATGTGGGATTTAAATAGACCAAATATGATGGAAGTGTACCTCGTCTTTTTCCTTGTGTAGATTATTAGAATGTAGGAGATGACATGGCGTTTTTTAATATATATAGTCAATTAATTGCAGGACAGACATGTGATAAGAAGTTTCTTTGAAAACCTCGCTGCTTTGCATCATCATTCTGCACTTCCAACAGCTTTTCAAAGCTTTGAAGTATAAAATAAAGACTGTAACAGAATTCCTTGACACTACACAAGAAACCCCAATTCAAGATCCTGCTAAATAGCTTTCAATAATTTAAAGGGAAAGTTGATCCAGCTAGCAACTGGTGTTCTGTTGGAGTTATTGCCATTACAATATTTATGCAGGTTTAATGCTTGTTTGACTTAATCCAGTGTAAATGTTGCTCAATTCATACAATTTAATGACAAATCATAGACTTCATCCTCTTGCAAATGATCCCATTCACATCCCCTGTATTCCTACAATTCAAAAACAAATCATAGACTCTATCATCTTGCAAATGATCATAGACTCTATCATCTTGCAAATGATTCCATTCAATTCCCACTGGGGATATGTAAAGAATTTCAGTTCTCTTTTAATCAGAAGGATGTTTTAAAGGGAATTTAGAAGTGTTCTTAACGTTGAGATAATATTCAATTGGGTAGGTTAAAATTCCCCTGCTTGGCAGGCAAAAGTGAGATTATTGGATTCTAAGTGCATTCTCAGTGAGGGAAATTTCCTCTCAAAGATGAGTATTAGTTACTAGGTAGTTTGTTTTTTTTCAATCAAATCCATAGTATCCAATAAGTATAGGGTACTTGTGTGCTTTAGGCCTCACCGACTCACAATTAATAATAATAATTTCTATATATAAGTTTGGTATAACTTATGGGGCCACAGATTTGCTTCCTACTAAAACAGATATTACAGCCAAACAAAAATCTCAACTACTTAGAATAGGCTTTATAATTTTAGTATCTAAATACTCCCTGTTAGCATAGGGTAGCATTTTTAGATTAAAAAATCAAAACTGAGAAACAGTAGCTTGTTCCAGACCAGCAAGTCAAACTTTCCAATCAGAGAAAGATTACAACTCTGCTGCAAAGAAACTGTAGCAAAGCGCCTTCAGGGGATCTAATTTTTCTTTCTAACACTTCCCTGTTGTGGGATGGAGAAGTGATGTATATGGTAAACTGCACAGAATAAATCTTCCGTAATCTTAATATGAGAAATATCTTAAAGAGAAGGAAGATACTAAGAGACTTACTCCTCAAAGAGCAATAGCCAAGTTCAGAGCAATGTAGGCCCTTATGTATGTAGGGCTTAGGCCCTAATGAAACATAAAGGATTCCCTAAATTTTTCTGTGCATTTAAGGGAAAGGGATCTTAATTGGAGATTCATAGTACAGAATGTATTTGTGAAGCAATTTCTGGGTGAAATCAAACCTTCATGGAGTCTCTGTGAGACAGAAATCTCACCAGTTAAATTTCATCCCATTGGAAGAGAAACATTTTTCTTTACCTTAACAACCAACGCAAATCTGCCCTCTTACTGCTATTTGCACGGCACACAGTTGTTTTGAGCAAATTGTAAACAGCTGAAAAGAGGGAAAAGCAAATTTGGTAATAATTTAATAAACAGACTTCTTATCCCATGGGAACCAATGCCCAAGGGCATATACAACTCATGGAATAGCTACTGTTCGTCTTGACTTCCAAATCTAATTAAGTTCAAAATAATAATAATGATATTCCACTGTAGCCATGTACAGACCTGTCATAATGTCATTTAACCACTTACCCAACCCTCCAAAATGGTCCACATAAAAGTTCAAAATTCTAGAGTAGGATAAAAATTGCATAGTAGTTGTGGGCAAATTGTTCTTAAATCTGCATCAATTTCAAAATTGCAGAGCACCACACAGAAAGTCTGATTTAGCAAATCATAATGAATTTCAGTTCCTTTAGTCGAACCCTACCATGTTTTCACATTTTCCCAGTGTACTACAATGCTAATGGTGATTAATATAGAGGCTTCACTATATATAAAAGATTCTTGGCAAAAGGAAGAAAAATGAACTTGATTAAATGGGCATGAAAATGAAAAGGGAAAATCTAACTAACCTTATTTTCCTTAAGCCGATCAATTCCAGCTTCTGGATCCATGTTCAGAAAGATCAATGTCCAGGAGTTTTGCAGACCACGTATAAGAAGCCAAGCCAATGTACATTTATAATGCAAAAAGACCTAAAGCCAATGAGCCATTGCATCCCCAAACTCTGATATTCATGGCAGAGCAACAAGAATGAACAACATGGAACTGATATGAACAAAATGGAGCAGATAAGTTTATTCCAATACATTGCACATGTCCCAACACATTCTTCCTTTGATGTTGATAGCTTCCCATGTCAAATGGTCCCATCACTCCTAACCCATAACTGTAAATACTGTTTGCATTCCAAAATAATAAAGTAATCGTAAAATTATTAAATATTACATTTGCACAGCTTTAAATACGCTGCTTTCTGGGTGATGACCAGAAGCATCCTATTGTGGGGAAGAAGCGTGCAAAAAGTTCAGTTGATTAGTTAACAGTAAATAAACTTGTTAGTTGCATGACCGTATTTAAGGTTGTTTTGCAGATATAATCAGATTGTAATGGACAAAGCAGATTAAATGGGAGAAAGCTTATTACATGGAAAGTTCAATTCAATTTGGAAACACAATGACTATTAAATAAAAAGTAAGGTTGTTAATTGTATAGTTGAAGATCAGATCACATTATTTTAGATGTAAGAAAGGAAGATGAACTATATTTAAAAAATTTTGGGAAGAGAAAATTTGTATCATTTATAGCAAAGGGGTGGAAGAGATGGAATGACATTTTATCATGGAGTATGCAATTTGTGAGAACATCCATACCCAATACAAAAACAACTTAAAAGTGACAATATTGATGAGTTATTTGAGGTGGCAAAGATTGCTAACTTCTTGCTAAAGATCTATTGTAGAAGATTCAACATTGAAAAGAGTTCAAAGATAACTTGAGGATGCGATTCCCGATCCCTTAGACTATTGTCTCACAGGTGTCATTAAAATCTCTTTCATTCATTTATCATACATTTTAGAGAGACTCTAATTGGTAAAACTTCATCATAGAGTATGCAACTTATGAGTATACCCATATCCAATACAAAAATAATCTAAAAAACTGCCTTCATGAACTATTTGGAAAAACAAAAATCAACAAAACAACAAACTTCTTAGTCAAGATCTAAAACAATTTGACATTAAAAACAAAAGATTCAAAATAACTTTTCTCAATCCCTGATCTCCTAAACCTCATTAAAATCTTCCATTGATCATAAATTTTAGCACAGACTAATGGGCAAAACTTGGAGAGACCGTCCAAATTTCTTTACAAACATATAAAAATATACACACAGATTTCGTTGTCGTGTACGAAGGGCCAGGATTAATGGTCAAAAATGTATTCTTGTCAGAGTATTTAACATTTATTTCAATAACAAATTACAAACCCAGATCAAAGCAAACAATTCTTTTTCCCTGTACATACAATATTAACTCTCTAACTTTGTTTGCACAAACATCTCGTGAATGTTTTGGTACATGTCTGAGTCATCGGTATTGGAGTACAGACAGCGATCGTTTCAACAACTTAATGCAGTCTACTTTCCTTTATAAAGCAAATGGCCATGCAATATTTTTAGTATAAACCAAGCGACTCTGTCGGCTCAGAAGCCATGTTCGCGAATCTGTGCATTTCATCATGTTCCATGGGTCCCAGCTGTTGGTCCAGTGAAATTAGGTGTGACCATGTGGAAGTAAGGAGATCTGCACAGACCACATGTTAAGAACTAAAAGCCCAAGGAAATTACTGTACATGGATTTGGTTGAACAAATTTTTCAGGTAAGAC
Source organism: Cryptomeria japonica (assembly GCF_030272615.1). NCBI lineage: Eukaryota > Viridiplantae > Streptophyta > Pinopsida > Cupressales > Cupressaceae > Cryptomeria > Cryptomeria japonica. Next base: position 347,238,831 of record NC_081407.1, on the reverse strand, counting down.
AAATCCTCTTTGAGGTGATTAAAGTAGATATTTATTAGCATGTGGAGAAGATATTCATAAGGTCCTTGTGATGTGGACTTTTTGCATTTCCTAGGATGCAATTCTATGTGACATTTTAACTCATTAAAAAGTTTTAAAATTAAATAATAGGTGAGTAGTTACTAGTCTTTTCATTGTAATTTATTTTGAAGTAATGTTGATAACAGTTAGGGAAAAGGACTTGCAATATCTTTATTCATATTGTAATTATATTGTAGTAAAAAACAAAATAAAGTGTGGTTTTAGGTCAATGACATTGTAAAATATTATATTATATTAAAAAATAAGTTTATTTGGTAATATTTTTTTATTAATTTTTATATTTGAAATATTGAAATATCATATTGTAAATAAAAATAAAATGTATAGTATATTAAGAATAATAATAACAACAAATGACTTTCCATAGTGTGTTGGTTACGTGGCGGTATTGTTGTTGTGGCCACCAAAATTCAAGTCATGAGGCATGCTGAGGTGAAAAAGGGTATTAAAATTCTAGGTCTTGAATTGACAAAAGGATCACAAGTTCTAAATATGAGATTAATGAATGTTTTCTATAATTTGGTGTATAATAGGGCCTACAAAAGGTGGAAACCATGCTTGAGTGTCCTAGCATGTTGATAGTAGGTGCTTTAGAACCTCATTGACTCTAATACTTTGCTTGGTTTTTTGATATAGATGTTAGAGTCCTATTAAGGTGACATGTTTCTTGTAAAAGTTTTGGCATGTGTAGTATCTTGTTTTTTTGTTAGTAATTTTATTTATAATTGGTATAATTGTTGATCTATTTGAGCTTCTATTTCCTTCTAGTAGATCTATTTGAGCTTCTATTTCCTTCTAGTATGTCTAGTTATGGATAGCTTGTATAGAAATATTATGTATAAATTAAGATTTAGTAGGGCTAAGGTTTCTTAATAGAACCTCAATTATAATAATCTAAAAAATATAAATAACTCCCCATCTTATATGTGTTGTGATAATAGAAGTACCATTCAAATATAGTAAAGAACATAGTTTCACATACAAAAATAGGACAGAGATTTACTTTTATTTTATTAAAAAAATAATTTAGCAAAGAGTAGTCGATTACAATTTTACAAGATAAAAATATATTTTAAAAAATAATTTGAAATATTAATGTAAATTAATTAATTTTGATTGATATTCTCTCACTAATGGGAATTGGAGGGTTAATTCCTTAAGGATCATAAATAAGATCAACTGGACTCCTCCTTCCACCAAATGAAATTTAAGTTAAAATTTGATAAAGCTCCCAAGTTAAATCATAGTGCATCCAATGTCAATTGTATTATCAAAGATTCAATGTGTAAATTGTATAAGGGCTACCTCTAAGAACCCATTGAAGACACAAATAATGAAGTAGAAATGTAGGCACGCTCTTCATATTTGTATAGTTTTTTTAAATGTAAGTTGTGGACAAGGGGTCCACACCCATGTATAAAAAGTAAAAATCAATATTCACATCAACCCTTTAATAGGGGTGGACTAGAATTCATCTAACCAGACGCCACAAAATTGCAAGCCCTAAATCTAGGGTGTAAAGTGACAATTTTTATCTTATTCTACAAGCTAAACATAAAGGAGAATAATTACTCAATCTCAAAAGGATACAAACACAACAAAATGGGTTTTCCTCTGTATTACTTATTCAACTAATCTACATTCTTTAAAGATTTTAATGTCATTGAATGTTTTAATTTTGATGGAGGACTTTTATTTTTCTTCACTTTTGTCCATTTTTGTTCTATCTAAAGAGAGGTATACACTTCTTTCATGTTTTTACCATTTTAAATTCCACCATAATTAATATTTGCTAGAATTATTGAGGGATCAATTGAGGCCGCAAAGTTATTGGATGGTGAATTTGATTTATCCAACAAGATTGTGGAAGCCTCTCCAACAACAACATTTGGACTCTTTTTTTACTTGTTCCCAGGAGATTGATCTTGCATATCAATAGGAGAGAGTGATCTTGTAGTAGGATCTTTTCTCAGAAGTGTATATGAAGAAGCAAAAAAATAATGCTCGGTAGGAGAAATAACACAATGGCAAGGTTCAATCCCTTTCCACAAAGTGGGCCAATATTTGGGGTAGCATTAGTCCACTCAAAATCTTGTCTTTTTTCACACTAGGAGGTACCATGGTTTGTTTAAAAACAATTTATACACTTGATCTCATTTTTATTTGTAATATACAGGTTGCCTCCATCGTCTATTTCCTACATTTACTAAAATCTCAGTCAAAAGGCCTTTCCATAAATCAATCTCAATGCATAAGAGAGAATAAATGTAACTTTCGTAATTGATAGTTTCTTTAGATATGTTGTGATATTTACCCAAGTCATTGCCAATAGCCTTCAAGAACTTAATTTCCCAGAATTATAGAAGGAGGTATGTTAATCACACCCAAAAATATGCAGAAGAGAATGCCTATGTTCATGGGTTGAAATAAGAAAACAATGGATTCATACATAAATAATAACCTTCAAAGAAGCATGGCCAACTTTGAGCACCAACTCCCTATCTTCTAGAGATTCAAATTCCAAAATGTAAAACCCTTTAGCACGGGGGTAAATATTATTTTTCTGCCTCCATGCATTCTTTCCAATTTGTGCTTATCCAGGAGTGAAGGTCGCAAAGCTTTGGCTAGACTTTCATGAATATGCAAATGAGGACACGATCCTACAAATATTCCTCTTTGTTACATGCAATCATCTCCAAACAGACTTCAAGAATAGAGGTTGATTGGCAAATGAAGAACTAAGGATTGGTAAGCACAGGTGGCGGAAGAAGGAGGATCAAAGATAGAAACCTCATATGGTGCAATAGAGTCAAGATATTTGTGCCCCCCATTCAGCTTTAGGGCATCCCTTCTAAGCGCGTCCTTAAAATTAAGTGGATAATCCACCAAAATAAATGGGGATGGAGGTCTATCGGAGTTAGGGTTTTCCCAAGGAACATGAAATCACGGTAGTCATCCACAACACCTTGTCCGATCAAATGAGTCCTTCAACGCATTCTATTTCATATTTGTAGGGGAGAGTAGCCAATAAGTGCACGGGGTCCAGAAGGTGATATAGAACATGCGCATCATGGGCCCCACACATGACCGCCCTACCCAGCAAAACTTGCACAACCGCACACCAAAAACATTACCCAAAAAATTGCATAAATATTCAACTTAAACATTACATCTTTTGGGCCATACATGTATCCATTACCAAAAAAATATAAAACATTGCATAACATTTAGAAATATTAAAACATAGTCTTCTGAAATAAACACATGTCAACGTGGGCACTTTCATGTGCCACCATGCCAAAGGGTGGGCCCCTCTAACAAAAAAAAATGTCATTGTCAAACTTTTAAACATGAACAAGTTTTTGTAATGCGGCCTTAGTCGCCAATAAACAAGCATAACATAAACATTAATATGGCCAACACAGCACGCGTGGACCCAACCGCGACCCCCTCACACAACACATTTTGGCTGGTTTGGGTCCACGTCTACGTCGCAACACCTCCTTCCCCTGGCACAGTACCCAACACTTCGTCGCCTCTGTAAAACCCGTCTCTTCATGCCAACTCCCACTTGCAACCACTACAAAAACCGTGTAAGGCCACCAAATTCCAACCAAAAACAATTAAATCAGGCTTAAATGAATTACTTTTGCAGATTCAATGGACAAACAATGCAAATTCTAATTTCAAATTTGAAATAACACATTAAAGAGGGGGAAACCACGCAATCCATGTATAAAATATAAATTCTCATCTCATTGCAAGAGTTGGATTTGAAAGAAATACAGTGTAAGAGAAAAACATAATGAAAAAAACACGGAGTGGCAAGCATGCACAGCAGTCGACCAGATTCATCAAAAGCACATGGGTATTGTTCTTGTTACCATACATATTTTTCTACATCACGTTGTTATTTCACATTTTCTCCTTTAAGAACAGTATAAACTGTAATGTTTAATCCGAAACATTTCAATGCATTCCCAAGCATTCCCAGAAACCATTCCCAAGTATTGACAGGCATTCCCAACAACCATTCCCACTAAAATTTACATATTATGTTACTTTTAAATTAAAAAAACATTGACAAATATAATGCTTACCAAAAATGTGTCACACATACACACATATTCATTCAGTCTCGCATTCGCTTCTTTTGCTTGGGCGAGGAGACCTAGTCTTCGTCGTCGTCAGAGTCCGTAGGAACCTCTGGTACTTCGTACCAATAACCAGTGTCATCTGCAACTCCCGCCTCACCTGCACCTCCCAACATTCCTGTTAGATAGCTCAAATAATCAGAGGACAACTGAGAGGGGAGGGGGTGAATCAATTGTCACCGGATTACAAAACTTTAGGCATTCAAATCCTTATTATCGGAACACATAAACTTAATATCGGAATGCATAAACCAAATACCGGAATAACTGATATAGCAATTAAACATAAACATTAAATAACATAACAGTTACCATCCATCCAGAACACATGACACCAAGATTTGTACGTGGGAAACTCGATAAAGGGAAAAACCACGATGGGAAGCCTACCCACAGTCAAATAATACTTCTGCAGTAAGTATGTGATTACAATATGAGGGGCCTACACATGCAGGAAGGCCAATAGCCTAAAGCACACTGCTCATCACAAAAACGAGCCTCACTGACTACAAAATAAATCCAGACTACAATCTGAATGAAGAATGAACTGCAAAGATAACATCTCTTATGCCTGAGTACAGTTCCAGTTAATCTCAATACCGAAGGCCTTAAACCTCTTCCACAAACCCAATTCGATCACCTATGATCGACCAAACCTTCTGCATATGGTTACAACATTATTTGCACACAGATAATCCCATAACCTTGACCTATGATCTACAAAGAGATCTTACATCATATTTATACCAACCCGGGACCTAAACAATTAGGTTGGCCACCTAAAAGATAATACAATAAATTCATAACATACACCCACAATCCAATGATCAACCAAGTCGACTTAGGCCAAAAAAATGTAAACCAATCATTAAATCTCGTTGGTAATGCATCAAGATCATCCTCCAACACGTTACGTAAATTGGTCCATAACCTAGATAGTAGCGGACCCAAAATAGGTCGCCGTAAACCAAATTCAACACCACCGATCAACAAGAACATGAACATGATAACCAACAGCATCCTGAGAATCATCTAGAAGTCGTGCCAACACCACCTATCATGTGTATCAAAAGATCTTCAACAAAGCTCTGTCGGTAAAACCCTTACCGGTGACCAAAAGGCTTACTAGAACAAATGATAGCATCTAAATCATCAAATCCAGAACCAAATGACTGTGATACACATCTGAATAGCATGAATGACAGATCCAAATCAATTCCACAAACCAAAGCATACTATAGTAATATCATAAACCAACCACTCTACTAGAACCAATCGGAAACCACTAAACAACCAAAACAGTCAGTGTTGCCATCAATGACAAAACATCAATGCAACACATAATCAATTCCTCCAAATTGCCAACAGTTCCCTCTCCTACCGCCTCACCTACATCTCTCGGCGTTCCCTCGCCTACACCTCTCAATGTTCCCTCACCTCCTGCCTCACCTACACTTCTCGATGTTCCCTCACCTCCCGCCTCACCTGCACCACCTGACGTTCCTTCATCTGCCTTCTTCCTCTCAATGAGCCACATCTCCAGCATCGTCCATCCGATTGTGGTTTCGGCATAACTTGCCTTGCGGTCCGCCCCCAATTCTCATCAAATGAAGGGGAAAATTTTAGGAACCCCACGAACTGGTTCTCGCTTAGGCACTTCAAACCCTAGCCCTAGAATAGTCGTTACGACAAGTTCATCAAGATTGAGCAACTGTTCATCATCCACAATTTATTTCAACAACCATTTAACTTTCTCTGAACTTTTCCCAATCTATCAAGCCCAAGCTGCCACCATGGCCATGATGTCCGCATTCGTTCAGTACCGGTGATCTTTGTTCATAGAACAGTCACCCAGAAACAATTTCAAGTATCGAAGAAATTTTTCATTCTTGATCTTGAATACGACCTTCAACCTTTTATCAGTGATCTTGCCCCTAAAGGCCAGTTGTTGTCTCATTGTGTAAAGGGTGAATGTGGCTTCCATGTCTTCTGCAAAAACTACACACGTATACAAACCTTTTGGATATATGTAGGGAATGTTTTTTTTAACTAGCTGAAACTATATCCCACCAACACATTAAATAGCAACTTCACTGCTTTTTTAATAATTGCCTCCAGATTTATTCTCTCCCGTCATCTTGTTTCGTTTATTGACCAGTTAATAATTGTGTCCCTTCACAATTGCCATGTGTATACAATTAATGCATGCACAATTGTATAGGAGATGGCTGCCACCTTTCACCCTTTCCCAATTGCCATGCGTGTACAATTAATACATGCACAATTTTATAGGTGGTAACTGCCAACTTTCACCCTTCGTAATTGCCATGCGTATACATTTAATACATGCACAATTTTATAAGAGTGGATACCAACTTTCACCCTTCGTAATTCCCATGCGTATACAATTAATACATGCACAATTGTATACAAGGTGGCTGCCAACTTTCACCCTTCGCCATGTATACAGCTGAGTTGGCTCCCTCCTACAGCAAATGGGGTCCACATATATATGGGTTGTATATGTATGAATACCTTTCTATGGGGTCCACATATCTAATGGGCTCCAATTATGTATTAATACCTCTACAAACACACACACACACACACACACACACACACACACATATTTATATATATACGCACACACAAACAGACACCCACAGTCACAGACATGCATATACACATATATTTATATATACACAAATGAGTATATATATACACACACATATGTGATTACATATAAAGTCAAATACATATGCATACATTTATATATTGGAACATATTTCCATATAAATGTGTATGCGACTATGTGTGTGTGTGTGTGTGAGTATTTGCGTGTATATGTGTCTATGTGTGACTGCATGCATCATTATTCATACATATATATGTCTGTCAATCTGTATAGTGGCATACGACTTCCTGTGCAATTGCAGGCCAATCCAATATTTGCATTCACATACATGTATAAGTGTTTAGCAATTCCATACCAATCTAGAAATGCATGCCAATTAGTCTACATGTATGTATATACATATGATAATGTGCATGTATGTATATACAAATTAAAGTAATATTTTGAGGTCACATTCAAATATTGTAATATATAGCATGATGCAGATTGACAATGATACATTCCAGACAACGCACATGGATACAACAAAGCGTGGAAATGTCAAACACAGATCAATGCTATCAAATTGTAAAAAATTATCAATATGAGAGGTAAAACTATCTCAAGGTCCACGAGATTCTAACAAGTGAAGGTCTTGTTGAAACCCTATTTCCAGAGGATGTTAATTATGAAATCCTAAACTCTCTCTATGAAAATTTCCCCACCTCACACTATGTTATTCCACCAACAGAATGCCCTATTAACATCCCATATCCCCAAATCCGAGCACAACAAGAGTGGTTAGCCAGGCATGGTCATCACGTTGACCAATTCTTTCTCTGTCCATACCCCTATGATGATCTTGTCTTCCCCACAAGATCTTGTTTCTTTTCAAAATTATTCAAACTTGGCCTCCAATCATGGAAAACCAAATATATCAATAGATTTTTCTTAGAAAACTATGTTCCTCGGGTCCGAGAATGCTCTCAAAACCTATCCTAGCAACGCCTTCTTCGTACAGTAGTGGATGAACAAATCCCATTGTGGATTTTTTACCAAAATATGCATCCAACCTAATTGTAAGCCAAGCACCCCTTCCCGTCTATTTAGTCAAGTAATTCTTTGGAAAGAACACACTCTAGCTACACCTCCACATCTAGAAGACCCAGAAAGTTTCGACCATGAATCCATATCGGAATAGGTGTCCAATACAAAAAAAACAATAAAACAAGTGTCCAATACACAAAACAATCAAACAATTGCTAAGATTTTGAGTTTCGTAAAAGGGAACCATAGTCCTACTATTCAAGCTTCGCTGACTTGTTGCACCTTGTTGTCATTCAATATGTAATTGCACATTCATTCCATGTCAAGCATCATTGTTGCCACTGATCAACACACATCGATTTACAAAATGACATGGTTAGTTGGTTCGATCTCAGAGTATTCGGATTCAAAAGAGTATAGCTGATATTAATATTCAAAAAAGATTGAATGGCTAACATAAACTTATTCATATCAGTTATGGTGGCCTATATTTATTGAACGTTGTTTCCACAGGTAACATTCATGTTCATGTTGTTCTGTGCAGATAAGATGCCTCGTTGTGCTTCAAAGAGATCAACATGCACAAGGGTGCGTTAAAAAAAAAGGGGTGTCAGTTTCAATGTGCAAACAGAAGCCCCGCCTCCTGTTCAGACCTAGGCAGACCCTATACCCCCAGCAGTAGACCATCCAAGTGAACGTCCTATCTCGATCATGGTGGACCAAACTAGTCCACCTTCAACTATAAGAAAAGTAACAATGCAACAGAAGTTGTGGTCGGCAACTGACATGGAAGGTGCACTCCGAGATGTTGAGGACAACGACTTGTCCATACGGGGTCATCAAGGAAGTGGGGCATACCAACTGTAACACTGTCAAAATGGTTGGGTGGTCTGACCACCACATCCAAGAAAGGTCCACCAACCATCCTTACGTATCAAAAAGAAGAGGAGATTGTGCAGTGGTGGCAAGAGATGGTTGGCTGTGGTCATGGCCTTGAAATCACAAACTTGAAGGCAGTTGTCTCTTAGATTTGTGAGGTTAGACCAACCCCTTTCAAGGATGGCATGCCTACAACTCATGGTGGTCTAGATTCAAGGCCAGACATCATGAACTCAGCTTGCAGATGACTGAAGGCCTCGACAAAGACTGAGCACTGTGTCTTAGACCAGCAGTTGTTTCTGTTTTTTACGAGACATTATCAAAAGCATATGTTGCTAATCCATATGGTCCTACCTGCATTTGGAACTGTGATGAAATAGGAGTTATGGCCGGCAGAAATGGGGCAATGAGGGTTCTTGTGAGGAAAGGAAGTTGGAATGTGTCTTATATACTTCCGAAGAGTCGTGAGTAGATCACAATTCTTTGTTGCGTTAATGCTTCCGGACAAAGCATTCCAAGGTTCTACCTGTTCACAGGCAAGAGGTAGATACAAAATTACATAGGTAAATATGAACCTGGTGCTTGTAGGGTAGCACAACAACATGCGTGGATGACCATGGAACTATTATGAGTTGTTTGCACCACTTCAAGCGCTCCGTCCTTGGGGGTGTATCACCAACAAACAGGTGCTTGTTGATATTCGATGACCATGACAATCATGTTTCATTTGCAACCATCGAGGAGGCAAGGATGTTGGGCATAGACTTGCTGACATTGCCAACTCACACATCTCACAAATTACAGCCACTCGATGTGAGTGTATTCTCTCCATTCAAAACATACTTCAAATCAGAAAGAGCCACATGGATAGCAAGGTTCCCCAATCCATAAATCAGGAGGGTTGAACTGGCAAAATTGAGCAGCAAGTCTTTGGCCAAGGCATTGACTATTTCAAACATTACAGAGGGATTCAAAAGGATGGGGATATGGCCCCTCAATCCCGATGCCCTCACCCACGACATGCAACCCATCACCAAATTCCACATTAATGATGGGGAAGATGCATCTGCAGTGCAAAACATGCTCAGCCTTTCGGGAGTCCATGTCTCCCCAGAAGTGGTTGTGGAAAACATTGCAGCTAGCCGTCAAATGAATTCAACTGCACAAGTGGACATGGAACAGGCAACCACCAACATTGATGAAGATGCAATTGACACTTTCGACGAGAGTCGGCCTTCCATTCAAGTGAATTGCACCATCCTGGGTGGTGGAAGGGGCGATGAATCTCGGTGTTGAGTTGGAAGGTGAAGACGAACGAAGGACATCTAGCTTGCCTTCACCACCAGAAGGTGTCATTCTGGAAATGGTGCATTACTATGCAGACTGTGGTGACTCTGACAGCAAAAATGATGCAGGTTTGACACAAGAAGCAACACAAGATTATAATGTGGAAGAGGAGAGCCTAATGTCACAACTAAGTGAGATGCCTCAATCACAACAACAAAATACACTTTCACGATTCTTAAAGCTGCCCATTCACATTGTGAACCAGAGAAGTGGTAGGGGGGCTTCAACTAGCATATGTTTGGCACGGGAAGGGTAGTTGATAAGTTCTGATGAGTTTGTCGAGTGTGTTGAGTTTGCAGAGACAAGGAGTAGAGAAACAGAGAAGGGGAAACAAAGAAAGAGAGAGCAGATTAAAGCAAACAAGGCAGGAAGTTTGTTGGCCAAAGAAACTAATGCACTATTGAGAAAGGAGAAGGCGATCTTGTGGCAAGAAAAGGAAAGGTTGAAGGAATTAGAGAAGAAGGAAAAAGACTAAAAAACTGCAACGAGATAAAGCAAGGAAGGAACACGAGGCTGAGGAAAGGGCAATTTTAGAGCAGATCTATGAGTTGGCAAGAAAGAAGTTGTTGAATAGTGAGTCCAGTCTGTCCATGCCTTTTCCCAACCGACACCTTGTTATGCAGGATCTAATTAACACAATGTTGCCCAACTTTCCAATAGGCATGAATTATTCACCTACTTCCCCCTCGCCTACTTTTCCTGGTACATCGAAATATATTGCAAAGGTGCCACCATATGGTGCTAGTCCTAGATATTGTATCCCAATGGCACTTGAATTGAGTACCAGTGACTCCATTGATGTTGATGAGAATGTGGCACCCATTGCAGCACCACGACCATCAGGCTCAGGGTCAAGAATTTTTTCCCTCATTTTTTTCAATTGAAGTTTAAGAAGACATTTTGGATAATAGTGCATGTTCAATTTTGATTGATGTAATAGAGACAATGGTATAAATATTGATTGGTGACGTACAAGTAATGGGATGATTGACTATTTCTGCCAATTTGAATACTTTATTATGTGTCAATGGTTTCAATTGTTTGAGGGTTATAGGGTTTCAATGGTTTCAATGTTTGAATGACTCAAATGCCTTCAGTGGTTACATGTGTTGGCATTATGGATGAATTGATTATGTGTTGCATTGATGTTTTGTCATTGATGTCAACACTAATTGTTATGGATGGTTACCGACAGACAGGTTTTGGTTACTGGTAGAAGATCTAGTGTTACCGGTAGAAGAGATTATCTGTTGGACACTTCCGACATGTTTGGATAAGCAAAGTATGTTTGATTTCATGTGTTATATGCTCCATGAGCATGTCTTGGTAAGTTGGTATTGACTTGGTAATCAAATGCTATCATACATTCTGGTAAACCCTTACCGACATTGGTTTAAGGCTTTACCGGTAGAGCTTTCACTGAGGAATCTTGACAGGATGCATAATTGGTGTTTGTGTAGCTTCTTCATGGATTTCAGGATGTTGAAGATGTTCTTTGATCGTGCTTCAACCGCTTGAAGACATTGCTTTGGCGTGGTGGACATAGAATAGGTCTGGTACCTATCTAGGTTATGGACCGATATCATGCTAACGTGTACTCTACACGTTACTGGGATGTTTTAGGAGGATTTATGAAATTTTTATTGTTATTTTGGTCTTAAGACGACATGGTATATCATTGTAATATGAAATTATGTAATGAACTTATTGTAATATCTTTTAGGTGGCCGACCTAATTGGTTTAGATCTTAGGGTTGGTATAAATGAATGTAAGATCTCATTGTAGATCGTGTGGTGTGGAAATAAAAGGTGTATCATGGTCATGAATTGTAATATCATATGCGAAGGATCAAGTCGATCATAGGTGATCGAATTGGGATTAAGGAAGAGGTCAAAGGCCTCTGGTATTGAGCTTAACCAAGACTGTAATCAGGCATGGTAGATGCTATCTCTGGCAGTTCACTTTATTGGATTGTTGTCCATTTATCTTGAGGTGATTTTAACCTCTGTAGTCAATGAGACTCTTTTGTAATGAGAAGTACGCTCTAGGGAGTGTGCCTTTCTACATGTGCAAGCCCCTAATTATATCACATACTTTCTGCAGAAGTATCATCTGACTGTGGGTAGGCTTCCCACCGTGGTTTTTCTCTTTCCGGGTTTTCCACGTACAAATCATGGTGTTATGTGGTATGGTTGATTTGCATTGATTATCTGTTTAATTATTGAGTTACATTGTTTATTGATATCTGTGTCTACCGGCATATGTTTATGCTTTACCGGTATTTGAATGTTTATGTGCTCCGATTTGAGGTTGCATTTTGGATTAAATGTTATAACTGTTAACAACTGATTCACCCCCCCCCTCTCAGTTGTTCACCGGTTATCCTAACAACATGTACATTCAGTGCATAATTGGTTTGCATAGTTCAAGCGCTCCAATGTTTGAATGTCTCAAATGCTTTCATATGTTACGTTTATATTAAATGCTTGAATGGTTTGCAGAGTCCAATGGTTTTGGGTTGGAAAGGGAAGTTTGATATGTTGGTACAATTCACATGTAATGGGATGATTGAGCAAAGGTGTGAACAACTACATGCTACAATTTTCATCTATTGATTGATGTTTATGGAAATATTTTGATGTATCAATTTAGCACAATTGAGTTGGGTTCCTAACTCGAAACCTTGTCAATTGAACACCTCAAAAACCTTGTCATTGGTGTGAGGTGTTGAAATTGTGCCATTTTGTACCATCAACCGAGTTCGTCGCGTGATATTTTTCTACACGATCACCCAATCCACCAAGCTCTCTCTCCATACTTCCTCCGACCACTTTGAAAATTCCCTTGCAATGCCATTAACTACGCCTCACCTCACCTTCCATGCATGAAGGTACTCCAACGACGACATACAACTGTTTGAAAATCTTAATACTTTCCAATTGTGATGCACCCAATCCACCAAGCTCTCCCTCCATACTTCCTCTAACCACTTTGATAATTGAAGAGCACGAAGGTTTTCAAACAATGGCATGTCCTCATTGTTTGGGAGTAAGAGAAGTGTAAAACAAGATAAAGGTATTTTTTTGTGAATGCAGCACATAGAGGATCAAAGCTATTTGAACTTAATTGTTCAACCCACCTAAGAACTATTTCAAATTGAGTAAGGTCCCTGGGTTCTTGTACAAGTGTTCTGGAAGGTTGGAGGCTTCTTGTTCCAATTGTTGACATATTGGCCCAATCATCATATTACATGTGAATGGAGATCAACAGAGTACTTGAGCAGAGTTCAAAGTTGGTCTCTCAGTCCACGTGGCATGGCCAATTGTCCCCAAAGTTAGGGTGCGCACGTAGTGGATCCTCACAACAATGTATATATACATGTTCAAGCACATATGTATATACATGTACATGCACCTTCATATATATATATGTAAATGCACATATGTATATACATGTACATACATACATAAATGTACTTGTCTATAGAGTGAATGTCTTGAAATTTGAGTTGTAAGTCATGTAGATTCATACATGTTCATACACATGTGCATACACGTGTACATACATAGACATGTGCATACAAGTGTAAATACATAGACATGTGCATGGACATGTGTAAATACATACACGTGTATATACATGCCACTGTTCATGTCTAAGGGTTTGAGGGTTTCTAATTTACTGTTTATGCAACCATGACAACCATTAATGAGTTCATTGAAAGAAGTGTAAAAGTATCTTGACAACTAACTAGCAATCAACCAAATAAACTCTATTTAATTAGATTCATACACATGTGTACATACATAGACATGTGCATACACATGTGTAAATACATAAACATGTGCATGGACATGTGTAAATACATACACATGTGAATACACATGAGTATATGCATACACATGTGTATATACATACACATTTGCACATACATGCCACTATTCATGTCTAAGGGTTTGAGGGTTTCTAATTTACTGTTTATGCATTATTTGAAAGAAACATTGAAACTACTGAAACTTGACAAGTATTGAAACTATTGAAACATGACAACATTGAAACTATTGAAACATCGTGAACTATTGAAATATGACAACCATTAATGAGTTCATTGAAAGAACAGTAAAAGTATCTTGACAACTAACTCGCAATCAACCAAATAAACTTCATTTAATTAGATTCATACACATGTAGATTCATACACATGTAAATACACATGAGTATATACATACACATGTGCATACATATTTGCACATACATGTCACTGTTCATATCTAAGGGTTTGAGGGTTTCTAATTTACTGTTTATGCATTATTTGAAAGAAACATTGAAACTACTAAAACTTGACAAGTATTGAAACTATTGAAACATGACAACATTGAAACTATTGAAACATTGTGAACTATTGAAACATGACAAGTATTGAAACTATTGAAACTTGACAACATTGAAACTACTGAAACGTGACAAATATTGAAACATGACAAATATTGAAACGTGACAACCATTAAGTCACAATGAACCAAATAATCTTCATTTTATTGAGTGCAAACCCTCAGACATGTAACCATTGAAGCATTGAATGTACATTTAAGCATTGAAGCAATGTATTGAAATTTAGTAAAAATTGAGACAATGAAACCATTCAAACAGTGAAACCCTTTGAACCAGTGACATACATGTAACCATTTAAGCGTTGAAGCAATGTACATTTAAGAATTGAAGCAATGTATTGAAGTGAAAGCATTCAAACCCTCAAACCCACAAACCCACATACTCACAAAGACTCAAACATTCGAATATTCGAATATACACTTGAACCATTGAAACCGAGAAACCTATAAACCCTAAAAATTTCCAACATTCGACATATTGAAACCCTTGGAAACCGAAGGCATTGAACTCTCCAAAGCATTCGAGCATTGAAACCATGTAACAAATATATCAATTTAAATCCTCAAACCCTCGAACCCTCAAACCCTCAAACAAAATTCAGTTGTACATTGATTATAAGCCATCAATACAAACAAAGATGCAAGAAATATAAACCCATCGTCTCGCAGCAGTGAGCAAAAAAAGAACAACGAACCTTGAATAGAGGATTATGATTCCCTTTTGGCATGTAATTGTGTTCAAGAACACATCTTGTTGTTCTTGGAAACACAAAGACTTGTGGAAAGACAGAGAATGAAAAAAAAAAAACTGAAATACCAAAGGGAAGTGACCTTCAAACAAAAAACCAGAATCGACATGCCTTAGTGAGGACATTTCCTCACCTGGGTCGAAGGGGGATCCGTCGTTGGTCTTCTGCAACCACCGCAACGTGTCCTCGTCACATTCGAACCCTGCAAAAACCAAATGAAACTTAAAACAATGGAACGAGGGCAAAAAAGTCGACCACAACCCATAATTCTAAGGAAAAATAAATCACATACCCAACCGAAGGTGCGCACGTTCTGGGTGCTTGCTGATTTGGTTGCATGCCATGGCGAACAAGAGGTGAGGTGATTGAAACCCTTCATTGGAGAAAGCGTGCAAAATGGATGACCTTTCACATGAGCAAATGCGAGGAGATTTATGCCATGAATACATCTCTGCTCGAAAAACATGATGGGGTAGCTGGACATAGGGCGAGTGGACGAGGAGTTAATGCGGTAGGTTGGAAAGTTTGGAAGTGGTTGCATCATTTTTGGAGGGAGAGATCGGTGAAATGGGTTGTCATCTAAAATTTTTCCACGCATAAACTGCATTCGAGACCGCCGGATATTGTTGACAGGTAACGGGGTGGGTCCGCCAACGTTCCGGTCGGGGGTACAAAATGACAATTTTTCGACACCTCAGACCAATGCGCGATAGACACGTGGAAAATGAAAGGAGTGGACATCCACCTCACGATTTCAGGTTGCCAACTCACGGGTTGAGTTGGCCGAGGGTCAAACTTTTTCTCCATGTGGACCCCTGAAGTTTGGGTGTGCACGTACTGGCTACTCTCCCCTATATAGCTAACAATTATAGAAAAGTGGGGATAGAAGGTGATTCTCTCATCACTCAAGAGTGGTTCTTAAAAATAAATTAGAAAATTGGAAAATTAATAATCTTCTACATAACTTTTGGAAATTCCTTGGAAAGTTTCTTTGAATGACATATCTATTGGGATATTAATGATGAAACAAATGCCTTACCAAATTTTATAATATTAATGAGTAAAGAAGTATTGATAAGTAATAATTTTAGATTGTATCCTTTTCTAAATAAAGTTTTAACATTATAAGAAGTTGATAAAGGATCCCTATAACTTCATTAATGTTTATGTCTTGCAACTATATTCATAACTTGTCCATATGAAATCTTTAATTTATCATATGTGAAGGATATGATATGGATCGAGATTGATATTACAATGATGATCACTCTTCTCTTCACCAATATATTTGATTTGTCATTTTATTTCTTTCCAATACTAACATTCCTCAACAAACTCTTTCTTTTATTTGTTTTGTCATAATAGGTGTAAGGATCTCCGAAACATTGAAATAACAAAATCTACATAAATACACAAAAACAAACTTAAATTGAACCGACTTACCCAAAATAAAAGATTAGAGACATGATATTAATTTTTTTTAAATGTCTAAGTACATAAGCCCAAAGACTAAGCACAACACAAGCAAACTATTTCCTTTACATGAAGACCGTAAGGTAGAGTACAACAAGTATATAAAAAATATAATCGAATCAATAATAATAGGTACTCTTGACTTGTAACTTCTACATAAGAACACCACAAGTGAGAACATTGTCGAAGTGGTTTACCACCCAACCTCAAAACACGAAACCTCCCTAGAATCCTTCTAATAAATAATACCCGACCCTACACGAAGATATTGCAAGGTGTGCACCCTTGGTCTCCTTGTGTTATGCAACATAGTGCTCAGGTTTGTGACAATACTTAAGAGCCTCATGTAGATTCATTAAATCTTGTGATTGTATCAAGCATTAATAGGTCGATCTTTTGGTGCAATGGCAAGCATGTTTCTAACAAGTGGCATCAAACCCAAGGTCATGAGTTGAAACCCCTCACTTGCGCTGAGTTGGATTGTTGCAAGGTGTGCACCTTTGGTCTCCTTGTGTTGTTCAGTGCAATACTCGGGTTTGTGACATTGTTGCCCGCAAAAATACCCTAGATAAAATAACTAACAAAACTAACAAATAGAGATTATTATTTTTTAAATCATCTATAAATGCAACATAGTAAACTATCATAAATCCAAAACATAGATTATCTCCATGAGAATGCATAAAACATCATGATCATAACCATAGCTAATGTGCATCATCAAACAAAAGCATAAATAGCATCTTAACCATAAACATATGTCCATTCATCATTTCCATAGGGTACTTTAACATCACTACTTACTAGCAACATTTCATTAACATATCTACATTGTGAAATTATAAGCAACCAATGCAATTAGGATCTATTCATCACTTCCTTATCATGAGATTTTAAATTTCCAATACATAACTCCATAACCCATCAAATATCCAAGTTAATTTAAGTATCAAATAAAAAACTACTATTCCCCTTAATATTACATTATGAAGCTATCTACATCTTTCTCCTACAAATGGAATTAGATTATTTCCTCAAGATTATCCTCTACATAATGCATCAATTTACTAACCATACACATGTACAAGATTATAACAACAAGTAATAATTTACTTCTAGATATGATCGCATGCTATAACACCAATTAAGAATCATATGCCATAACAAGAATGCATTAAGTCTAAACATCCAATTCTCTAACCATCATAAGATCTCATTCCTATACATAATGAACATTTCCACATCATGAACCATAGATGATATGTAATCTTATTTCATTTCATGATCATATTCTTTACATTAATATTATATCCTATTACATAAGTGTACATGATACAAGTGCATAGTCTTCTTTACATTTGCAATGCCATTATGAATACAAATTACAATCTTTATACATAAAAATCAGCTACATGACCATTTGCATTAAGGAGTCATAGAATCCATAGCCATGCATGCTACCATCAATGAAGAACATCCCAAAGGAAGAAGGCATCAAATCACTCGACCATGTGGAGCCAAATAGGAACCCCACCCCCATGCGAGGAGATGACATGGGGTTCCAACTCACACTCAAGACCTCGGATGACACCTAACAACCAAGGGACTCAACATGACAACCACAAGATAACAACCAAGAACAATGAAACCAATCACATCACAAGGCTAATCATGAATCAATAAAATCCCAAAGGCATAATCAACAACCAAGGGCATAAGGATAATGGACACATGTAGGGAAGAGTGTCATCACGTGCTAGCCTCATGTGGAATCTGTTAGATAGCTTAGATAACTAGAGGACAACCGAGAGGGAGGGGGGTGAATCAGTTGTCACTAGATTATAGAACTTTAAGCATTTAAATCCTTATTACTGGAACACATAAACTTAATACCGGAATGCATAAACCAAATTTCCAGAATGATTGATAAAGCATTTAAACATAAACATAAATCACAAAATAGTTAACATCCATCCATAACACATGATACCAAGATTATACATGGAAAACCCGGTAAAGGGAAAAACTACAGTGGGAAGCCTACCCATAGTCAGATAATACTTCTGCAGTAAGTATGTGATTACAATATGAGGGGCTTGCACATGCAGAAAGGCCAACAACCTAGAGCGTACTACTCATCACAAAAAGGAACCTCACTGACTACATAAACATCAGACTACAATCTGGAAAGAAGAATGAACTACAAGTATAACATCTCCTATGCTTGAGTACAGTTCCGGTTAAGCTCAATACCAGAGGCCTTAAACCTCTCTTACAAACCCAATTCGATCACCTATGATCGACCAAACCTTCTGCATATGATTACAATATTATTTGCACCCAGATAACCATAATCCAATATGCTCATACCATACATGATCTACAAAGAGATCTTACATCATATTTATACCAACCTGGGACCTAAACAATTAGGCCGGCCACCTAAAAGATAATACAATAAGTTCATAACATAAACCCACAATCCAATGACCAACCAAGTCGGCTTAGACTGAAAACAATGTAAACCAATCATTAAATCCCACCGGTAACGCATCAGGAACATCCTCCAGCACGTT
Organism: Cryptomeria japonica; assembly: GCF_030272615.1. Classification (NCBI taxonomy): domain Eukaryota; kingdom Viridiplantae; phylum Streptophyta; class Pinopsida; order Cupressales; family Cupressaceae; genus Cryptomeria; species Cryptomeria japonica. The sequence continues at coordinate 347,219,519 of NC_081407.1, read as the reverse complement.
ACAGAAACCGGTCCATAACCTAGATAACACCAGACCCAAAATAGGTCGTCATAAACCAAATCCAACACCATTGATGAACTGGAACACAAACATGATAACCAACAACATTCTGAGAACCATCTATAAGCCACACCAACACCACTTATCACATGCATCAAATGATCTTCAACAAATCTCTGTCGGTAAAACCCTTACTAATGACCAAAAGGCTTACTAGAACAAATGATAGCTCCTGAGTCATCAAATCTCGAACCAATTGATCGTGATACACATCTGAATAACATGAATGAAAAATCCAAACCAATTCCACAAACCAAAGCATATTGGATCCTACCGGATCAATATCATAATCAACCACTCTACTGGAACCAACCGGAAACTGATAAACAACCAAAACAACTAGTGTTGCCATCAATGACAAAACATCAATGCAACACATAATCAATTTCTCCAAATTTCCAACAATCTCCCCCTTTGGCATTGATGGCAACACTAGATGTGAAAAACATCCAATTGCCAAGAAATGCCAAACAAGTCTCCCTCTATGGAAGACAACCAACAATCTCCCACAAAATGATATAGCAATGAAGTTATGAACCAAACTCTTCCTTTGACCGATATTCTGTTAAGCTCTGTTTTTCACATATATATCTCCCCCTTTGACATCAATGCCATAAATTTGACATAAACATCAAAGAAAAATCATAAATCCTCTGATTCACACCCGTGACTACTCCCCCTGAGTAGTACCAGCACCACATCAATCCAGAATGATAAATAGCTCTGATAATGCATACCGGACTGATGCCAATCAACATCACTCAAGTCTCTACCAAAGAGGCAGAAACCCCCAATCTGTCTCTGAAGTACTCAAATGATTCTTTAGGCAAAGGTTTGGTGAAAATATCTGCAATCTGCTTTTGAGTGTTCACATAAACCAGTTTGACTTAATTTGCTTCCACCTTCTCCTTCAAAAAGTTATACTTGATAGATATGTGCTTTGTCTAAGAATGAAATACCAGATTCTTTGATATATCAATAGCAGTAGAGTTATCATGATGAAGAACTACCGGTTCATTACAATCCACCTTTATCTCCTTCAACATTTGCTTCATCCATAGAACTTGTGTACAATTAGTAGCAGCAGCAACATACTCAGCTAGAACAATAGATAATGAAGTACAAGGCTGCTTCTTATTGATCCATGAAACAAGTTCATTTCCAAGAAAGAAAGCTCCATCGGATGTTCTCTTTTGGTCATCAACATCTCCAACCCAATCTGCATATGTATATGCACATAATGTAAAGTCGTCATTTTTAGGATACCACAAACCATATTCAATTGTTCCTTGCAAATACCTGAAAATCCTTTTCATTGCACTCTCATGATTTTCTCTAGGATTACTTTGATATCTTGATACAATACGAACTACATTCATTATATTCGATCTAGTCTGAGTCAGATATAACAAACCTCCAATCATAGACTTGTACCTTGTAGGATTTACTGATGTAGATGCATCTTTCTTTGTCAATTTCTCACTTGTAACCATAGGAGTACTAACCAGTTTACAATTTTCCATACCAAATTTCTTCAACAGCTCTCTAGTATACTTAGTTTAGCATATGAAAATACCTTTATTAGTCTGAGTAATCTGCAAACCTAAGAAAAATTTCATCTCCCCAATCATAGACATCTCAAATTCACTCTTCATATTGTTAGATAATTCCATACACAACTTATCTTCACCTCCAAAAATGATATCATCAACAAAGACCTCAATAATCAGTATGTCATCATCAGTGATTTTATAATATAAATTAGTATCAACATTACCTTTAGTGAAATCAAGCTTCAAAAGATATTTATCCAGTCTTGCATACCAATCTCTAGTGGCTTGTTTCAATCCATATAACACTTTCCTTAACCTGCAAACCATGTTTTTGTCATTTGAAAGTGAAAATACATCAGGTTGCTCAATATATACTTCCTCTTCAAGATCTCCATTCATAAATGCACACTTAATATCCATTTGATAAACCTTGTAATTCTTATGAGCAACATAAGCAAGAAATAATCTCACAGCATCAATCCTAGCTACCAGTGCAAAGGTTTCATCATAATAAATTCCTTCCTTTTGAGAATATCCTTTACAAACCAACCTACCTTTATTTCTCACATCTTTTCCATCTTCATTCAATTTATTCCTAAAAACCCATTTAGTTCCAATAACATTTTTATTTTTAGGACGGGGAACTAAAGTCCATGTGTTATTCTTTTCTATCTGATCCAATTCTTCTTCCGTAGCTTTCATCCAATATTCATCTTTACACGCTTCAATTACTAATGTCGGTTCACCTTGAGAAATAAAATACCTCATCAACTCCCAACCTTCTTCTTTTCATCACTCCTTTGCTTTTGTCTCCAATGGTCTGATCTTCAAAATGATTCAACCTTACATACCTAGGAGTCTTCTGATTTTCTGTTCCTCTTTCCTGATCTTCAGTTACTATTGAATTTTCTGATACTGCCAGAGTAACTGGTTCAACATTCTATTCTGGTATAGGTGCTACTGGTTCAGTTATGACCATTTCCACTGCTAGTTCTTTCTCATAAGTTTGAATTTAACTTCTGTTCTACTCATCCACTTTGACTTTTGTGTTCTCCATAATTCTCTGCAATATTTTGTTATAACATCTATATGCTTTGCTTTCATTAGAATAACCAAGAAATATTCCTTTATCACATCTAGGATCAAACTTTTTAATGGAATCATCTCTTTTGATATAACATTTACTACCAAAGATTTTGAAATACTTAACTATCGGTGTATGACCAAACCATAACGCATAAGGTGTCTTACCGGTATCTCCTTTGATATGAACTCTGTTGAATGTGTATACTGTCATTCTTACAACTTCTCTCCAGTAGATATGAGGCAGATTAGCTTCCATCATCATGGTTCTAGCTGCATCCAAGATAGTTATGTTCTTCCTTTCCACAACTCCATTCTATTGAGGTTTCCGTGGTGCAAACAACTGTCTCCTTCTCCCATTCTTCTCACAATAGCTGTTAAATTCATTGGTTGTGAATTCTCCACCCTGATCTAACCTTAAGAATTTAATCTTCAATCTTGTCTATGTCTCAACTTTAGCTTTAAAGGTTTTAAACTTTGCAAATGCTTTAGATTTCTCCCCTAGAAAAGTAACCCACATCATTCTTGAATAGTCATGAATGATTAACATGAAATATCTATCACCTTGAAAAATTTTGATTCTAGCAAGACCACACAAATCAATATGAATAAGATCAAGAACATCATTAGATTTGTCTTGTATACTCTTAAAATAAATTTTGACTTGCTTTCCCATTTGATATTCCTTACATACCAGATTATAGGGCTTTACAATCTTAGGTATATCTCTAACTGCCTTAGTAGAATAAATCATCACAATGCAATCAAAATTCACATGACACAACCTCGTATGTCATAGAAAACTCTCATCAATTTGTGCAATCAAACATGTCTTCTCACCGGAGTTCAAATAAAATATATTACTTTTAGTCTATGTACCGGTTGCAATTCCCAATCCAGATCTGTTGATAATCTTGCATTTTCCATCCTTGAACTGTAACTGAAATCCCTTATCCACCAAATGTCCTACACTCAAAATTTTATGACTTAAACCTTCAACATAATAAACATTATCAGTTTTATGCTTACCATCCAATGATATTGTTCCTTTTCCCTTGATCATGCATGCTTTGTCATCTCCAAATCTAACCAGACCACCATCAAATTCTTGCATAGATAAGAACTTCCTTTTATCTCTAGTCATATGATGTGAACATCCACTATCAATTGCCCATTCATTTTTGTTTTCAATAGGGCCTTCTCTTCAGGTACCAGATCATCTTCCTTGATAGCCAAAAATACCCATTCCTTTCCATTGCCAGATCCACTAGCTAAATCTTGTGTCGGTTCATCATCAGAATCAGTCACACCTTCCTCATCCACATAGTAACATGATTTGTCTTTGTTTCTCCTGTACTTATGCTTGTTCTGATAATCATGGTTAGGCCTAAAAGATCTTCTAGCTCTTTCTTCAAATCTTGAATTCCTTTCAGGACATCTAGATGCAAAATGACCTATCTTATTACATGCAAAGCATTTAAAAGGTGATTTTCCTTCATACTTAATTCTTGCCAGTCCTTTAGGTACTCTTCTAGAAAATAAGGCTTCAATTTGCTCAAACTCTTCATCTTATTTCTTCATATCCTCTAGTTCCTTTGCATATAAAGCTTTCCAATCACTCTTGCCGGTAGATGATGTAGATGCATGAAAAGTAAGTTCAGATTTAACAGCTCCAGAAGTTCCAAATTCTTCAAGCTCAAAAGCAGATAATTTCTTAGCCAAGGTATCCCTATTAACATAGGTGTTTGCCATAGTTCTCAACTCATTAATTGCAGTAGCCTTAATCTTATAAGCCAGTAGAAAATCTCTTAGTTAGTTAGAAACTATTTTATCTTCACTCAGAGATCCACCACAACATTGAATTCCCAAAACAATCTCATTAACTCTCTCCATAAAAGTAGTAATCGTTTCATCTTCTTCCATCTTCAGGTTCTCATACCTCACCCGGTAACCGTCATGTTTAGCAATTTTAACAGTAGGGTCACCTTCATTCAGACTCTCCAATTTGTCCCATATAGCCTTTGCAATTGATTTTTTAGTTAGTCCCATAATTTGTTGATCAGAAAGTGCACACAAAAGGGCTTCTCTAGCTCTACAATCATTCTTAAGCTCTTTTTCCAGAACCGTCGGAGGAGGATTGCCAGATGCCGGATTAAATGATCTAACACCATTCTTAGTGATCTCCCAAATTTCCTTTCCAAGGCATCTCAAATGAATCTCCATCTGAATCTTACATACCCTGTAATTTGTTCCATCAATCCTAGGAATTTCTCTCCGGAAAACAGCAACAGACTAACTAGATGAACTTGAATTGCTAGATGCCATAGGATTTTCCTCAAGCGGTTAAGCTTGTGCAGAGAGGACCAAGCTTTGATACCAATTATTAGATAGCTCAGATAACCAGAGGACAATTGAGAGTGGGGGGGTGAATCAGTTGTCACCGGATTATAGAACTTTAAGCATTTAAACCCTTATTACCGGAACACATAAACTTAATACCGGAATGCATAAACCAAATACTAGAATGACTGATAAAGCATTTAAACATAAACATAAATTACAGAACAATTACCATCCATCCATAACACATGACACCAAGATTTGTACGTGGAAAACCTGGTAAAGGGAAAAACCACAGTGGGAAGCCTACCCACAGTCTGATAATACTTCTGCAGTAAGTATGCAATTACAATATGAGGGGTATGCACATGCAGGAAGGCCAATAGCCTAGAGCACACTGCTCATCACAAAAAGGGGCCTCACTAACTACATAAATATCAGACTACAATCTGGAAAGAAGAGTGAACTGCAAGTATAGCATCTCCTATGCTTGAGTACAGTTCTGGTTAAGCTCAATACCGAAGGCCTTAAACATGTCTTACAAACCCAATTTGATCACCTATGATCAACCAAACCTTGTTCATATGATACATTATTCGCACCCAGATAGCCATAATCCCATATGCCCATACCATACATGATCTACAAAGAGATCTTACATCATATCTATACCAATCCGAGACCTAAACAATTAGGTCGGCCACCTAAAAGATAATACAATAAGTTCATAACATAAACCCACAATACAATGATCAACCAAGTTGGCTTAGGCCGAAAACAATAAAAACCAATCATTAAATCCTGCTAGTAATGCATCAGGAACATCCTCCAACACGTTACAGAAACCGGTCCATAACCTAGATAACACCGGACCCAAAATAGGTCGCCATAAACCAAATCCAACACCACCGATGAACTAGAACACGAACATGATAACCAACAACATCTTGAGAACCATCTAGAATCCGCACCGACACCACTTATCACGTGCATCAAAAGATCTTCAACAAAGCTCTGCTGGTAAAACCCTTACCAGTGACCAAAAGGATTACTAGAAAAAATGATAGCTCATGAGTCATCAAATACTAAATCAACTGATCATGATACACATCTGAATAGCATGAATGACAGATCCAAACCAAAGCATACTGGATCCTACTGGATCAATATCATAATAAACCACTGTACCGGAACCAACCGGAAACTGGTAAACAACCAAAACAACTGGTGTTGCCATCAATGCAATACATAATCAATTCCTCCAAATTTCCAACAAAATCCCCCTTGGCCTTGGAGCCAAACAAGGGAGGTCAATCTACCACACTAACGGTCTTCCAAAACATAGATTCCAAAACCATCTCCTTGGAATCTGCTGTCCCAAAATCAACTCCCTGGGACTCGCCATTGGGGCACAGAACTCAAATTCATTATCTCGATTAAGTGAATCATATTTACCCAACCCACTAATTAATTATTATGGTTATCACTTGCAATTAAACATAAACTCTTCATGTGGTTCCATAGGTCTAGACCCCCTCCTAGAGATCTGTTGCTCATGACCCCAGTCCACACATGTAAGAGCCCACTCTCCCATCCATGGAACAATACCTTAGGGTGATCATAACAATAGCATCACAATTGCATCCCATGAACATTCAACCAAAGCATAAACGATAGCCATAATCATCCACAAAGAGCTATACATCAAGAAACAATCCATCAAGCTCATAATGCCAAAATTGCCACATTAATAAAAAGACTCAAGAAGGACAAATACACATTGTAGACGTATAAAAATGACCATATTCCTAAATGAATATTTAATGTTCATTTTATTCTCATTCCTCTATTTTAGTTAAATCTAATTTAATTAAATCACCACATTCTTCTATTTAATTAAATAAATTATTCAATTTATTTATTTAAATTCACTTAAGCCCTTTATATCATTTAATTGAATAAATCATTTTATTTAATTAAACCCCTTCTCTCTACTTTTAATTAAATTTATATTTAATTAAATAGTTTACCCCAATTAAATAAATCTAATTTATTTAAATCTCCAACCTGCAACCAAATTGAAATAAAGCAATTTATTTTAATTAATCATTTATCCTCCACCCACTTGTATTTTCCTACAAATGCAAGTTGCACAACTATTTTAAATAAATAAATTATTTATTTAAAATTCTATTTATCCTCACCCACTTGAAACCTTTAATGGTTTCCCTTAAAGTCTTCAAACTTAATGGCTTCCTTCTAGAGTCTTCTTAAGCCTTTAATGGTTTCCCTTAAAGCCTTCAAACTTAAAGTCTTCAAACTTAATGGCTTCTTTCTAGAGTCTTCTTAGGCCTTTAATGGTTTCTCTCAAAGTCTTCAAGCATTTAATGCTTTATCTTCCTTTTTCTCATGTAAATAAATTAAGATTTATTTAAATCCAAAATTCACATTCACATTTAAATAAATTAATATTTATTTAAATATTTATCCAAATATAAATTACACCATTTAATTGAAATAAATGATTTTTTTTTTAATTGAAAATCCCAAAATTCCTCCCACTTGCATTCTCCTACAAAATCCACTTGCATGCATAAATCCCTTCTAGATTCTTCTAACTCCTTCTAATTAGCTTAATCTTATCCTAACCATTGTCACATCCCTAAGCAAAGGGAAGTCACTTCTCAAACCTTCAAAGTCTTTGAAAATCATTAAAGGCTTTAGGTCTTCAACAACTTAACCTTGAAAGTCTTCCAAACCATTAATGGTTAACTCAACCCTCTTGCATGGTTAGAGACTTTTTGACTAACTTAACCCTCATCTAACCCAAGGGTCTCATCAAGCATTCATTGCTTTGACCATGGTTATCCCTTTAACCCTTGCACATTCATTTATCCCTTGGATAAAAGGAATACCCATTAACTTAACCCTAACCCAACCCCCTAGGGTAACCATCATGTCCTCTCAAGCATTTAATGCTTCTTACCTCTCCTCTCAAGCAGTCTTATGTTGACAATTGTCACCATTTCATTGGTGAAAATTGTAAACATGGATTGATAACTTTCAATCCTGACCCTTGATAAGCTCTTTCAGTCTTGACCATCCATTGCCCTATTTTCACTATAAATAGAGCTCTCATTCCTCCATTTTATCATCCAAGCTTTTTGTATCTCATTTATGCTCAATTTTAGCTTGCATCTAGCCTCTCTTTGCAATAGGAATTAATCTAATATAGCATTTTAGAGTATTTCTATTATCATTAGCTTAAATCATTAACTAGTATATCATGTTAGGATAGTATTGCTACTAACCTTGTCATCTTATAATCTAGTTTAATCCATTTTGTAGAAACATGCATAAATAGGATGCATTCATGTTAGAATTAATCTAAAGCATCCCTCATTCTTGAATTAGTCATCCCTAAGTCACTTTTCTCAGTGATCTGAGAGCAAAGACATTGGCTTGAGGGACCTTGTTGTAAGGAAGTTAAGTAGCGGAAACAACTTCCTACACTAACCTTGAGAGGAGGGTAATGCAAAACTTTTTCAGATCATTACAACAGTTACAAAAAATAGAAATAGATATAATAGCAATCATACCACAACACAATGATTTACGTGGGGAAAACCCTTTCGGGAGAAAAACCCCACCCTCCAAAAGCAGCTCAATATTTTATTCAGCAATCAAAAACAGATTACAAAATACTTGCAGAGCAAGCTCTTCGCAGGAGTAGCACTAATCAGAGATTCAGAGGCAACTCAATAGCCATAAGACTCTTACACACAACCTCTATCTCACACACCTCATAAATAGGAGATACAATACAAGAAACCGTCAAACGGTATTATAAAACCATGGGCTAAAACCACCCAATAAGGTGTAGCCGACCTTATCTCCCTTCTATGACATGTTAAAGCACACATCAACACGTGTCGCTCCCTTTTACAGCTCATTTATGTATTCGATACAAATTATTTTTCCTATTTCAGGAGTACAAACTTCCGGAGGCCATAACTTGAGAATCGGGTGTCCGATTGACGAACCGTTTGAAGCGCCGGAAAGCTCGCGAAGTGCTCTATCACCTCGTAACCAGCTTTGCCGGTTACGGCAACTTTTTAGGGCATTTCGGAGCCTCTAAAGTCCTCAAAATTAAGTTTAAACATTTTATTGCACCCCTCCAAGACGAAAACTTTAATATCTTCAAAACTAGCTGTGACCTTGCGACGCAACTTTACCGGAATGCTTATCTAGCCAACTAGAAGCTTCAGGGAGAGTTTCGCACTATTTCGTGCTCAAATGAAAACTTACTATAAATAGTAACCTCACATAAATGCAAGGTTGAGACACCATTTTTCCCAACACTTGTGAGATAGAGAACCATGAAACCAACCTTGGGAAGTTGAGCTATCCTTCATAGCTCCATAACTTGCACCAAGAAGTCCCATGTGTGTGTGTGGACAAGTCTTTTGGAATATTTTCATATATTTGAGTTTCATCAACCCGCTTTCCCCGCATACACACATAAACAAGGAAAAAACATAATGCCATTAACACCACATAAACCTCTACAATGAGGCATAACATATCCTCTCGCTGGAGCAACAATAGTCCATCCTCAAACAACAAGGATTCACTCAACTTGTCGGAGCAACAATACAAAACCTCAACAGACAAATACAAAAATTCTTGCCAGAGATCAAAATAATTCAAATACATAAAATATGAATAGCACAATTCCTCAAGCACCTCAATCACATCACAACATGCCTTTGGTAAAAAGCTAGAATCAACAAAACTGATCGAAACTGCTAAAAACCTCAAAAACACAGTGCAAATGCATAATGATGCATATGCCCAATACTTTGGCGCATATGACCAAGGAAGTGGAACCTTTGACACTAACTTTGGCGCATATGACAAATCTTGTGGTGCTTTTGATAATTATTTTGGCACATATGAGTCAAGGAGCTAGAAAACTCAAAACGAAGGGGGAACGCTTCCGGACAACCCAAAGAACCACTAAGGCATAAAAATTGGAATCTAAAACCTTCTAGAAAGATGTAATAACATTCAAAATGCATTAATCAAGGAGAAATTCAATCCTTCAATTGATTCATAGACTCAAAAATCCATTCTAAAAGCCACATTAAATTCTTGACATCACACAAAGAGAAAATATTCAAATAAAACAAACGAAATCTCATTCTGAGAATACAATCACTCCTAAAACTCATAAGGGATCCTATAGACCAATTTACACTATCAATTGACCCCAAACAATGCATTCAATCAACCTTAGAAAAACATAGTTTACTCAAAGCCTTTCACGATAAATTTTTCCAAAATAAACCCGTACAAATAAGACTAGGATAACAAATAAAACCAATCCCAATATTTCAATAAATAATAGCAAATCATATTTCACACCTCTTAAACCCAAAATGAGAATCCACAGAAAGTCATTGTGTAGACACCTAAAAATGTCTCATTGATCATGTTCTAATTATTTGTCCTAGTAGTCAAATAATTCTTTAATTCTTTAATTAATATTAATCTTATTCCTCTTAACTAAATTAATCATCATCATCTATCTTACTAACTATTCAATTTTTATCTATTAATTAATTTATCATCAAACCCCTTTTTTCAAATAATTAAATATTATTTATTTAATTAATTGTAATTTATTCCTTAGTTAAATAATCTTTATTATTTAATTAATTCAATCTCCTATGATTAAATAATTTCATTTAAATTATTTAATTAAATTCCTCCAAATCCCCAAATTATAATTCCACTTAATTCCATCTAATTTCATTTTCATATTTTCTCAAATTCAAATTTCATATCATTTCATCTTGTAGTCACATAAATCTGTCCATTTTAATTAAATGAATATTTCGTATTTATTTGATTAAAAATCCACTAAGCCATCAGTTAATTAAATTAATATTTAATTAATTCATCTTCAAACATTCTCCTATTAATTAAATAAATTATTCAATTTATTTTAATTCATTCATTCAACCAAATTCACACTCAATTAAATGAATAAATTCTATTTATTCAATTTAATCCCCTTTCCTCTTTTAAATAAATTAAAAACATTTATTTAAATCATAAATCCCCCCCCCACTTGCATTTTCCTACAAATGCAAGTTGCAACCACAAGTTGAAATAAACTAATTTTATTTTAATTAAAATCCTATTTTCCCTTACCCACCAAATCCACTTGCAAACCTAACCCCATTCTAGATTCTTCTAAACCCTTCCTAATTAACCTAATCCATCCCCTAAATATTGTCACATTCTTAAGCAAATTGGAGTCACTTCTCAAAGACTCCAAAGTCTTTGAAAAGCAATTAATGCTTTGTGTGTTCAACAAATTAACCTCTAAACTCTTCCAAACCACTTATGACTCTTACATGACCATTAATGGTTAATCCCACTTGCACCCATGGTTAAGGACTTTGACCCCTAACTTAACCCTCATGTAACCCATGTTTCTCCTCAAGCATTTATTGATTTGACCATGGTTATCCCTTTAACCCTTGCACAAGAGTTTACCCCTTGGACAACTCTAACCTAACCTTAACTTTACCTCCCAAGTTAACCCTCAGGTCATGTCAAGCATTTAATGCTTCTTCCCTCTCCTCTCAACCCATCTCATGTTGACACTTGTCATCCTGGGATTGGGTTGAAAGCCCTCACATGGATCTCAAACCATTCAATCCTGACCCTTGTTGAGATTACTCAATCTCAACCATCCATTGCTCCTTTTTTCCTATAAATAGAGCCCATTTTCTTCATAATCCAGATCCTGAAAACTTGCATGCATCTAACTTATAGTAAAATCTAGAGAGTATTTAGCATAATAAATTTTGGTCTAAAACTAATCTTAGTTAGTTACATAATATCTCATTTCTTAGCTTGTTCATGTTTGCATTTTCATGAGCATTTACTTCATACTCTTGAATCTCCATAAGACATCCAAAAATAGTGTAAAAAGATACTGAGAGCTACACTCATTTGGGAACTTGGAGAGGAGAGGAACAAGGGAGAGCTAATGGCGTAGGGAGCATCATGAGTGAAGTCTTAATGTTTATTCATTTTTATCTCTAATATGCTTCTATGCTTAATCTTTCTTGATAATGCTTTTTAATGGTTTAGTTTTATGTTGATTTGACTAACCCCCGGACTAACCGTTTTATGGTGTTACATTTGGTGAACCCGACGTGAAATGGGAAAGTGAAGTTTTTCATGCTTTATTATGTTTTTCCTATGCTAATGATCTTCTTTGATATATTATGAAATGGTTTATGATAAGAGTTCGATTATGAATTTATATCAATAACTAATAATCCCCATTTTCATACTGACATTTTGGAAGCCCAATTTTGTACGGGGGTTCATTTCCAGTGATCTCAGCACTAATATTTCATTTCCTTGCAGACTTTGTTGAATGATTTAGAAGAATATGCATCAAAACAAACTTTGTCTTAAGAAATTTCATATGTAAGCACCTACTTTTATTGATTAAGGTTATCGCTATTAAAAGGGCACATGGAAGGTACACAATATGCTTTTGGATTGCGTCTCAATATATTAACTGTCTTTTGATTGTTGTGGTGGATGCGTTGATGAGCGATGTGAATGAGGCTGTAAATCTCTATTCAAATTCTACGACACTATTTTCTGCTTGAGGCAACATCTTTGATTTGAACTGTCTTTTCCATACTTTGACGTTTTGCAGACGTGGCAACCACCAACACTTGCAACTATAAACATTATCATTTTACATTATGCTTTGATCGATGTCCATACTCTGTCAAGAGCACATGTTTTGAGCACATAATTTAATTTGTGAATGCTGATCGGTGTCCATATGTTATCCAAAACTCACGTTTTGAGCACATGCAAGGAGGGTGTGGCTGATGGATCGTGACATTAAGATTTACCTTTGAATGCTACTCGTGACATGACATCTCTTTGAGGCATTTACCTTTACACCTGCTCATAGCATTTGCTGGAAATTTACTTGGAGTTTCCTCCAGGAGACACTGGCAAACTTTGGGTGATGATTCCTCTCCATAAGAAGACATTTCCATTTAGCCTTATCAACAAAATCCATTTTAGACATAAGTTTTCTGCAAAAAGCTTATTTTAAAGAAAAAAAAAATAGAAACATCTTTCAAGACCCACGTGGATGAGACTAAAGGAGTATTTCTTTTACCTTGTTTTTCTAATTTAGAATAGCTTTTGTAATAGTTTGTAAAGATAGTTTTTAATTAGTTTCTTTTGTTTGGTTAGTTTTTAATTTATTTTCTTTTTATTAGTTAGTTTTTAAATTAGTTTCTTTTAAATAGTTAGTTTTTAATTAGTTTCTTTTATTTAGTTAGTTTTTAATTTTTAATTTTTTTTATTAGTTAGTTTTTATTTTATTTTATTTTAATTAAATTAGTTTTTAAACTTAAGTTTGTTAATTAGTTTTTAAATTTTTAGTTTGGTAGTTAAGTTTTGTTCTTTTATTTAGATTTTTTTATTTTATTTAGGTCTAATTTTGGTAAGTGTGATTAGATTAATTTTTCTAGATTAGTATTTGGCAACATGTTAATTTGTTCGATAGTATCAATCTATTTTTGACTTTAGAGACTAATTTTGGGTTTACATCTTGTGCATGACATCAAGAAGTGTTTTTCTAACACATTGCTTGTAGGTTTTGGATAGACTTTCAACTTTACAAATCTTGTTTTTGGTTAACACATTTTAATGGTGCAAATGGATCAATCCTAGGATAGTCATTCACATTGTGCAATCTTGATTAAAAAGAACATTCACATCTTGCAATATCGATTAAAAGAAACAATCACATTGTCATTTTGCTACAATCTTGGGTAAAAAGAACAAACACATCTTACCATATGGACTAAAATGAACAATTACACATTGCTATCTTGGATTAAAACAAACTATCATTCTTGCAATCTTGGCTAAAACGAACATTCACATCTTGCAATATGGGCTAAAAAGAACAATCCACTTGTTATTTTTCAACTTTAAAAAGAACAATCATTTTGCAATCTTGGATAAAAACGAACACTTCATTTTGCTATCTTGGCTAAAAAGAACACCATGGTTGTTGGAGCAACATCTCCAAGTAACAAATAGATCACATTGCGATGATGGGTTAAAAGGAACAAGTGTTTTTTGTGTTTGGCACACTTGTGCAAAAAGTTTGTCGAGTGGTCCTACTTCTAACACACACTATCCTCTCCCTTGGCTTTCGTGGTCCTAGGTGCAAGAGAAAAGTGTTAGTAACACTCAAAATTTTATCTTTTTAAGAGAGGTCTGCCAAGAGACACATCACTCTTGGGAACGACCTCGCGCAGTAAATCCTTCGAGCCACTATAGAAATCAGGTGAGAGCAAAAGTTGTAGCCTTGGGTATAGCTGTTCCTACAGTGTAACTTGCCGAAAGGACAAATGTGCCCCACTACAAGTTACAAGGCTCTTAAGTGAGTCGCTGCAGAATGAACTTATGTCCAAAGACATCAAAAATTACTAAACACCTTTACATAGTAGGCCACCCATTCTATTGATTGAGGATATTTGTGATACAATTCAGTGCAAGAGCATAAATGGTTTTGCTCCCAAGATACTCACCATACATATTTCCTTGAGTAGAAACATAGCTTTTTGAAAAGTCACTTGTGGCTTGATAAAAGTGATGACTCCCCCATCATAGGGATCATCTATTTGTTATGCTCGTGCAAGACTTAGTATATCACATCCTTACCTGCCATGACAGGATTCATAAGGTATGTAGTACCAAAGTCGAAGAAATATCAAGATGTGGGCTGAATTTATCGCAACTGGCCATTTGACCTTAGGGATAAAAAATGTTTGAAGTGTTTTCATTTTTGAGTCAAGACCAGCGCAAATTGAGCCAACTTAAGGCTTTGGAAACACACCTAAAAATACACTTAAAGGAAAATGGTCATAAAAAAGTCCAAGAATTGGGTTGATCTAGACCCATACTTATTTGTGCCTTTTGAGGCAACATTCTTATGTTTGTGTGCTTGCTTTGTTTTCTTGTCAAAGAAAGAATCAAAAATAAAATTCCAAGAACAAGTATTCATCCAACATAAACATTTCCAAACACCAACAAAAGATTAAAAACAAAGAGCAAGAGTATCAAACTATATGACCATTCTTCACATCTTGAGAAAGAAGAATCTTCATCAACACATCAACTTGAAGAAAAGACCATTGAGCTCAAAGACTCTTATCAAAAAGAGGAAATTCTTCTTTCTTAATAGACAAATCTTTGTCTCTCATAGAGCCTTTTTACGTCACATGTGTCTTTATCTTCAAGGGAAATCAAACGAATTTGATCCAGAGTCATTAAACCGCAGAGCATTTACACAATATCGAGCTTTGAGTTATCACAAAAACAGAGGAGGCAAGATCATTCCTGACTTCTTTCCAGACATTTGCATCACATATAACATAGCTCGGGAAGAACCACCAACTCTTGAAAGAGAAGAGGAAGAATTTGTCCCATATGTAACACAAAGCTTTTATTGAAGTTAAACATTTCATCCATTATCATATCCATATCTCATCAACTCCATTCCAACTCTCAACACACCCAAAGGTTTTTGTCCTAAGTTCTATTCTAATATTGCTTGAATCAAACATAAAACATCACTTTTTAGAGTGTCTCTACATCTAGGATAAACTCATCCTAAGAGGCATTTCTATGCAGGTTAAAACTAGTCTATGAGTGAATCCTCTCATTACTAGGTAGTGGAATCTGTAACACATCTCAGATTTCTCTAAACCTTATCAAACACAACAAGCAATTAAAGAAAGAACTTTGGTCACATCTACCTTTAAGTGCTAGAGATCCATATGCAACACACCACACCAACCATAAATCTCTCATATTCATCAACAAATCATCATTATTTTCACCCAACTTCAACAAAAACTTATAAACAAAATGGCTCATACCAGATCACGATCTAGACAACAAGAAATTGAAGAGGAAGAGGAAGAAAATATCAATGAGTTCCAAGAATCCCTTGGAGGAAATATAAATGATGAAAATCCAGGCACTCCTACTCCTGTGGCAATAGAAAGGGCGCAACACAACCCTCTCTTCAATAGGCTTTTTGATGAGATACTCGAGAGTAATGATGATGCTCACTTTTTAAACTTGCTCAAGAAGGAGCCAAACTCCCCTCTGACTTTGATCTTGCACAACTAAGACAATCATTAGAACACCAAAGTCGTAATGAGGATGAAAGAGGTCGAGAACACATTAGATACAACTTTCATCAAGGCAATCCCCCTCCTCCTCCTCCTCCAAGTGAAATAGACATGTTGCGGCAACAAGTGAAAAATCACTCCCAACAACTTCATAGTGGTGTAAAAACCAATCAATTTTCACTCAATGATATTTGTCCCTATCCCTTTGATAGGAATCTTCATATGCCACCTTTTCCGTGAGGGTTTGAAACAACCAAGTTTGAAAAGTATAGAGGAAAAGGAGATCCTCGTGATCATGTTAGAGAATTCCATTCAGTTTGCCTCGAAGTGGCATACGAGGATACATACCTAATAGTGACAAACCAAGCTTCTGGAATAAAAACAAAAATGTCATCAACGATGGGGTTGTGGATGCAAGAACTATCACAAGTGCACAACTTGTAGTTCGATTTGCAGGACAAAACCCCCCATCTAAGACTAACACAGTTGCTCCTCCAAATCAAGGCCGCATCATATCTCAAGATGAAACCAGACAACGTCAACAAAAACCAAAATGAACATACACTCCCTTAGGGGAACCCATCGAAGCAGTGTTACGACAGTTGGTTTCTCAAACTTTGGTAACCTTACCCAAAACATCAAATTATGAACCTCAAGTCAAACCTTCATCCTGGAGGGATACTGAACATTGCGATTTCCATCAAGGGAAAGGGCATAAGACAAGCAATTGTCATAGATTGAAAGATCTTATTCAGGATCTTATTGACCGAGGTGAAATCGAAATCAAAGGACATGACCCAAAAAAAAAAAACAATGATCATCTCATGTTTAAAAATCCACTTCCATCACAAGATCAAAGGGGTCCTTCCACTTCAGGGAGAAACACAGATACCACCAATTATACGCAAGCCGTGTATAATTATATTGTGAATCACCTATACGATGCCAGTGAACAAATTGCAACTATAACCATAAAAAATCCCAGCTCCACTTGCAATGTTGTTACACATCGCAGCAAGATTACCATAAAAGCAGCTCCACAAGGCAACCCATCTATCCCAAAGTAGTATAACCTTGTGGAACAGTTAGACAAAACACTCGCACTGATATCTATCTTAGAGCTATTGCGCCTATCTCCATCCCATAAAACAGTCTTGGATCAAGCTCTCCAAGAGGCGTCAGTCCCTGTAAACCTAAATATAGATCAGTTCCAAGCCATGGTCAGAAATCTAAGATCATCACTTTGTCTCACTTTCTTGGAAAGTGACAACTCCTCCTTCCAGCAACCTCATAACGCCTCACTCCATATTGAAGGGTTTATCAACCAGCATAGGATCAAGCGAGTATTGATCGACAATGGAGCAGGCCTAAATATCTGTACTCTACAATTAGTCATAGCTTTGGGATATGCAATTGAATAAGTGGATCCCCACAAGAAGATCACAATCAAAGCCTATGATGATGCAGAGCGTTCATCCAAAGGCGCTGTAGTGCTACCAATCTGAGTGGGCCCTGTGGTGAAACAAATCATCTGTCAAGTTCTGGACCTTCCTCTGCCATACAATTTATTATTAGGAAGACCTTGGATACATGCCATGCAAGCTGTTCCATCCACCTACCATCAGTGTATCAAACCCCTTTGCATATTGTCATAATATCAGTCATCAACCAGAGATTACCATTCCTAACAATAGAGAAGCCATCTCATCCACATCATACATAATTCCAGCCTCTCTTGCCAGTTCAAACACCACTATACCTAAGCAAGAAAAACTAAAGATGAAAATAGCAGAGGAAGGTCTTGGGGAATACAATTTGAGCCAACTCTTTTGTGTTGGACAAATGCCCACTTCTCCTAGAACACATGGTAAACCTCAACGGTTACTTCAAACACCACTGACCAAGCCAACGTGTACTTTGACGCCTTTCATCCTGGGAAAGAGTCAAGAAGAAGAAACAAGAGATGAGGACTTAGCAGAATGGATCTATAAAGATCCCATCACCACCAATATTCTGCAAGCTAAGCTTCCCACAGATCAGTATGCCAAAGGCCTTCTCGTTATGCAAAGAATGGGTTATGATGGTCAGAGTGCTTTGGGACCTTGCAAGCAAGGAAGACATGAACCATTGCAACCGAAATTAAAACCCAAGGATAATATAGGACTAGGCTTTCAAAAGGAGATCTTTCCTAAGCTCAGATTCAAAGGAAAACCCAGCCAACCTCTATATCAGCCTATTACAAAGAGGTCACCTTTGATTATAAAAGCAACATCAAATGCCATAGCAACTCCCCCATTGAGGCTAAAAATCCCAGCACAACCACCTACAATACCCATCATCCCACAAATCAGACCAGCGATCCCACTAGCAGCAGCAATAACATCAATAGCACCATAAGCAACAACAACTGTATCAGAACCCACAATAGTATCTACGACACCAACAATTCTAGTAGAAGCAGCAAAGTCAACACTACCAATACTCCCCGTATCGGATTCATTGATCCCCATAATCCTTCCTGCAGCACCGATCATTTCATCTATAATGGTACATCAGTCAATCACACCTACATTATTTAACTCAAAGGACATCCCAGTATGGTATAGTAATCAAATACTAGAAAGCGACTCAGAGACCGACTCAAATGAATGGGAATTTGATTCCATCCAGCTCAATACTTCAGATGAGGAAGACACATCACTACCTCCACCTCGCAAAGACATCCCTGTTTATGGAGAAGCACAGATAAAGACCTCTTGGGTTCCTGAGCTAGAAACATCTTCCACAGACCCTACGTCACATCCTACACCTGATTCTGACAGGGAGAGTACCATCAACGACCTTCACCATAATGTCTTGACCCTCACTGACACGTCTAACAAACTTAACCTAATCGATGAAGTAATGCCCATTATCCATCCTGAACTCATCGAATGGAACCAACCTAATCCCCCATGTCTTGACCTTTTCCAAAATGATGAGGCAATCATTGACTTTTTGGAACTACGAGATAACATACCAAGTGGGGATCATAAAGCTGGATTCGCCATTGAACTTAATAGCGCAACATACTTCAGGGTGGATGCCAAACCTTTCAGCTACAAAAATATAACAATAAAACATGGATCTTCCAGTGAAAACCACACTGTGGCACTGTTTGATCCAACAAAAGCAAAAAGAAAGAGCGTATCCAATGGTAAAAACCTCTCTGAAGCGCTGGAGGATGAAGGGTTTCACATTCTCCCTGCTAGTACACAACAAGAACGATCAACAATTCTCATCGAAGAAACAAAAGAATACAATGTGGGGACTCCTGAAACACCTCACCACCTACATCTGGCATCTCTTTTAACTCCAGGGGAACAACCTAAGTTTATAGAGTTCTTCCAGAAGTGTCAGATCAACTTCGCATGGTCATATGCAGACATGCCTCGGCTTGATCCTGATTTAGTCATGCATCACCTCACCGTAGCAGAAGGAGCCAAACCTGTCAAGCAGAAGCTTCGCAAGATGCATCCTCAGATTGCAGTACTAGTCAAAGCAGAACTTAAGAAGCTCCTAGATGTTGGTTTTATTAGACCAATTGATTATGTAGATTGGATATCCAATATTGTGCCTGTCGGCAAACCAAATGGGGGCATACATATCTGTACCAACTTCAAAAATTTAAACAAAGCATGTCCTAAGGATGACTTCCCCCTACCTAACATCGACATAATAGTAGACCTAACAGCAGGACATGCCATGCTTTCACTCATAGATGGCTTTTCAAGATACAATCAGATAAAGATCACACCAGAAGATCAACATAAGACAACCTTCACATGTCCATGGGGCACATACTGCTGGAATGTCATGCCTTTTGGTCTAAAGAATGCAGGAGCGACCTATCAATGAGCAATGACCACCATCTTCCATGACATGATGCATACCATAATGGAAGATTATGTTGATGACTTACTGGCAAAATCACTCACAAGAGAAGGTCATCTATACATATTGGAGAAAATCTTTGACAAACTGGAACAATATCATGTTCGGCTCAACCCAAAGAAATGTGTCTTTGGAGTAACCTCAGGGAAGCTTCTAGGATACATTGTCTCAAGCAAAGGTATTGAGGTCAATCCAGCAAAGGTCAAAGCAATCATGGACATGCCACCTCCAAAGAACATCAGTCAGCTAAGGACATTACAAGGACAACTTCAATCTATCCGATGATTCATTGCACAACTGGCAGATAAGTGTCACCCATTTACACACCTATTACACAAGAATATCCGATTTCAATGGGATACCAGATGCCAACAAGCATTCTAGATGCTTAAAGACTATCTCATGAATACACCATTGCTGATTCCACCAGATCCAAGTAGACCTTTACTACTTTATATATCAACAACAAATACAACATTGGGTGTACTATTGGCACAACACAATGCAGAAGGGAAAGAGTGTGTTGTTTACTACATCTCTCGCACACTAGTTGGCTATGAACTCAATTACACACCTATTGAGCGAGCTTGCTTAGCAGTAATCTTGGCAGCCACTAAACTGAGGCACTATCTATTGACACACAAGGTACAACTCATTGCAAAGATCGATACACTAAAGTACTTACTCAGCAAAGCAGCATTGACTGGTCGCTTGGCCAAATGGGTGATGATTCTAAGTGAATTTGACATCGAGTATGTGGACCGTAAAGCTATCAAAGGACAAGTCATTGCAGATCAGTTGGTCGATGCACCACTCATAGGCGATCATCCTCTCATTTCCAATTATACAGATGAAGAGATCTTCATGATCACAACAACACAACCATGGAAACTATACTTTGATGGTTCATACACTAGGCATGGCTCGGGGGCAGGCATTTTGTTTATCACACCTCAAGGTGGCAGCATCCCGAAATCTTACAAACTCACATTTCCATGCACAAACAACATAGCCAAAATATGAAGCCTTGATCATAGGACTTAGGCTAGCCATACAATGGAAGTTACAAGAACTACAAGTATATGGCGACTCCCAACTGGTCATTCGACAAGCAACAGATGAATATCAGACCAAGGATGACAAACTCATGCCGTACAAGAAAATGGTGGACAGTCTAAAGGCATCATTTACTACTATCACCTTTGAGCAAATACCAAGAGATCAAAATCGAGCTGCTAACGCTATGGCTACTATTGCATCTCTCCTAGATCTTTCGAAAAATTCAACACGCTATGAGTTCTTGGTCGAACAACTTTGGATTCCCGCTTATGATATCCCTAAATCCGAGATGATATGTCACCTTGTCGGTTTTGAATCCCCATGGTACGATGAGTTCTACACCTACCTCTGTGATAACACCCTTCCTCCTAACCAATCAAATAACCAACGTAAAACCTTCATTCGCCAAACCGCTCGATATACCATTATTGTTGAAACCCTATACCAACGCAGTCTTGATGGTACTCTCCTTCGATGTTTGGAACATGATGAGATAACAAAGGCCTTAGAAGAGGTACATGAAGGAATTTGTGGGACTCACTCAAGTGGCCCGTCGCTAGCCAAGAAGATCATATGAGCTGGATACTATTGGCCATCCATGGAAAAAGACTCATACTACTTTGTCAGAAAATGCAAGAAATGCCAAGTTCATGGAGACCTGATACGTGCACCAGCACAGGAATTGCAACCCATCACAACACCATGGCCTTTTTGTCAATGGGGACTTGACCTTGTGGGTAAAATTCATCCATCTTCATCCAACGACCACAAATTCATTATTACCGCCACCGAATACTTCACAAAGTGGATCAAAGCTGTTCCACTTACCCAAGTCACTAGCAAGCAGATCACCTCATTCATCCTTAATTACATCATCTGCCGGTATGGTGTACCCATGTCCATCATCACAGATAATGAACTTCCATTCAGGAATCAGGATGTTCGTGAGCTCTGTGAGAAATTTCACATCCAACACTGCTTTTCCATGCCCTATTACCCACAAGGCAATGGTCAGGCCGAAGCATCAAATAAAAACATATTAAAAATCCTCAAGAAGACAGTCAATGATGTCAGTCATGATTGGCACGTTCAATTGAATCCAGCAATATGGGCATATCGAACTAGCATTCGAACCCCTATAGGAGCAACTCCCTACTCATTAGTCTATGGTGCAGAAGCTATCTTACCTATTGAGGTCGAGATACCATCACTATGGGTTTCCTTGCACAATCTCATCAATGATGAAGCATACAAAGTATCACATCTTCAGGACTTAGAGCTACTTGATGCAAAGCGACAAGCTACATACAATCACCTCAAGGCCTATCAGCAGCGCATGAGCAGAAGCTATAATCATCAGGTTAGACCTCATACATTCGAGGTAGGTGATCTTGTTCTTCGAGAGAATCCTCGTAACCAACCAAACCATGAACATTAGGGAAAGTTTGAATCAAATTGGTTGGGTCCATATGTTATCACTGTTGTATTTGGGTCTGGGGCATATCAGTTGGCTACTTCAGAAGGAGAACCGCTAGCAGATCCGATCAACAACACGCACCTCAAACGGTTTTATACATAAGCTGCATAGAGCATCAGACTCCCATACATACCGGCAAAAACAACAAAAACATTCAGATAAATGACCTGAATAAAATACAAAAACATCAAAATAGTAAAGAAAAATCATGCATCCAAACAGTGAACAACCACTCCGATAAGTACAATGGTGAAAACCTGGCAAACATGCGCCACTCGTAAAGGCTATGACTCCATTGTCTTTCAAGCTTGTTGCGATCACATTTATTTCATACACACATCCATCAAACCATGGCTTCTTATTGATCTGCAATCCAAGATAGTACTTCATGCGTCTTGCATCCTGTTTTTTCATAGTCAAGTCTAAACTGGGGGCAATGCCCTTAACCTATTTATGGAAGTGGATTCTACATTGTTTTGTGATTCACTAAGTTCTTCATTTCGAAACTATCTCACAAAATACCAAAAAAATTCAAAAATGTCTCACAAAATCCAAAAACATGAGAAAACATCGAAAATCACACAAAAACATGGCAACACAATGTACATACTCATCCGAGCAGATACCAAACAAACATTAAAAAATACTCGCACGATGATCACTTCTCAAATCGACCAAACAATCAACATCAACACTCAAACTGTCTTCAACAAGGATGCATCCTTCCTTACCAAAACAAAGACAAGATGACATTTTTCTTTGACAAGAAAATTCTGTTTAAAGCTATCAAATACTTGGTTGATTTGTGGGTTATATATTCATATCAGGTTCCTACAAGATTGTTTGAGTATCTTCGATGCATTATTCCAATGAAGTTTTGGGGCATGTACTAATGGTTTCTACGTGGGAAGTTCACTAAGTTACGTGATCATATGCAAAATACAGTCATATATCACTACAGCTTGCTGACTACAATGTATACCTCGACCATATGAGCATGAACCATTATCGAGGATCCAGATTCTTTATTCTTTATATATGTTGTTTGCTTGCAGGTACCATGCTCCATCTTTGGTTCCTACTGCCTAATCCAAACTCGCTAATGGTTTATCTCTGATTACGGTACGAACTTGTCTTAGGATATGATCGACAAAAGATCAAGGAGGACGTTCCAAGTCATGCATGAAAGGAGATAATCCTTGTCTGTTTTGCAAGCAATACTCAGGTCAACTTGATCCATTATATCAAGTTGCTTGTATTAACTTGCTATATCAAAATTCATGTAAGGAATACTCAGGTCATCTTGAATCATTATGTCAAGTTGCTTGTATTTTCTTACAACATTTTAAAGCTCAATGATGAAAAATAAAGCACTATGGATCGTCATTTCACCTCATCTGTATATATTGCATTCCGTTGCATTCCATCCATCCATACATTCATAAATAGCTGCATATCATTCATACATAGTAATGACAATGAATGCATACTCTATTTTCCTCTTCTTCCATAGGAATGAGTCATAGGTCCTCCATTTCTTCTATCTAACATCGAACCCCCCCCACCCTCCCTATCTCAATAATCAACATCACATACCCTACATCGTGCCCCATCAAATCAATCAAGCCACGATCCTCACCATCCATCTCTAAATAGGAGGGATTATGTTTCCTATCCTAAGCCATCCTATAAGCCAAGCAAGTTACTCTATCTGCATGGGTACATTGACTCACACACACCTAGACTCTCAACAGATACTCTGATCAAGTATCTTCGGGTCTCAACAGGTAATCGATCATGGTAATCCTAGACTACATCAGACCTTTATCATAATGACCTAGTCTCAACGGGGCTGCCATGATTGTCCAAAACCATCCATCCCACGCCCACACTATCAATTGGTCAACCAATCCAAACACAATCTAACAGACAATTACATCAATTGTCTACGTCTCAATGAGTATTTTGCTTCATATACCTTGACTTCATCGGGCAATTATATTAATTGTCTAAGTCACATCAGGTCACTTTGATTCACTTACTCAGACTTTATCCTATCCAAGCGACCAACTGACATCAACTGTCACACTTTGACTCGACCAGGGCAATTAAACCGATTGCACTAGATTGTCCAACCAATTTTGATCAATTGTACAACATCAATCCAAACCACACACTACATCTGCTCTGTATCTCTTGCATGACCTAAAGGTACTCACTGGCTTGTTGTTTCTCCGTTTCACTCCATTTACTCCCATTCTTTCCCCGTTATTGCTAATTTATTCTATTCTACCTCCCCTCCACTTCTCATTCTTTTTTGAGAGATCGCTCGATTTTTCAAAAAAAATTTGGCCCATCTCTCGAGGGGGCATACCACCCATTAAATTAACATTTTATGGGTCATATTTCTTCACACCTATTTTTCTTTCTTTGAAACAACACGATAAACCGCACCATCTCAAAGAGGGGCAAATGTAGTCACATAAATCTGTCAATTTTAATTAAATGAATATTTCGTATTTATTTGATTAAAAATCCACTAAGCCATCAGTTAATTAAATTAATATTTAATTAATTCATCTTCAAACATTCTCCTATTAATTAAATAAATTATTCAATTTATTTTAATTCATTCATTCAACCAAATTCACACTTAATTAAATGAATAAATTCTATTTATTCAATTTAATCCCATTTCCTCTTTTAAATAAATTAAAAACATTTATTTAAATCATAAATCCCCCCCCTCCCCCGACTTGCATTTTCCTACAAATGCAAGTTGCAACCACAAGTTGAAATAAACTAATTTTATTTTAATTAAAATCCTATTTTCCCTCACCCACCAAATACACTTGCAAACCTAACCCCCTTCTAGATTCTTCTAAACCCTTCCTAATTAACCTGATCCATCCCCTAAATATTGTCACATTCCTAAGCAAATTGGAGTCACTTCTCAAAGACTCCAAAGTATTTGAAAAATAATTAATGCTTTGTGTGTTCAACAAATTAACCTCTAAAGTCTTCCAAACCACTTATGGCTCTTACATGACCATTAATGGTTAATTCCACTTGCACCCATGGTTAAGGACTTTGATCCCTAACTTAACCCTCATGTAACCCATGTGTCTCCTCAAACATTTATTGATTTGACCATGGTTATCCCTTTAACCCTTGCACAAGAGTTTACCCCTTAGATAAAAGCTTTATCCAATGGATAACTCTAACCTAACTTTAACCTTACCTCCCAAGTTAACCCTCAGGTCATGTCAAGCATTTAATGCTTCTTCCCTCTCCTCTCAACCTATCTCATTTTGACACTTGTCATCCTGGGATTGGGTTGAAAGCCCTCACATGGATCTCAAACCATTCAATCCCGACCCTTGTTGAGATTACTCAATCTCAACCATCCATTGCTCCTTTTTTCCTATAAATAGAGCCCATTTTCTTCATAATCCAGATCCTAAAAACTTGCATGCATCTAGCTTATAGTAAAATCTAGAGAGTATTTAGCATAATTCATTTTGGTCTAAAATTAATCTTAGTTAGTTACATAATATCTCATTTCTTAGCTTGTTCATGTTTGCATTTTCATGAGCATTTACTTCATACTCTTGAATCTCCATAAGACATCCAAAAATAGTGCAAAAAGCTACTGAGAGCTACACTCATTTAGGAACTTGGAGAGGAGGGGAACAAGGGAGAGCTAATGGCGTAGGGAGCATCATGAGTGAAGTCTTAATGTTTATTCATTTTTATCTCTAATATGCTTCTATGCTTAATCTTTCTTATAATGCTTTTTAATGGTTTAGTTTTATGTTGATTTGACTAACCCCCGGACTAACCGTTTTATGGCGTTACACATCTAATTTCACATTTCACCAAATCTGAATTTTAGTTCATTTCATGTGGATTTCAGCATTCAAGTGACCAAATTCAAATCCAAATTGAAAATGAAAATCAAATTCAATTTCAAATTCCTACAACACATGCTAAATCAGAATTGATTGATCAAATCAGTTGTCTAAACAGTTAACTCAATTAACTCATCAATCATCTTTTTTTAACTTAAAATCAACTTTTTATGAGTAATCCATCAATTCAGTCATCTCCCTAGTCTATTCAGTTCACTGATCAATCAAATCAGTTTACTAGCCAATCTATTGAGTTCACTCTCCAATCAATCATGTTAACAGATCAATATATTGAGTTAACAAATCAATCATGACTAGATCACTGATCGATCAATTTTAGTTATCTATCAATCAACACTTGAGTTCTATTTCTCACCCTCTTTGTGTTGAAAATCTATAAATTAAGCATCATTTTCATCAATTCGATCTAGCATCTAGCATTCAACCTTCTATTATCTAGCTTTTTCGGAATCACAGTCTTCGAAATAGTTGTCTAATCTATGCAGGAAATCAATGCAATACCTGAGAGCCAATTCTACAAAAACTAAGGAGAAGAGCAATGGAAGCTTTGTCAAATCGATTGAGGGAGTCTTAATTAGATTCATTTGTTCATTATTCAATTGGTTTTGCATTATTCTATTGTTATTTGGGATTAATTTTAATTAGATTAGAGTTTGTGATTCGCTCTTATAAGCTGATTAATTATGATGATTTTAACCCTGAGTACATTTGGTGAACCTGACGTGAAACCAGACGTGATCATATATTTTTGTCTTATACAAGATGTGTCCTTCCTGAAACCAGACTTAATCTTTACCAAATCAATCCTATCAATCTTATCAATTCAATCTTATCATTCAATCAATCTACAAATCATTCTAATCATTTCTTTTCTCTAATCAAACTCATTCGTGCCATCAACTAACCATTCTTCCAACTATCATATAACATTATTCTTCTTTCAAGAGATCATTCATGCCTTTAATGCACAAACAATCTCTCAAGTAACCAAATATTTTCAAATGCGAACTAATATTTTCAACTGCGAACTAATATTTTCAATTGCGAGAAAATAATGCAATTGCGAATTAATATTTGCAATTGCGGGGAACATCCTGAGTTGGCCTATTGGTGGAGAAATTGTGCTCTTGAAAGCGAGGTCACAAGTTCAAAATCCCACAAGGGGTAGGGTATGTACACCTTATCGGCTTTGGCCTATTATCGATCAAAAATAAAATAAAATATTAGCAATTGTGGATAAATATACACTCAATTGGAATTTGCTAATTTTTGCAAATTTACACATCGTTGAAATTTTTTGGAAAAAAACAGACAAAATGGGCATAATTTTGGAAACTTCACCAAAAATCACATTATTGATTACTAGCATATTTCCAAAAAAATGGTCTTCATTCCACAAATCTTCGACCACTTTTTCTGAGGGGGCATATTTATACCCTAAGTGTCACCGGGGCAAATGTAGACACCTAAAAATGTCTCATCAATCTTACACTAATTATTCATCTATTTAATTAAGTAATTCTTTAATTATTTGATTAAATTAAATATTTCTTCTGATCATCACATCCAACATTTCTAATTATTGAATTTCTATCATTTCATCATTTAATCAATTAACCCTATCTCAATTATTAATTAAGTATTAATTATTTAATTAATTATGATTTATTCCTTAGTTAAATAATTTTTATTATTTAATTAATTCAATTTCCTAAGTTTAAATAATTGCATTTAAATTAATTAATTAAATTCTTCCAATTCCCCAAATTATAATTCCATCTAATTTCATTTCATTTCTCCCAAATTATAATTCCATTTAATTTTATTTCCTCCAAATTCACATTTCACCAAATCTGAATTTCAATTAATTTCATGTGCATTTCAACATTCAAATGACCAAATTCAAATCCAAATTAAAAATGAAAATCAAATTCAATTTCTAAATCCTACTTTACATGCTAAAATCAGAACTGGTTGATCAAATCAATTAACTCATCAATCATCCTTTTTAACTCTCAATCACCTTTTCTGACTAATCAATCAATTCAGTCTTCTAATCAATCAATCTAGTCAGCTAGCTAGTCTATTCAGTCTATTGGTCAATCAATTGAGTTCACTCTCCAATCAATTTTGTTAACAGATCAATCTAATGAGTTAACTGATCAATCTAATCAATTATCTGTCAATCAACACTTGAGTTCAAATCATCACCTCCTCTGTGTTAAAAATCTATAAATTCAACCTCTTTGCTCAATTCATTCTAGAATCATAGTCTTCGAAATAGTTGTCTAATCTATGTAGGAAATCAGTGCAATACCTGAGAGCCAATTCTGCAACAACTAAGGAGAAGAGAAATGGAAGCTTTGTCAATCGATTGACGGAGTCTTAATTAGATTCATTTGTTCATTATTCAATTGGTTTTGCATTATTCAATTGTTATTTGGGATTAATTCTAATTAGATTAGAGTTTGTGATTCACTCTTATAATATGATTAATTATGATGATTTTAACCCTGAGTACATCCATCACTACATTGACATGAGGTGTTGGTGCAATTCCTGTTTTTGCGACTACATTGGCATGTGATGTTGGTGCGAAGGCCATCATTGATGTGTTGTTATGACTTGAAGACTTGGGATCCTCACCTTCATTTGTGAGTTGTGTTATTTTTGGCAAATTTTGGATGATCGACATATCAAGCCTAGATGTTCTTCTTCTTCTTGTCAGGCCCGTATATCCCAAGCCCCAATTCTTTGGATTTTATGATGGTAAAATAGATTCCATAATGCCTTGAGCATGTGCCCCCAATCTTATTGTGCCATCATAACCATGTCATTGTAGCATTTTGAATCCATTACCAGATTGATCTAAAGGGAATCTGGCATTTGGATGTTCGTCTTCTTCTTTATAGAACCATTTGTTGACATCTTCCTCTAAGGATTATTCATTTAGCTTTCCGCATCTTATGAAGGAACAATTAACTGAAAATTGGACTATTTCTTTCCCTTTATTTTTACTTGTGGGGTTTGGTAAGGCTCTCCCAAAGGATCTAGCAGACAATTGGCTTGTTGATACTATTCCTAAACATGAATATTTGCCACTTCCTTCATCCCTAATTTGGCGAGGTGGTGTTGTAGGTGTGTGAGATGATGATGCTAGTGTATCTAAAATATTCAAAGGTCTCATTTGCATGGTGAGCAGAGCCGCTTGATTGATTGGGACTTGATTCTCTGTGCTTGCTCTGAGGTAATTACAATGTTGAAAGGGGTTCAGATCACCCTATATTGTGATCTCAATTCTTTTATAAGGGAACTTAAAATTTTGGTGGAACGTGGAAGGTACTGCCTACATGGCATGTATCCACGGGCGCCCTAGTAGCATATTGTATCCCAATTGTCGGTCCAAAACTTGAAAGGTGATATCGGTGGTGATAGGTGCTACTTGTATAGATAAGGTCACTACACCCTTGGATGGGTGTTCTTAATTATCATAAGCTTTAATATTTATTCTCTTAGTGATATCAATATGATAATGTGAGTAACCCAAAGCTTTGATCAGGTTAAGAGTGCATATGTTGAGTCTAGCTCCTCCATCTATTAACACTCTTCTGACTTTCTTTCTATGGACAAAAACCTCTAAGTGAAAAGGATAATTGTGCATGGGTCTATCTGTCGGTACATCCCACTCTGTGAATGCTACCTTTGAAGCTGCCATATTTCCAACCATGGATGGAAATCATTTTCATCTATGTAGCGAGCAATGACAGATTCTTGTAGCGCCTTATCTAGGATTTCCTTGTGTGTTGGTGAGATGTGAAGCAACTCAAACAATGAAATTTGTGTTGGGAATTCTCTTTAGTTGATCAACCACATTATAGTTGCTTGTTGGTGGAGAAGGATTACGTGGCACCCCTTGCAATGTGACCTTACATTTGCGAGTTACAACTGCATAATCTTAGTTTCTTGGATTAACTGTAATTGTGGTCATTATCTCATCTCTTGCATTGATTGTATTGATTGCATAATCATATGTGACATTGTTATAATTTATAGTGTTATTTTGTGCACCTAAACTAGGAGCTTTTCCTTTGTCATGCTTAACAAAAGGGTCCTTGAATATGGTATGATTTGTGTTGGTTGATCCTTTGAGCATCCACAGTAATACCCCCTTGATCAATAACGCCATGTATTAGATTTTTAAGCTTATAACAACTTGTTGTCTTATGACCTTTGGCACGATGGTACTCAGAAAAGTTGTTATCATTCCACTAAGCAGTTTTGAATGAACCCGGTTCATATGGTCTAACTTCTAGAAGAGTGATCACATTAGTTTATATCAACTTCTTAAGAGTTTACCCAATTGGTTCTCCAAGGGGTGTATAGTTCCTTCGAGGTGTACTGATCTTTGGAGGTCTTTGATTACTAGATTGGACTGTATTAGCATTTGCCGATGTTGCATTGTTGCCTTGAGGTTGATTTCTATTGGAAATAAAGGAATCAACAAGTCCTTGAAGTGATACTACTAGTTGGGCTCTGTTGACAACACAGGCATCTACAACCTCATCACTTGTGATATTCTTGTTTTTGGACCAAAAATTTGGTTTTTCATTGCTTGAATTATTGGTTGGTCCATTGTCTTTGTGATATTTCCATATCCCTTGCTCTACTAGTCCTTTTTCATACTTTATCCCCTTTTCTATTATTTTCTTGAATGTAGGAAGATATTGCATTTGTAGTGGATATTTAACTTGGGGAATGAGGTTCTCAATGAAGATATCCACTTGTTTGACCTCTGGAATGTGACTGAGACATCTGCAGTACAAATCTCTCCATCACCGTAAGAATGAAGCAAATGTCTCACATTCCCTTTGCTTGGCAGCACATAAATCCATCAAAGTAACTCGATTATCTATATTGTATGAAAAAATTGTTAGAAAATGCTTTGCCAATTCACCCCATGAGGTAATTCTTGGTGGTAAATGTGAAAACCACTCTAATGTTGTTCCTCCTAGACTCTTGGGAAATAGACACATCAAATATGCATCTTCATGGGCTACTTCAATGCACGACGTATAAAACTCTCTAACATGATCCAAAGGGTTACCTTTTCCTCTATATTTATCAAACTTTGGGGTCTAAAAATGTTGTGGAAAAGGAGGCATATACAAAGTCCTAATGAAAGGATAAGGATGGAGATCTTCCATGGTGTATCTCTTCTTTTCATTTCCTATTTGCATATGAGTCATTTCTCTTTGGAGATTCTGCACTTGCTGAGCTAAGATTTTTGTTTGTGTCAAAGGTGTACTAGCCCTGTAGGTATTTCCAACAAAAGGACTAGTGTTTGAGTATGTTGGACCTTGCTGGAACATTGACTAAGTATGCAACTGTGTGCCTTGGTTTCCACTAGGTGCTGAGAAATATGCAAATTGACTACTGATATTAGGTTGACTTGATCCATACATTCCAATGGAACCTTGATTCATATTTTGACTGCTATAGGTAGACCCAACTGAAACCGATACTGAGGGTTGGATAGCACTTGTTGTTGCGGTATTTTGAGCCATTGTTGCTGTCGTTGTTTGTGAAGTAACTCCTGATTGATAATTCCGAGTTAAAATCATCATATTTTGAGTTAGTATGTCTTGTGTGCTTTGAGACGCACCATGAGTTGAGCTTGAAGACGCTGCTTGTGTTTGTGTAATGTTGGGTGTCTGATTCATATTTTGAGTCAAGGTTACTTCTGGTGGTAATATCATTGAAATGCCAAAATTTGGGGGTAACTTGGCTCCATTTTGAATCAAAAGTGAAAGGTATCGATATCTGTCATGGTTGATAAGCATGTTTAAGATCATGAGGAGTTGTCAATCTTGTTGAGCTGCCTCCAATTCTTCTTGTGTTAAATTTTGTCGTATTTCGTCTATTGAAGGTAGTTTGTTCGTACTTATTGGCAATGTTGCAGGTCATCTAGCCTGTGGTTGTTGGTAAGTTGATAAATCTATGTTCCACATGGGGTTGAACAATGGGTCGTTATTCGGATTCATTTTAGCTCTTTGTGATCTGGTAAATGGCATGAATGACTTCTATGACACCTAGGAAATGCAAGACCTTGGACAAGTTATGATGCAATCTAAAAGGATGATGCTAGAATCTGACTCTCTATTGGGGAGGAATTTGTTCTTGTATGGTAAGTCTTTCAAGTTGTTGTCAAACAATTTCTTGTTCTCTTTGTTGAACAATTTCTTGTGCGACTTGCCTCTCAATCCAGACTAATTTTCAGATTTCATTGTCTATAACAAATTCAAATTCTTCATACTAAGGAAGATCAATTCTCAACTCCCAATTAAGGTTATCCAAAACATCAATTAGTTCTAATTGATCATCATCTATCCCAAGGTTGGGTTGTTCAAAAGGGAATTCATCATTACCTGGTAAACCCATGCAAAAGATATGCTACAAGACCTCCTACAGATGATAGACTATGATAGACATGAGTGAAGACTATGCAAGGACTTATTTGAGACTAAAACGATCTATGTGGACCTTGATGCAATATATTAGAGTATGCAAGACTAACTCTCTCCTAAGAGGGACTTAAATGATGACAATGCAAATACTGATTTGAATGCAACTATTTGGCAAAGGTTGACCTTGTTTCTAAGTGTGAAGTGAGGACTTGTGCAACATAAGGACTTGTACAAATGTATGAGACCTAAGATCACAAGAGATAATCATGTTTCCTCCATTCTTCCAAAAGTGATAATCTTGTTTAACTTGTTGAACTATTATTGACAAAACTTGAATGTGTTTTGACTGATGTTCAATTTTTTGATAACCGACCTTGAAAAATATGATTAAAACACAACAACAAGTATCCAAACAAAAGAGTGTGATGCTCTGCAAAAAGGATTAGAAAATCTGTTTGATGGCAACACACACAAGAGCACAAGAAACAAACGTTAGTGTTAGCAACAAAAGATTATCCTAAACAGGCATATCAAGAGAGATATTAAGCATGAAATAGAAAGCATATAAACATAGAATAAAATAGCTAATCAAGATGCTCATAGTTGCTCCTCCCTTGTTCCTCTCCTCTCCAAGTCCCAAATGAGTGTAGCTCTCAGCTTTTAGCTCTAGCCATGGATGCCATATGGAGATTCAAGATGGTTGAATATGATAAGCAAATACCATGCAAGAGTAGATAGTGATGCTATGAAAAAGCTCTATGCTAATGCCAGTATAACAACAATACTCTAATGCTTCTTATTTTTGCTTGAGGAGAAGGGTTCTATTTATAGAAGAAATGGGGAAATGAAGGGTTAAGATTGAGTAATCTTAACAAGGGTTAGGATTGAAAGATGGGGATCCATGTGCACAATTGGCACCAATAAAATCGTGACAAGTGTCAACATAGGATTGGGTTGAGAGAAGAGGTTGGAGGCATTAAAGGCCTGAGAAGACCTCATGGTTATCTAGAGGCTAAGGGTCAAGTCCAAATTAAGATTACCCACTGGATTAAGAGTTAATCCAAGGATAAACCTTTGTGCAAATGTTTAAGAGATAATCATGGTCAAAGCATTAATGGCCTGATGAGACCTTTGGGTTGGGTAGAGGTTGAGTCAAAACAAATGTTTCAACCATGTGGGAGGGTTTGAGGTAACCATTAATGGTTATTGGAGACTTTGGGGATAAAGTGGTTGAAGGTTGAAAGCCTTCAATGGTTATCAAAGACTTTGAGCCATTTAGTGGTTGAAGGTTGAAAGCCTTTAATGGTTATCAAAGACTTTGAGGGTTTTGAGAAGTGACTTCCCTTTTGCTTAGGAATGTGACA
Source organism: Cryptomeria japonica (assembly GCF_030272615.1). Classification (NCBI taxonomy): domain Eukaryota; kingdom Viridiplantae; phylum Streptophyta; class Pinopsida; order Cupressales; family Cupressaceae; genus Cryptomeria; species Cryptomeria japonica. Next base: position 347,184,981 of record NC_081407.1, on the reverse strand, counting down.
AAGTTTAGAGAAGGGGTTAGGTTATTTAGAAGTGATTAGAAAATTCTAGAAGGGGTTTAGGCATGCAAGTGGATTTTGTAGGAAAATGCAAGTGGGAGAAATTTTGGTATTTTCAATTAAAATAAAATCATTTATTTCAATTAAATGGTGTAATTTGCATTTGGATAAATATTCAAATAAATATTAATTTATTTAAATGAGAAAAATGAAGATAAAGCATTAAAATGCTTGAAGACTTTGAGGGAAACCATTAAAGGCTTGAAGACTTTAAGGGAAGCAATTAAAGTCTTACGAAGACTTTAAGGGAAGCCATTAAAGGCTTAAGAAGACTATAGAAGGAAGCCATCAAGTTTGAAAACTTTAAAGCCATCAAGTTTTGAAGACTTTAAGGGAAACCATTAAAGGTTTCAAGTGGGTGAGGATAAATAGGATTTTAAATAAATAATTTATTTAAAATAGTTGTGCAACTTGCATTTGTAGGAAAATGCAAGTGGGTGGAGGATAAAGGTGATTTAAATAAATTATTTATTTAAAATAATTGTGCAACTTGCATTTGTAGGAAAATACAAGTGGGTAGAGGATAAAGGTGATTTAAATAAATGTTAATTTATTTAAATGTGAGAGGTGAGATTTTGGGGGATTTAAATAAATATTAATTTATTTAAATGTGAGAGAAGATTTAATTAAACAAATATGATTTATTTATTTAATTAATGGTCTGAATTTGGTTAAGTGAATTAAATCAAATAAATTGAATAATTTATTTAATTAATAGGAGAAGAGGGTTAAGATGAATTAATTAAATATTAATTTAATTAATTCATTAATTGATGGTTAAATAATCAAATAAATACTAAGTATTCATTTAATTAAGTGGACAGATTTATGTGACTACAGAGTGTATGTTGTTTATAGGTTCTTTTCAAATCCCCATTGTTTCTAGGATCTTTTCAAATCCCCATTATTTCTACGATCTTTTCAAACCCCAATTGTTTTCAATAGATTTTTGGCCAAGCGAACACAAATCAGTCAAACTCATCTAATGTCAAAAGGCCATTCATAATACCACAACCCACATCTTGATACTTCTTCAACTCAAACAAGCCTGTCACACCCTAAGGTGCACCCATTTTTTTTACTTTTTCTAGAAGTTGAACCAAAGAGAAACACTTCTCAATAGGATTGTTTTCTTGGGAGATGTATGGTGAGTGTCTCGGGGGAAAATTCTTCCCCACCCTTGCATTGTGATATTATAAATGTTTGGATACTAACTCATCTTGGCCACTATTCTTAAGGTTCTTAGAAAGGGTTTGATTCAGTGCATCAAAGATAAACTCCCTTAGGAGGCTTCCCAACCTTTAGAACAAAGGCTTTACGTATCTCAAGGATACTGGGGGAAGTCTATCGATGCAAAAATACCATTGAATATGATTTTAATCACATCCACATTTGATTATAGTGGGTTGGATTACTTGGCTTTAGTCGTTCCCCTCTCACCGACCTTTTGGGCTTCTTGGGAGGGCAGACCTGCTAAAGGTTTTATCCTAATTGCAATAAAGGAAATAAAACATAAAGAGTGAATCTAGCTTTTGATCACCCAATTAAGGGGAGAGCATATACCTATCACTTTGGAAACATGGTAGACAAAGTTTGTTCTTTTTATCCCATCATCACAATGTGATCTAAGTGCTATTTGGAGATATTTCTCCAACAATCATGGTGCTCCTTTTAACCTAGATAGCAATAGTGAATATTCTTTTTAAGCCCCAAACATTGCAATAACAACCATTTGTAAGATAAAAAAATCTAATCTAACTCCTTTGAACTGCAACAAACATTAGCACCTACAAAACCCTTTTGAAAAGTTAGTAAATATTGTGGGATCGCAAGCCTATATTTTCCTTTGTGTTACAAAAATATGCTTTTTCTCTGTAACTAATATGCTGGAAAAAGAACACTAGTAAGAACATTACATCAGACATATCTCAAAAAGTACAAAACAGAAAGCCCTGAAGAATATTGAATGAATGCAAATCAACCTCTAGTCAAATGCAAATTTCTGAGTGAGCAGATGCAAATTTCTGTCACATCGATTATGAATTTCTGTGTGAGCGAATGGGGCTCAGTGTCTGTGCAAATGTGGATTGATAATAGACAAAATTAAAAGACAAAAGAGAAATCTACAAAACAAAGGATCAATCCAAAATGATAGTACCCATGACCTCGATGTCATCGAATATGTCAAAATTCTTGAGGTATTTATGCACAAGGCTATAGTATTTGGATAGAGCATCTAATTCTTCTAGGTTTTGGAGTCTTCTTTCTGCCCTAAGTATTCACTGATGAGCCCTTTGTTGTCTTGTATTCTCTGATTTCCTTCTTGCACCTAAGATCTTGAATCCTACCTTTCCTTCCATGAGATGAGATGCATTTCACACAGAAAAATAAAAACTTCCAAATTTAGAAATCATTTATGGGTTAGAAGTGCAAATAGATCATGAATTGAAACAATAAAAGAAATTGAGCATATGATGAAACCCAACGAATGTGAATATTTGTTCTAGCAAATGCAAATTGGAATGTGAGTGAATGCGAATTACTGTCATCTTGAATGCGGTGTGATGTGAGTGAATGTGGAATTTTGTTTGCTCGAATGCGTAGCACTTATTGTGTGTCCGTACAAAATCTGCAAAAAAAACAAAAAAATCATGCCAAAAAAGGTTAAAAGTTTTCTATTCACGTCGGGTTCACCATTGTTTTCATGCTTAAAATTATCATAGAAATCATAGCTAATTAGATTAAAAGGAACAATCACAAAATCCCTTAACTAATTTAGCTAATTCTAAACATAAATCAATAGAATAAATGCATAATTCAAATAATTAAAATGATAAGAAACCCCCTATTCTGTATCATAGCTTCCATTGTTCTTCTCCAAAATTGTGTTGTTGGCGAGCTCAGATATCACACTGGTAACCTGCATAGATTAGACACAATAATTTTGAAGGTCGTGATTGTGGAAAATGAAGGATTGATGTTGTTTTTATAGATATTTGGGTGAGATGGGGTGAGAAATAGAACTCAAGTGTTGATTGATAGTTGATTGATCTATTAAGTGGATTGATTGATTTGTTAACATGATAGACTGATTTGTTAACTCAATTGATTGAATTGTTGACTAGATAGATTGGCTAGTTAACTGAGTTAACTAGGGAGATGACTTAATTGATTGGGAGAAGATTGAATAGATTGGTTAGTCAGAAAAAGGTGATTGAGAGTGAAAAGGGGAGATTGGAGGGTTAACTAAATTAATTGATTAGTTAACAGATTTGATTGACCAGTCCTGATTTTCAACATGTGTTGTAGGACTTTGAAATTGAAATTCATTTTCATTTGAATTTGAATTTTGATTTTTGAATGATGAAATTGAAATACACATTATCTTGAAATTTATTGAAATCCAAATTTGATGAAATTCATATTTGGGAATTTGAGATTAGATGAAATTTGTTGAAATTCGAATTTGGGAAATTGGAAGAACAGATTAATTAATTAAACAATTTAATTAAAAAAATTTAATCATTAAAATATAATTAATTAAATAACAAATAGTATTTAAGGAATAAATTACAATTAATTAAATAATTAATATATAAGAAAGGTTAAATGATTAATCATCGAAGAAGATAGAAATTGAATAATTAGTAATGTTTGAAGGTGATGATTTGAATTAGTTAGAAGAATTAATTAGCTTCATTAAATAATTATTTAACTAATAGGACGATTAATTAGTACATGATTGACGAGACATTTTTAGGTGTTTGCGGTATACATACCACTTCCTGAGCATACACCTTTGATCTCCTGGCTGGAATAAACTTCTAAGAAGATGTATTTAATATTTAATAATGAACTTGCATATACAATACCAATAAACATGTTTCATACTTGCATATACAATACCAATAAACATGTTTCATACTTATGATGATTATACTTGTTTATATCTTGTTTATTATGTTTAATATCTTAGAGGATTATACATACTTATTATTTAACATTTTGATGTTTAAAATTGTATTGTTTATATACGTTTAATATCTATATTCATTACACTTAATATCTATACTCCTTATATTTAATATCTACATTCATTAGAATCAATATCCATATTCATTATATTTATTAACTGAAAAAAATTATGCATCTTTAATATCTACAATATGTTGTCTAACACCTACAGTAATTAGTAATACTTTTCTTAAATTCAATTATGATTAAGTATGATCCTGATGCCCACAGGCTTATTCTTTATTAATTCCTTAAGAATGCAACCAAAGTTAGAATAATAAAGTAAAGTGTTTATATCCTATTGAATTTATGATGTTGTTACAATAAGTGGCAGTTTAGATACATCATACTTGGTGGGATGCACTATGTATTATTGCTTGCCTTTTACTCTTCTTACCTTTGTGGTTTCCTCCATCTTTTGTTGGAATCAAGGAACACTGAGAGGGGGGGAGGGGGTGAATTAGTGGTCTACAATTTTTAAATTTGACAATATGTCCTTTAAACCACCTAATGCATATGAAGGAAATTAAAGTGAAGAAACACAAAGAAAAGATTTGCATAGAAACCCAGTTAAGGGAAAAAACAAGGTGGGATTCAAACCCACAATATTAGTATACTCTATTAAAATTATAATAATATTACATAAGGGGAATGCACATGCATTCAGGCGCACTAAGGGCTACAACCCGAAAGGCTCACTACCTTACAAATGTTTGTAAGAGATTACAATGAAGTTTCAACTATGAAGTATTAACAACAAATGCCTGGATATAGTTCTAATTAAGCTCAAAACATATTATTACTTTGCTCTGCAATACTACTTTGTTTTGATATTTTGCAACATAGCAGAACACAAATATTTACCTTATGCACATGAAACTACGCATAATCGCTCATACATTCATCCCACACAATCATTGATCTTCAAAATGATCAAATAAACATGTCTTATATATCCACATAATGGATTTAAGTCACCACCATGTCGGCTTCAAGAACACGTCACAAAACATGAAATATGTAAACAAGTCAGCTCAATTTGATCTAAAAAAAAAAAGTGGACCAAAATAAAATATCCACACGCTTCCCACAAGTCGGCTTACCAACCTTGAACACACAATCAACCACGAAAATCAATCCTCAAGATCCGCAAACAAAATCACCACACGTTACCATAGATAACCACTGTTCTAGCCAAAAACATGATTATTGGAACTTCTATCTTACACAAAACTTATCATTGGAGACCACAAACCTGGAATAAGGTAAATTACATATCCATAATACATCTCCTAGATCCACAAAGGAAAATAATGAACCAAAATAATCTGCCAACCAAAACACTGTACACTCTACTGGATACCCTGTTCTCACCAGACCTCACCAATACTTGATCAATCTCCAATCAATCTTCCGAAATGCTAAAAACATTGAGTGTGGATGCCAATTCTGATACGAGTTTCCATCAATGACAACATCACAATATACATGCAATGTCTCTTGCCAACAACTTTCTCCTCCTTTTTCCCATGATGCCTTTCACAAAGGATTGATTGGTCTTTAATACTAGTATCTTCAAACAACAGGCTGCTTGGATGAGACGTGTCCCTTTCTCTTCCTATGTTAATTGTGCCCCTTCTTTGAAATGATTTATATTTGTGTCTTTAAGCAAGGTTTTAACTCCAACTAGAATTGTTGCATCAATAAATAATAATCGTTTTTTTTCCTTTGTATGGAATTATTAATACTTAGTCAGTGTTAGGATATGTAAAAGGATATTAACATTTCTTGGTAATAATGCTTAATACTTAAGTAATCGTTATTCAAATAATGATGAACAATTAATTAATAGACATTAAATTATAATTAATCAACTAATTAATTAATGGTTAATTAACATATGACCAAATAATTAACTAATCATGATGAATAAATAATCAACTAATTAAATAATGGTTAATTATCAAATAATCAACAAATTAACTAAATAATCAACTAAATTCACAAATATGATTGTGTTAAATTATCATAGTCTAAATGATCTAATATATTTTATCAAAGGAGTGGGGCATGGCACAAGAGCATACCAAAACTGTACAAACCTAAGTCCAAAGATGAGTAGTGGTATAGTATAAGATATGAAAATCAATGTCAATGCACATAAGAACCAAGAAGCTTGAAAGGATAGTGCACAGTGAAGGGATATGAAGGAGAAAGAAGAAAAGATAAACTTGTGGAAATGCATGAGAAAGGAAAAGTTAGTCTTTACCATGCATGAGGAGAACAAATATGAACATTGATAAATTTTAAGTTAAAAGGTGAGAACAATAAGCTTTTGGAAGAAGAATTCATTTCCTTTTCCCATATTTCATGAGTCCTTCGTAACAATAAGGTGAAACTTGTTATGTCAATCACATGGAAAATAAAGTATCTAATATTTTAGAAAGTATAGGACATCAATACAAATCAAAGTAACAAGGACGAATAGGATAGCGTTTTAAATAAAAGGACAACCAATAAATTAAATGCATGAGTGGAAGGATCCATGGAAGCTTACTAGGACTATGTCGATAGTTATAAGGTGTGGTTTTTCAAGGGCATAATGGTGCAAGTAAGAGTTAAGGGGTTTCATTTCTTACCAAGACATTACCATAAAGTGAAGAGTGATAACATTTTGGGTAAGGAGTAGTACTACATCAAGACAAGATGACATTCTACTATTATAAAGAAAGAGGGCTAAAAATTTATTAAAACTAGAAAGGGAAAAACAACAAAAGAAGGCAAACCAACCAACAAAGAGAACTACAAAGAGTTATCTAGATCAATAAGTTGATCCAGCATATGAGACAACTCAAGAGATAGTTGAGCCCTATTCTTAATAGACCAAACCTCCATAAATTCAAAGGCCCATTCGGCAAGACAATCATCCACCCCATTCCATTCTCTGGGAATATGAAGGAAAGTGACTATCTGGAAAGAATCACAAAACAAAAGAATCTGCCAAATAACCAACTGTAACTGCCAACTAACACCATCAAAATACTGTTGATTCAACAAAGACACCACTACCTGGGAGTCATATTCAATAACAATCTGGTGACATGGAAGATAACAACAACACTCCAATGCAATCAAAATAAAAAGGGCTTCCATATAGTTATTTGTATGGAAACCTTTGTAGACAAAAAAAAGAAACTGAACTTACCCAAAACTATCACGCCCCACTCCACCAATACTAGCATGCCCAAGATTGCCCCTAGAAGACCCATTTGTATTAATTTTAAAAACACCAAGAGGAGGAGGGTTCCAATGACCCGCTCTAGAAATCCTCCATAAAGGATGGCGACACCTATTCCTCATAAGCTACTGAGCCACCTACACACCAAGACTAGGAGCATCCCCTTGAAGAGAAAAATTAAATCAATTACATATATCAATCTCCCTAGGAGCCACACCCTCAACAAGGTTACACTTAGCCGAAACAGTCTCCTGAAGAGATTTCAGAATTTTTGACCACACATGTTGAACATCAAACCTGACATCTGGGAAAATCTGATGATTCGATTCCAACCAAATGTGCCAAATAATAAAAGTGGGTCCTAAAGACCAAGTAACCTGAAGAAAAGGAGTGTCTATAGGAGCCTGGCCCCAACGACCCTAAAAATCAATAAGAGAAGAAGCATGCCAACATGTACGATTCCAACAATCCCACCAGGAGTGCCAAATCCACCTAACAAAGGAGCACTCGAAGAAAATATGGGAGGTAGTCTCCTCACTATTATCACACAAAACACACCCCAAAAGATGACACACACAAAAGATCGCCCACACACATTGTGGATGATCCCACCCACCCCCAAAGTAGACCCCACAGACCCCCGAAGCAGAGAGAAAGCATGACTAGGTTCAAATCCTAGCTCACACAAGCAGTAGCCACACCAAGGTTGTTTATTAAAAGATTAAATAATACATTCTACTATTGACTTGGTTACTAAAGAAGATGACATGTCAAATCAAGGAGTTAAAGACAAATATGAGCATGATAGGGGTCCTAAAGAAATATAGGTGAGGATACATCAAAATAAAATATACTCATAAACACTCGAGCATAATACTAAGTACACTTGATAGCCAAGTGAGAGCCACTAAAGCTTGGGCAATCCACCTAGAACAAGGTTTTAGAGAAATTGTAGTCCTTCACCAAATTTAGTTAGTTCATGCTTTGAGGCCCATCACATTGATTTGGAGTTCCTCTCTTATAGAATACACACATAAATACAAGCATATCTTAGGTTTGGAGGACATCAATGTTATTAAGTGTAACATCCTAAAATTGCACCCCTTGCAATTTTTGACTACATTTGGTTCTTCGCCTTAGTGTTTGCGCCCCTCGACTTGATCGAAGATCTAATTATGCTTGTGCATATCAAAAACTTCATTCAGCTCAGTAAAGCACCCTATTTGCACCTTGATCCTGCCCCAAATTAGGGCAGGACTAGGGTGTGGCACCCTGGTCCCCATTAATGGGGACCTATCAAGGACCCTTTCTTGTGACCTATCTCAAATTTGAAGTGGGAAAATCCCTTCTATGTCGGCTGAAGTCAGAAAATTAATCAGTTAATCCTACGAGCAAGCATATAAGAGGAATTTCCCCTCTCATTTCACAATCTATCACGCACACACAAGAGGTCTTCAAGCATTAAAGAGATCAAGCATTCAAGCATTCAAGAGCAACTGAGCATTTTCAGTCTTCCTTCAAGCTTTGGAGAAGCAATAGAGTCAATATTTCAAGCATCAAAGAGGAGATCATCATTCTACTTTATGAAATCATAATTACATGTGGAGGCAAGCAAAACTTCACAAGAAGATATAAGCATTTCATTTTCAGTCAATTCAACATCCCCTCAAAGAGGAGGATTTCTACTTTCAGTCATTTCAATTACATTATTTCAACCACTTGGTTAATTCCAAAATTGGGGTTTGACCTAAAGGCAAGCTCTTATTCCCAACATATTTCCCTTTCCTTTTGTGTGTAAAAAGAAAGTGCACAATTGTCCTTATGAAATTAAGCTTTATTTGCAAAGATGAAAAAACCCTTTTCAACATGCAAAAAGTTCGGGGGACCGATAGGATAGCGACCTGGTCTGGACACATGGTCCCTGCAACTTTTGATAGCTTTCGTAGAGCAGCTTTGAATCATCTCAAGCTTCTCGGATCCAGTTGCACGAATGAATCTAGAATCTGTAGCTCGTTGTTTTCTCATATCTGTCTTCATTTCCAACACTTAGCCTTAATTCAACTAGTCAACTTACAAAAGAGGGTCAAATACATTCCAAACAAAATCAATCTACTTAAATCAATCTACTTAGTATTCAGTCCTTTGCATCATTTAGGATTGGATCTAGTGGATTCATCTCCTCTTTTGAATGTAAAGTCCTCAAAGTGAGAATCGGCTTAGTGAATTCTCCTTTCCAAGTGGTGAATATGCTAAGCCCCAAATTTTCCACTTTACATTTTGGTGAACCCGACGTGTCTTATGCTTGCTTCCGATTTTCATTTTTCAAATTTGATTCATATGCAAATAATTAATTCATATTTGTAATCATTTTTTTAAAATATAGCTTATGCACTTAGTTGTTATATCACTTTCATAGCTAGTGTTCACCTTTACATTTTGTTGAACCCGACTCCTTACACCCTTAATTATGATTTTTGTTTTTAGATTTGAGTGCATGCAATTTTTAATTACAAGCTTAATTTTCTTGCAATTTTTAAAAATTTAGAGGCTAAATTCACAAAACCCTAATTTTTAGATTCAAAATTGAGTTTGTAATTTGTCTAGATTAGATTGATTGTTTCAAATCTGAGAACTCTTCAATTTTACAATTCAAGTTTTCATTTACATGTTCAATTTTCAAAAAAATTAAAATTAAGTGGTTAATTAAAAAAAAACCCTAATTTTTAACTTTAAAATTGAACTTGTGAATTGTGTAGATCTCGGATTAATTTTCAGATTTGAGTCCTTGCTTCAATTTCAAAATTCACTTTCCCTCCTTACAACATTCAAACTTTCAAATTTAAATTTTTAAAATTAAGAGGTTTATGCAACAAACCCTAATTTTTAAATTTAAATTAATCTGTGCACTTTTCAATTTTTATTTAAGCATTTAATTAACTCAATTAAATCTAAAGCCTCTTGTTTTACTTCTAAATATCATAAAAGTTGTCCCTTAAGTGCGTCCTTTTTGTTATTCTTTTAATTAATCATATTCTTGAACATCCTAAGTGTGTCCTATTTCGACCTTCAAGGCTTTTTTTTGCATATCTAAACATCTCCAATTCCCATATCCTTCTGGAATTCACATTAAAATCACAATATCTTGCTTCCCTGAAAATTTGGAAAAAAGTTGGTCGGACCAAGTCTCTATCTACTTGGTCCCAACATTTTCTCCTCAAATTTCAAGAGCCTGTTTTGACTGTATTTTACTGCTCAATTCCACAAATTTGTGAAATTTTATTGATTTTGGGTTGCCCTAAGGTCAAACACAAATATGAATTTCAACATTTCAATTTAAATTTTAAAATTAAGTGGTTAATTACATACACCCCGATTTTTAAAATTAAATTGATTTCTTCAATATTTCAACATTCCAAAATTTCAAAATTTCAAAATTAAGAGGTCAAATTTGGACAACCCTAATTTTAATTTTGATCTTCCCTCCTTTGAAATTTTTAAAATTAAGAGGTCATTTTCAACCCTAATTTTAAATTTAAATTTCTATCTTCTAAGGGATAATTTCAAATTTAAATTAAGAAGTTATTTTAACAAAGCCCTAATTTTAAATTTCAAATTCCTAGGAGATTACAATCATTTTTCAAATTTCCAATCTCCCTCCCTTAGTGCATGAGTTTTACTACTATTAGTCATACCTATATTATCCTCGTAAGGAGAAGTTGTAGAATTATGTCTGCCCAAGGTTTAATTGCCGAGGAAATGGAGCCTAATTTGGCTATCTTTTTCAATGAGGATATTGGTGGTTTTTCCAATCCTACAGATATTCCCGTTTATCCTCTTGATAATTATCATAATGAGGATGAGTCATTAACTAGGGTATCCATTGACCAATTGATGAAGATGGACAATCCATTTGACAATCTTCAACAATGGATGAGTCAAGAATACCCGAAAAGTGAAGCTCTCCCATTGATTGAAGGATTACAAAGAATGATTCAAAGTGATAAACATGGTGTTGGTATCTTTCTTGGTATTGCTCATATTATTGATTATAATATCATTCCTATGAAGAGTTGTGCTAAAAACCTAGGTTATACACAACCTCCTAGTCACGTTAATAATTCCATTCCTTTGACAACTCCTATGAATAGTGTCCATACCTTCACAACAAATGTAATGGCTACCTCTACACAAAATGTCATACCTACAAATATTATTCATGGAGGCAATACCTCTTCTTTCATTTCTCCTACCATGCATGTTCCCCTTGTTACTCAATCACACTCACCACCTATAAATGTTAGTCAAGGGGGCAACTCCTTCAATCACAATTCCTTCATTCCTCCTATGAGTCTTCCATGTGTTACCCAAACTTCTCCATTACCTACTTACCATAGTGTCCCACCTCCTTATTCTAAATCTCTTCCTTCATTCAATAATGTTACTCCTCCCTCTCTATCCAACATGTCTAATTTCAATCCTTCTACTGAAGCTACAATCAATAGTCTAGCCCAAACAGTGTCTTCCTTTCAACAACAAATAGCTTCTATGAATCAATCCAAGTATAATGTGCTCACATGTGATGTAGTGTGCCCATTATCCAATGACATTGTTAGAGTCGTCCCTCCTAAACATGTAGAATTCCCTGAATTGGAACTTTATAATGGAAAAGGTGATCCCTTAACTCATGTTAAAACATTCCAAACTTTGTGTAGTGACTTCACTCATGATCAAAGATTGTTAGCGAAATTGTTTACTATAACATTAAGGGATAAAGCTTGGCAATGGTATTGTTCTTTGCCTACTTATTCTATTACTTCTTTTCAACAACTGGCTAATGCTTTTATTGAACAAATTCACAATAACATTGGTCCTAAAATTACTTTGACTGATTTGATGCATTGTAAATAAGGTGTTAAAGAAAAAGAGATTGATTTTATTGGCAGATATAAGAATTTGTATTGTTAGATCTCTTTTCCTATGCCTGATCAAAATATTCAAAAGATTCTTATTGCTAATTTACAAAAAGATATTAGGGGTAAACTTCTCTTAACTGAGTTTACTTCCTTTCTGCAATTGTGTGCAGTACTTCACAAATATCAACAGAGCGTGAGTAAATTGGAGCAATCCTCTCCTTTCATGGATCTGATTGATAAGGGTGATAGTGCTCAACAACTGTTTGTGAAGTTAAAACCTAACAAAGGACTCATCAAATTCAATGACAACAACAATCAATCAATCAACTGGTAGGCGCTACAAGTGTGCCTCCTTTGTCTAAATATTTTAAATGAGAAAAATAATTTACTCCTTTGAATGAATATTTGCATAGCATTATGTCTCAGATAATACAAAAGAATGTGTTAAAACTTCCCCAAATCAAACCAATTGATCCATCTAAGACAACTTCACCTTACTTTGATGCTAAATCCTTTTGTCAATATCATCGTCAACCTGGTCATGACACTAAAAAATGTTTTTCATTGAGAAGTAAGATTCAAGAATTGATTGATAACAATACCATATCTGTGGCAGGTGTGAATGATAAATGAAACAAATCCATCGCTCTTCCTAATCGAAACCTTCATATTTCCACTGATCCTTTACCATCCCATTCCACTAATGTGATTGAAACTGATCATCTTGCTTTCTCTCCCAATGATGTTGGCCTTGAATCTAACAATGTGGTGAACCTCGTAGACAAACAAGAACATCTTAAGGACTTTTGCATAACATTTGATCCTAGTGATACCATTAAAGCACCTGATGGCCCATTATACATAAGTTCAAAAATCAAAGGTATACCTTCTAGAGGAGTGCTTATTGATTTTTCTTGCATGGTTAATGTGATAACTGAAGAATTTCCTTATACTTTGAAATTGCATCTGTAAAGCGAAAAATCGCGATCGAACCCTAGTTTCCCTCCCCTCTTCCAACTCCGAGGAGAGAGAAGGGAGGTTCACTAGGGTTGATGGTTTTCACTTAGGGGAGAGACTTTACATTCAAAAGAGGGGTTGAAACCCACAAGATCCAATCCCACGCAATGCAAGATTGGATGCTAAATGTGTTTCAAGGGTTAAGAAAGCAAGGCTACCCTCTTTTGTAAAGAATGTTGATAGAAGAATTAAGCTAAGCATGCATAGAAAGTGACAAAGATTTGCTTATAAACTGAGTTAGGGATATAGTATGAAGCTGCAGACCTGGAATTAGCAGTAAAATGTCGATACGGCGTTGTCCTGCAAATTTGAGCAAAAGTCGTCGGGACGATGGCGCCCGGCGCCACGGTCCTCCGAAAAATCCGTGAAACGAAGGGGGATCTGTTCGTCTCTGCACAAGGATTCCAGATCTTCAATTTCAGCCGTGTACCTGCAACCTACACACAGAAAAGCGAAGATGATTGGGGGGTTAGGGATTAGGGGTTTGCCTTTAGGTCAAACCCCGGTTTTGGAATTAACCAAGAAATGAGCAAGTGCTGTGAATGTAAATGTATGTAAAACAAGTACTAATACCTTGTTCTAAGGATGTTTGTATCCTTATGTGCGAAGGTATAGATGTTGTATGTTGTATGTTGTAGCATGTAGTATGTGATCTCCTCTTCAATGGTTGAATCCTTGACTTGAATGCAACACTTAGCCTTGAATGGAGACTTGAAATGATCAATTGCTTGAAGGAATGCTTGAATGCTTGAATGCTTGAATGCTTGAGTATAGTTTCCACGCTTTTACACATATCCTCTTCATCCCAAATGAGAGAGAAAAATGTAGTTTATATACTTGTCAATTAGGGCTGATAGACTGATTTTCCCGACCTTAGGCCGACCAGGAAATTTAATTTCCAAATTGCAAACAAAAAAGACCTGAGACCCCTTAGGAGACCGGGCCCAAAATAGGACCCAGGGACCAGGGCGCTGGGCGCTCTGGTCCCACCTCCCGGGACAGCAGGGTGCAAAGGAGGTTCAAGCCAGGGTACAAGAAAATGCAGTTTTCAGTGTCGTAATCAGGTTTCGGGGTCTCCATTCAGGTTGCGTGTTGCGTCGCCATCGTGAAGACCGAAATGCAGTCGAAATTGCAAGTGTCGCAATTTTAGGATGCTACATTTAGCCCCCACTTTAGCGAGAGTATGTATGCTCATACTTCCGGTAAAGTACAAGGAAACAACATTGAAAGACTTTCACCACGTCAAGGAGGCAAGACACACCAAGCCCCCAGTGGACTAAGGATCTTACGACTTTGATTGACAAAGTAAAAGGGAAGATCACGAGGGAGAACCATGACTGTCAGTAGTAAGGTTCCCTCACTATGAGTCATGCAAGAAAGATATCAAAAATTTTCAAGGCAAGGCTAAATTTGCCAAGAAATTTTCAAGTATCTTGAAAAGATATGGACGGGATTTATGCCCCCCCTACGTTAAAGCGATCGCACACGCCTCACCGGGGGTGATTGTTTTAACATAGTGATACATATAAGAAATGAGAAAGGAGCACGTTATCGCAAGGATTTAGCCCCCAAGTGTGAGATAAACCCAAGGATAATAGACACAAAACACAAAGCACGAGGTGACCTCGCTTTCCTCGGGGTCAGTATGCTGTATGATAATTCATGTATATCATATGTATGTATGCATAATTGTTCTTCATTCCCCAATCAAGGAAGGTCACGTAGAAGAAGGGAACACATGTGTCTTTTGAGTCAACATGAGAGAGACCAAGAGATCTCAATGCTTTGCATCGTCCTCAAGTAGACAACACTAAGGACAACAAATAGAAGAATGAGAATAACATATAGAAGAAGTAACAAAAGAGAGGGGGAGAGAATTTGCTATGCTAATGTAACTAGTCTAGCACGTCATCTACCCCTCGATCTTGCTGATCAATGTTTCAGGAAGGCAGGGAACACGCTAGAGGAGGAACATCCAACACAACAAATGGAGCTATCACAAGATCCAAACAAGGGCTATGTTCATGTTCCGAGTCACATTGTTCTTGTCTAGGAGCTAGGATAAGTGCTTTAGAAAATTCATTAGATAACTGGTTATCAATATCAACAAGTTCATATTCACTATCAGAAGCAAGAGAAGTAACATTTGCATCATGAATAACATTTTCATCTATATCATCATCAAGATTTATAAAAATAGGATCTTTAACTCGCACAGGATCAAGACCATCATGCATCTTATGTTTAGGAGATTTAGGCTCAACGTCCGGCTGAGGAGAAAATGGAATAATGCTTGTTGAAGGTGTTTTTGGTTCTTGCAAAGTTTGAGCTCTAAGATGACGCTTTTGCCGGCGTTCACGTGCCGAACGATTTCGTCTAGTCTTAGTAGGAAGTGGAGAAGATTGAGGAGGAGGAATGTTCTCATCCTTAGCACTTGGGTGTTTAGGTTGTGGTCTCTTAGGCTGGATAATATGAGAAGAAGAAGGTCTCTTCTCTCTATAAAAAGAAGGAGGGACTGCTCCATACAAAGGAGGAATATTTGGTTTAGGAAGAAGACCAAGTCCATCATGACGAGGAGGTATAGGTCTACTTTTAGAAGGTTTATTAGGCATAGACATAGTCACATCCATAGGGATGGGTTGGGAATCTTCTTGAGGAAAGACATTAGTTTTATCTTTCAAAGGAAGAACTTCCTTCTCAAGAATGATAGGAATATCAAGTTTAGGTGTTCTAGGTTCACTTAGAGATAGGATCATATCTGTTTTCCACTTTTGATAAGATTTGAAAAGATGATCACTTCGCGGAGGAAGAGATTGGAATTGTTTAGGCCAAAAGTAATCAATAGGAACACTAGAAGTTCTTTCAGCTGGTTTAAAGGGACTATGATTGACAGTAACAACTTCACCATTATGGGGAAATTTCAAACACTTGTGAATAGGAGAAGCAATAGCGTTCATGGAAGATAGCCAAGGATAGCCAAGCTTCACATGAAATTGTTCGAAAGATGGAATAATAGCAAAGTTCACATCAACAGATTTGTTATGGACCTCAATAGGCAATGTAATAGAACCAATTGCAGGAGAAGAAAATGCATCAAATAGTTTCACAATCACATCTGTTTTGTCATATATCACTTGATTCAATTGCAAAGTAAAAAGAAATTCTTCAGTAATAACATTAACCATGCATGAAGGATCAATAAGCACTCCACGGCAAGGTGTATTCTTGACTTTTGCAACTATGTATAAAGGACCATCAGGTGCCCTAATGGTTTCACTAGAATCAAATGTGATGGAAGGGTCTTTAGGGTTTTCTTGCTGCTCTACAAAGTTAATCACATTCGGAGTCATAGACACAAGACCAGCAGATGAGAGAGAGGAATCATTAGCCTCAATCGCATTAGAGGTATGAGAAGGTAATGGATCAGTAAAAATCTGAAGATTTTGGTTAGGAGGAGCTACAGATGTATTGCCTTTATCATTCACTCCAGAAACAGAAATAGTATTATTATCAATCAAATCTTGAATTTTACCCTTTAAAGAAAAACATTTTTCAGTATCATGCCCAGGCTGACGATGAAAGTGACAAAAAGCTTTGTTATCAAAATAAGGTGAAGTAATCTTTGCAGGATCAATTTGCCTTATAGGAGGAAGAGTAAGCACATTTTGTTCCAATAACTTATTCATAATACTATGCAATGATTCATTCAAAGGAGTATACTTTCTTTCTTTCTTGAAAAATTTAGAAATAGGAGGCACACCTGATGCTGCATTCACATTGTTGTTGATGATGTTTTCATTGAATTTGATGGAATCTCTATTCAGTTTAAACTTCCCAAATGGTTGTTGACTGCTATCACCCTTATCACTCGGAGCCATAGGATGTGATTGTTCCATTTGACTCACAGTCAGTTGATAATTGTGAAGAGTTGCACACAACTGTTGGAAAGAAGTAAACTCAGAAAACAGAAGTTTGTCTCGAATATCTTTTTGTAAATTAGAAATAAAGATTCTTTGAATATCATTGTCAGGCACTGGAAAGGAAATTTGAGCATACAAATGCTTATATCTACCAATGAAATCAGTCACTTTTTCTTTAACACCTTGTTTACAATGCATTAAATCAATCAAAGTAACTTTAGGACTTATATTGTTTTGAAATTGTTGAATGAAAGCATTTGCAAGTTGTTCGAAAGAAGTAATAGAATAAGAAGGCAACGAGCAATACCATTGTAGGGCTTTGTCTCTTAATGTTCTGGTAAACAGTTTTGCAAGCAATCTTTGGTCATAAGCAAAATCAGTACATATTGTTTGAAAAGTCTTAACATGTGTTAGAGGATCACCTTTACCATTATAAAGCTCCAAATGTGGGATTTCAACATGTTTAGGGGGAATAGCTCGAACAATATCAAGAGAAAGTGGGCTCGCAACATCAAATGTGGGCACACTAAACTTAGATTGATTCATAGAGGCAATTTGTTGCTGTAAAGAAGAGACAGTTTGTGCAAGATTGTTAATGGTCGCTTCAGTCGAAGAATTCATATTAGATGTGTTAGATTGAGATGGAGGTGTTATGTTATTGAAAGAAGGTAAAGAGTAAGGTGGTGGGACTCTATGATAGTCAGTCATAGGAGATGATTGGACAGGAGGAACACTACAAGGAGGGATGGAATGGTTAAATGAATTGCCCCCTTGCGTCATGTTCATTTGTGGAGATGTAATAGGAACACTCATTGAAGGGACGAATGAAGAAATCGGATTGAATGAAGGAATAGGGTTAATTGAAGAAGAGGGATTGCCCCCATGACTGGTGATCACAGGGGGAATATCTTGTATAGAAGTAGCCATTATGTTTGATGTAAAGGTAGGTATGCTAGCAATAGAAGTCATCAAAGGAATAGAATGATTGACTTGAGTAGGAGGTTGTGTATAACCCAAATTTTCAGCACAACTCTTCATAGGCATCACATTCGAACCCACAATGTGTGCAATACCACGCAAAATATTAATTCCATTCTTATCACTTTGAAGCATACATTTTAGACCCTCAATTAAAGGAAGAGCTTGACTATCAGGGTATT
The DNA here is from genome assembly GCF_030272615.1 of Cryptomeria japonica. Classification (NCBI taxonomy): domain Eukaryota; kingdom Viridiplantae; phylum Streptophyta; class Pinopsida; order Cupressales; family Cupressaceae; genus Cryptomeria; species Cryptomeria japonica. Next base: position 347,166,662 of record NC_081407.1, on the reverse strand, counting down.
CTTGAGACATCCATTGTCGAAAATCGTCAAATTGGTTATCCAATTTCAAAAGTTGTTCTTCAGAAACCTCATGGAGAGCTTCTTCATCATTAGGAGGATTAGAGGAATTACCCATGTCCTTGTTAAAAAGGCTATTCAAATTAGGTTCCATCTCCTCAGTAGTTAAACCTCGGAAAGACTTAATTCTACGGCTTCGTCTAATGGGAATAGTGTAAGTAGGGCTTATTGTTGTAAAACTCATGCACTAGAAAGAGAGAGAAGATTTTGAATTTAGAGGTAGCAATTTTCAGTAAAATCAGCCAATCTTCTAGATTTAAGCTGTTAAATGCAATCATGACAGTCTCCCGAAATTTCGGAAAAAATGTCCGGGACCGTGGCGCTCGGAGTGCAACACGATCCTTGCAACTTTTTTCGAAATTTGCAGGGATGAAAGGTATGATGATTTTAAAGCTAATCTGAAAAAATTGAGTGATTTTACGATCTGTAGATAGGCCAAATTAAAGTTGCAAATTCAAAATTGAACCCTACCAAGATTGTCGAAAAATGCAAAATTTGAATTTTGAAAAAGAGAGGGAAACTGAAATTTTGAATTTTATGATTTCAGAGGGAATGTCAAAAGCAATGCAAATTTTGAAATTTGAAAATTGACTCAATTTCACGCAAAATTCAATTTTGAAAGCGGAAATTAAAGTTGTTGTAATTAGGCATTTAATTTCAAAAGTCACAAATTGCAAGAATTTGAATAAAGCATTGAAATTTTTAATGAATGCAAACACACTTTTCAGATTTAGGACAGTAAGAACACAATTTTGACACAAAATTTCAATTTCAATGATTTTTGAATGTTTAGAAGCCTTAATCCAAGCAATCACAAGACCAACTTTGACTTTAATTTTGAAAGTGTTATAATTGATAAAATCAGCCAAAATTTTGGATTTTAGCAGGAAAATACAGTAAGATCTCGCTCCCGAAATTTCGGAAAAAATGTCGGGGACGATGGCGCTCGGAGTGCACACGGTCCTCGCAACTTTTTTCCAAATTTTCAGGGATGAAAGATATTGTGATTTTATGCCGGAATCCAAAGTTACAGCTGATTTGGAGATGTTTTGATCAGTGAAATTGTCGGACAAAGGTTGAATCAAGAGGGCTTCAAAAATTAGGGTTTTGACACTTAACCACTTAATTTTCAAAATTAAAGCACAGATATGAACTGATAATTTGTAATAGAAGGGCAGATCTGAAAAAAGCATTAATAATTAAACATTTCGCAAGCTTAATTTTCAAAAAGAAATTTTAGGGTTTTTATGCAAGCACCTCTAAAATTTTGCAAAAGATCAAACATGGAAATGTAATCAAGGAATCCAATTTTCAGATCTAACTATGAATAATCAGAAAGGATGTTCACGTCGGGTTCACCAAAATGTAAAGCGGAAAATCGCGATCGAACCCTAGTTGCCCTCCCCTCTTCCAACTCCGAGGAGAGAGAAGGGAGGTTCACTAGGGTTGATGGTTTTCACTTAGGGGAGAGACTTTACATTCAAAAGAGGGGTTGAAACCCACAAGATCCAATCCCACGCAATGCAAGATTGGATGCTAAATGTGTTTCAAGGGTTAAGAAAGCAAGGCTACCCTCTTTTGTAAAGAATGTTGATAGAAGAATTAAGCTAAGCATGCATAGAAAGTGACAAAGATTCGCTTATAAACTGAGTTAGGGATATAGTATGAAGTTGCGGACCTGGAATTAGCAGTAAAATGTCGATACGGCACTGTCCTGCAAATTTGAGCAAAAGTCGTCGGGATGATGGCGCTCGGCGCCACGGTCCTCCGAAAAATCCGCGAAACGAAGGGGGATCTGTTCGTCTCTGCACAAGGATTCCAGATCTTCAATTTCAGCCGCGTACCTGCAACCTACACACAGAAAAGCGAAGACGACTGGGGGGTTAGGGATTAGGGGTTTGCCTTTAGGTCAAACCCCGGTTTTGGAATTAACCAAGAAATGAGCAAGTGCTGTAAATGTAAATGTATGTAAAACAAGTACTAATACCTTGTTCTAAGGATGTTTGTATCCTTATGTGCGAAGGTATAGATGTTGTATTTTGTATGTTGTAGCATGTAGTATGTGATCTCCTCTTCAATGGTTGAATCCTTGACTTGAATGCAACACTTAGCCTTGAATGGAGACTTGAAATGATCAATTTCTTGAAGGAATGCTTGAATGCTTGAATGCTTGAATGCTTGAGTATAGTTTCCACGCTTTTACACATATCCTCTTCATCCCAAATGAGAGAGAAAAATGTAGTTTATATACTTGTCAATTAGGGCTGATAGACTGATTTTCCCGACCTTAGGCCGACCAGGAAAGTTAATTTCCAAATTGCAAACAAAAAAGACCCGAGGCCCCTTAGGAGACCAGGCCCAAAATAGGACCCAGGGACCTGGGCGCCCTGGTCCTGAAGGACCAGGGCGCTGGGCGCTCTGGTCCCACCTCCCGGGACAGCAGGGTACAAAGGAGGTTCAGGCCAGGGTACAAGAAAATGCAGTTTTCAATGTCGTAATCAGGTTTCGGGGTCTCCATTCAGGTTGGGTGTTGCATCGCCATCGTGAAGACCGAAATGCAGTCGAAATTGCAAGTGTCGCAATTTTAGGACGCTACAGCATCAAGTGATATATGATGATACTGATGTGATAGTTAAAATTTTTGATAGCTTCTCTTGTCATGATATTGATTCTATAACACTTCCTATTGATGTTGACACTAAATGCTTAGATGTTCAATTTTCTATCATTCCTACATCTGATTAATTTTGTGTGAAGTTGGGACATCATTGGCTCTCTTCCATGAAAGTGATCGCTTCCATTGTTCATAAGTGTTTGAAATTTCCTCATAATGATAAAATCATAGCATGTATCAACCTACAATGAGGGAAGGAGATGTTTTCCTTGATTACTTTTGGTCCAAATGATTCCCACCTCTACAACCTAGAAGTGATGCTCTCTTTAGATCATATAAAAATTAGAAAAATGAGATGATTTTAACCTTGAGTAAACCTAGAAATCCCACACTTAGCACTCCTCTTGATGATCATATACCCCTTCTTAAGGATAATATTATTCTTCCTCCCAAGGAAAGAAATAATCTTCTTCCCAAAGAGGCACCTATTCCTTCTCCTAAATAGAAGAGTATCCTTTCTCCTAAGAAAAGAGATATTCTTCTTCCTAAGGATAAATCTATTCCTTCTCCTATGGATGAGTCTACTCTTCCTCCCAAAGATAGAAAAAATATTTCTTCTAAACATCAATCTATTCCTCCTAAGGTTAGACCTATCCCTCCTCCTCATGATGGGCTCGGTCTCCTTCCTACACCTTCCATTCCTCCTTTATATGGTGTGATTCTTCCTCCTCAATCTTATAGAGAGAAGCGTCCGACCTCTCCTATTGTCCAACCTAAAAGACCTCAACCCATTCATCCTTCCCTAAAAGAAGAGATGAAGCCTATACTTGATGAACCTAAACCTCCTCAACCTTCAGCCAAAACTAGAATAAACTGTTGTGAGCGAGAACACTGATGGAGACTTCGTGCTAGAGCTCATGAAGTTGCTTCCCAAACCATTTCTTCTCCTAAAACACCAAATTTTGACATGATTCCATTTTATTCTAAACAAGACGTTCAACCTAATTCTCCAAGACACAAAATGCTTAAAACAAATGATGGTTCAAGTTCTATTCCTATTAGAGCTCCTATTCTTATAAATCTTGATGAAGAAATAGGTGAAAATGATGTTAATGATGAAAATGTTGATCCTAATATTTCCGATGATGAATATGAATATGTTGATGTTGACAATGATTTATCTACAAAATTTTCAAAAGCATTAATCCTAGATCCTAGTAACAAACGAAGTGATCCATCATTAGAGAATGGTCCTTGTTTGGAACTTGTGATAACTCCATCTACTATGCTCGATGTGGCTCCTCTTGCGTGTTGTCCACCTTCCCAAAATAATGATCAACAAGATTGGGGGGAGGATGACATGCTTGATTAGCTTCATTATCATCATAGATTCTCTTTCTCTCTCCTCTCTTTCTTATTTGTGACATTCTTCTATTTGTTTCCCTATTCTTCTATTTGTTTTCCCAAGTGTTGTCTACTTGAGGATGATGCAAAGTGTTGAGATCTCTTTTGGTATCTTCCATGTTGACTCAAAAGACACATGTTCCCTTCTTTCATGGTGGTTTCCTTTCTTTGGGGGATGAGAACAATTATATGCACATATATATACATGATATACATGAATTATCATAAAAATCACACTGACTCTAAACTTAGGTGAAACCACCTCATGTTTTGTGTTCATTATCCTTTGATTTATCCTCTCTTGGGGGCTAAATTATTGCGATAACATGCTTGTCTTTTTTGGGTGTATCCTACCTTAAAGAAATTGCTCCTGGCAAGGCATGTGCAATTGATTTAATGTGGGGGCATATACTTCGCTCATGATTCTCTCTCTTGATACTTAAAGTTGCTTAGTGAACTTTGTCTTTGCTTTGTGATTATAGTATCTTCTTTTCATGACCCATAGTAAGAGAACCTTACTAGTTGTAGTCATGGTTATCTCTTTCTCTCTCATGATCTTCCCTTTTACCTTATCATTGAAGTCATAAGATCCTAAATTCCACTAGGGGCTTGGTGAATCTTGCCTCTTTGACATAATGAAAGTCTTTCAATCTGATTTCTTGTACTTTACCGCAAGTATTTGTGTAAGCTCATACTCCTGCTAAAGTGGGGGCTAAATGTAATGTCCTAAAATTGCACCCCTTGCAATTTTCAACTACATTTTGGGTCTTCACCTTAGTGTTTTCACCCCTTAGCCTGATCAGAGACCTGATTATGCTTGTACATATCAAAAACTTCATTAAGCTCAGTAAAGCACCCTTCCTGCACCTTGATCCTGCCCCAAATTAGGGCAGGACCAGGGCATGGTGCCCTGGTCCCCCTTAATGGGGACCTATCTTGGACCCCTCCCCTTGACCTATCTCAAATTTGAAGTGGAAAAATCCCCTCTATGTCGGCTCAAGTTGGAAAATTAATTAGTTAATCCTATGGGCAAGTATATAAGAGGGATTTCCCCTCTCATTTCATAATTTATCATGCACACACAAGAGGTCTTCAAGAATTCAAGAGATCAAACATTCAAGGATTCAAGAGAAATTGAGCATTTTAAGTCTTTCTTCAAGCTTTGGAGCAACAATGGAGTCAAGATTTCAAGCATTGAAGAGGAGATCATCATTCTACTTCATGAAAACATAATTCTATGTGGAGGCAACAAAAACTTCACAAGGAGGTATAAGCATTTCATTTTCAGTCAATTCAACATCCCCTCAAAGAGGAGGATTTCTACTTTCAGTCATTTCAATTACACTATTTCAACCACTTGGTTAATTCCAAAACTGAGGTTTGACCTAAAGGCAAGCCCCTATTCCCAACATATTTCCCTTTCCTTCTATTTACAGAAAGCAGGTGCGCAACTGTACTTCTGGAATTAAGATTTATTTGCAAAGACGGAAAAACCCCTTTTGATGCGTGGAAAGTTCGAAGGACCAATAGGAGGGCGACCTAGTTCAGACACATGATCCCTGCAACTTTTGGCAGATTTCACAGAGCAACTCCAAATCATCTCAAGCTTCTCAGATCTAGGTGCACGATTGAATCCCGAATTTGTAGCTCGTTGTTTTCTCATATTTGTCTTTATTTATAGCATTTAGTCTTAATTCAACTAGTCAACTTACAAAAGAGAGTCAAATACATTCCAAACACAATCAATCTACTTAGTATTCAATCCTTTGCATCATTTAGGATTGGATCTAGTGGATTCATCCCCTCTTTCGAATGTAAAGTCCTCAAAGTAAAAATTGGCTTAGTGAATTCTCCTTTCCAAGTGGTGAATTTGCTAAGCCCCAAATTTTTCACTTTACATTAAGTTTACAAAATCTATCATATTTTGTTCATATTATGCCTTTTCACACGGGAGACAAAGATAAGAAAACAAGGATAGGTGAGTTGACCAAGAAAAATGGAATAGAGGTCCTTTAAGTAAGAAGAGCTAAAAATAGATGATAGTGGTATTCAAAGAGATAACAATACTTATAGCAATTAATTTTTTTTGATCTATGATAAGATTTTGAGATCTCTTTGCCAGGAGGAATTTTCAGCATAATTTATTGACTTAACTAAATGACAAGCTATATTGAGTAAACAATGGAAAAATAATATCCTTCAAAGAAGATAACTAATAATCATTCCCTTAAAGAATAATGATAATCTAAAGACTTGAGAGTGCAGTTATGAAAGAGGGCGTATTTAAAGTCACAATTCAACCAGCCTTATAGAAAGATAAAGGAATATGGGAATGTTATGATAGAAAGGATTCAAATGATAGTTAAGTGATATACAAATGTCATAGTAGTTATCAAAGGGCCTTCATAAAGAAAAAAGTTATATATTGAACAATTGAATAAATGATAGGGTACAATCAAGATGCTTGGTAGACATATAAGTGAAAAAAAATCCTAGCAAATGGTGAATAGAAACCTTGACAACATTTTAATAGATTTCAAGACTCATGAAGGGTCGATGAACAATCATGTATACAACAAGTCATAGATTTTCGATAAAAAAGTGTAGGGTGAAAATTTTGTAAACTGATGAAGGTTCACAAAATGTGTGTTTCACGACAACACATAGAACTATATCTCTTAGAAGGCAAGATATAATTACTCCTAATTATAAGGGAAGGCTTCCCGTTGCTATTGCAACTATTTTTTATTTTTCCTACTTGCTAACTTTACACTAATTCAGGGTACAATAACAACTTGGTTCTCTTCTTTCAGAACCAGTTATATCCAATTCTCTTTTAATAATAGACTTTCCTTTAACTTAAATAACTTTGAAAACTTGCAGTAATATTATACTAACTAATTTGGAAAGTAAGGTGTCCGTGAAAGAACAAAGTCTTCCGTTACATTCCTTTTTTGGAAAGAACCCAGGGATGAGAATTTGCACACTTAAGAACTCAAAGATTCTTTCTATGTACAAATATTCCTATCAACCACTGTGACCAAAATATATTGTCAGCTCAAAGACTCACAAATATATTAAAAGATATTATAATCTATCCAGATAGTCCATATAGCACAAAGACTCTACTTTCTATCCTTCAAATACAACTTTTGGAGATGACTTGTATAAGCTCAAAGACTTAAAGCAATTTCTTCTCAGCTAATTCCCAATTCCTAAATTTTCAAAGTAACTCAAAGATTACTTGTAAACACTCAAAAGTTATTCAATATTCAACACCAATAACTATAACCAACTTTAATCATTCAAGAACATATGATACCAATAACATAATAACATTCATACCACATAAAAGATTGAACTCAAAACAAAGTTTGAATGCCAATCTCTTCTCTTTCTTGATTAAATTATAAATTTACAAAATGAACACCAAGTCTCAATTTTCTCTTCACTTTTGTAGATTTTTGTTGCATAAACAAAGATGGAAAAAAGATCCTTATTACAATAATAACCCTCATATATATAGAAGAGGGGTGCAACATGAAAATAGGAAATTATAACTAATTCTAAGACTAAGTCAAAAGTAGAGTTCAAATTGACTTAGGACTTGTGCACTCAACAGGTGCACAAGCGCAAATATAAAAAGACACTTGAAGTGTCAATGGGTAAAATAAAAAGCCATTGGAAAACATGAAAATGACTACGTGTCATTTTCCTTTAAGCTGAATCTCACTTCTACAACTCCTCAAACTTTTGAAAAGCATTCTTTATTTGAATTCCATCAAGTCCATCGGTATTAGTTGTCATGACTTTGACCCTGGTAATGGAATCTTCCCAGTCGGTGCAACACTTTTTATGCTTCCTCAAAATAGTATCTAGAAAATCCAAAATGAACTGAAGATCAACCAATTTATCAATTGAGGATAAAGAGAAATCCTCCCTATCAACCTTTGTAGTCATGAGCAAGCTGAATTCTTTGATGATTACATATGCTTCAAGTACCTTCTCATTTTCATTAAGAAATACACATGGAATCTCAAAAAAAATTGTTGCAATTTTTTTCTTCTTATCCACATATTATTTTAGGGCCTTCCTCATATCCTTGAATAGGTGCTCAAGAATATTCATTTGGTGTTCCAAGGCCTCTCACTTCTCAATGTACATGTACCACGAAGGAATTACACCATTTTGGATGAGGTCATCAAGATCATAATCTTCAAACTTCAACCAAGCTTCAAAATCCTTTTCTTGTATTTCAAGTTCCTAAGAGAAGACCTCTATGGTGCTATCTACTTCAGTCTTGACCACATCAAGATTTTTGACAATGATGCAAGCTAAACCTAGGACTCGTGTACCTTGTCTTAGAATTAGATCCATCCATTCTCCTACAACTCTACTTCGTGATGTTGCCTACTCAGCCCTTTTAACAACCCGTTTTTCCAAGGATGAAGCTACTGGTTCTACAACTTCTGAAGACTTGGTCACTTTAATAATAATTTAAATGAGTTTCTCAATTTGTGCTTTGATTTGATCTTTCTTGACCTTATCTTCATCATACCTTGCAACAAGAGCTTCCAAAGCTGATATGACATCACTTGAAGTAGAATCATGAGTTTGTTTTCCCAACTCAATCCTTTGAGTGACATAGTCTGAATCTTCGACTTGACCAATAACTACATCCGGAGGAGGAACAACAACCTCAGAATACTTGTTCCTAGTCTTGTCAACCTTTATCCTTGACAAAGTTTTAGCTTTCTTAACAGTCTTGGGTTTGATAGGAACAAGTTGGCTAAAATCAAAATCTTCAGGAGAGACAACTTGCCTCTTTCTCTTTGGCGCATTAGACATCAACCAAGGTGTTAAAGTCAAATCATCATTCTCACCTACTATCACATCCTAAGAGGGATTGATAGGATCCTGAACGATGGTGGTTACTATAGGAGAGGTCATGGTAATGACATGGGGAGGATTCTTAAGGGATGATTCATTGGATCTAGGGACTGCTTCATTCATGAATTTATCAAAATCATCCATCATGGTTGTAGATAATTCCGACAACGAGGAAAAATCAAAAAATACATTCTCAATATTGCCATGTGACGTGTCTAAAGTGAACTCACTAGCACTAGTAGAAGATACATGGATAATACTTGAAGAGGTAATACATGTGACCACTAGAGGCTCGCGCTCAGAAGTAGAAACAGGGACTTGTAACATAGATGAAGGAGAAGATACCTGAATTAAGGATTCATCTACTCATGGCATTTCTTCTTCATCAAATTCATTTTATTCTTGATCACCTTCTTGTCCATAAATTCACCCTTCATTAGGATGCTCATCCTCTTCTTGTTCATTTAGTACTTCTAATTCTGATATCTCTTGAACATTAGAACTAGAGGGTTCTCATTGAGCTTTTCCTTTCTTAGACCCAATCGTGAACTTCAACTTAGGAGCCCTTGTTAGAGTGGCAAGGTCTTGTTTGTTCTTAGTTATAATCTCTAATCTTCTTCCCATTGGGCCAGTAGTGTCATCATCAGAAGCAGAAGACAACGGTATCACGGGAACACCATGCAAGGATAACCAAATATTGGTATTAGTAAGAATAATTTGAAATCATTCGCTGATGGAAGTACATTCCTTTTGTGACCATTGGATGAGAGGAAAAGGCATAGAAGAAACCTTGTTCTTCTCATACATAGGATCCAAGATATCATAGTCTTCCTCCAGATCATTAGGAACATTGGCAAGGCCAAATTTTTCAATCTATTCAATGGTCAGCCAACAATAGTCAAGTTTCCTTATATCATTCTCAGACCTACAATCAGCCCAAACATCTTCAATTTGATGCACATTTACATATGCCTTCTTCATCTTATTTCTCATTCCTATGTAGTCAAAATCCTTTCTCACCTTAAAGAATGTCATGGTGGCTCTTCTCATCTCCTCTACCATTTCCCTATCTTTAAAGATGGAGTTGATAGAATACCTACCAATGGAAACAAAAAACTTCAAACCTGTTTTATGAGAACCTAATTGGGCCTCATACACTGCATTCATTTGATGATCTAGTTCCATCAATATAATCTTATCAGAGGGGTACCTAGGGAGCATGAAAGGCTCGCCATTGAAAAAACCAACCCTGATATATGTGAAGGTTGGAAATTGAAAAAACATGCATCCATATTGATTCACCACCTCCCAAGCATGATCAAACACTCTTTTGTTATACAAGTTCTTATTCAACATAACCATGTAATAACCAAACAATGCATCATTTACTCTCCAGAAATGATTATGACTATCCTAAAGAACTAACTGAGAATAGTATTTATGTATGTCAATTTGCCTCCTTGCACTAGTTATAGATAATCTAAGAAAATGTCTCATTGAAGCCTCAACGTACACCAAGTAACAAGTCATATAGAACTTGAGTGTGGTAGGCACCTTGGTGAGTTGTTTCGCAAATGGCATCACTAATCTGTTTCCCCAAAACATCTTAAATAATCACATGGATGTATTGATACATCCATTTATAGAAGGTATTAGAGGTAGGAAGACTTTTCACTTTACTCAAAAGATTTATCAAATCATTGACCTCTTCAACGAAGTCACATCGGGGAAGAGTTTCTGGCCATCTTGTAATGGTAGGTCTTAGGGTCTTTAGCCAATTATCATTCATGTTCTTTCTGCACTTGTCAGAATTCTATCAAAATAAGCTATGGTTGATTACATTGTAACATCAGTATATCTCTCAATACTGGGACACTTGAAAACTGAATCAAAGAATTCCTCATCCAACCTGATTAATTTCTTTTTGGCTTCATCCTTTACACTTCTACTGACTAGGTCAAAGTGATTTGCAACTACCATTACAAACTTAGGGTCTTGAGCAAACATTGGAAAAGTAGCAACCAGATGAATTCCACTGTTAATAATAGGTTCCATGTCACAATATGAAGGTAGTTTCTCAATTCTTTTAAGAAACTCAGCTAGGTCAACATGACCTATCTCTGTATCTCTTATGTGATCAATGTTCAAACTAATTAAAGATGGAGGAAAGACTAGATGCAGGTCTTGCTTCTTGAATTTCATCCCTCTCTTGTTTGGAGAAGCCTCTTTCATTGATATAATAATAACACTGAGAGAAAAGTACATTCATCAGTATTATAATGATACATTTGATCAATTGCTTTTGTTCATATGACTTGAACAAATCTTCAGAAAATAGTACAATTTGGCCATTAGGGTTTCCAAAACCCTCTTGAAATCTTTGAAATCACTGGGACTGAGCAAATATAAATCTTAATTTTTGTGTGTGATAAGTGAAATTTCAAAATTATAATCTTAAAATTTTACTTAAGAAAAAGTGTGGGTAAAGGTGTAATTCGGGTCCATAATGTCGAATTACAATTTGGAAAAACAAGAATTAGGTGTAATCCTGATTTATGGATCCAAATTACACTTAATACAAAGTGCCAATAATAAACCAAGTTTGAGGTGGGGTCACTGGCCCGCTTAGCACTTAGAGAAACAAAGGAAAGCATAAGGTGGTTGGTGGGGTTTCAAACCCACCAAACACCCGATATGGTGTATGATAGGTTTGCACCCCCACCCAACACCAAAAAAAGGTTTACTCTGTGCATTGATATAAAGGAGAATGATGGTGGTCAGGTCATCAACCCACCACACAACACTATGTGGTGTGGGGCGAGCCTATGGCCCTACTCAACATCGAAGTGGGTAAAATACAACGAACACAGGGAAACAGTGGTGGTCAAGGTTGCTAACACATCACACACCATCGTGTGGTGTGCAGTAGGCCTACGTACCTGCCCAACACTGGAGTAAATAATCATGGCAAGGAAGATAAGGATAGTTTGTTTCGGGGTCACCGACCCATCACACACCACAATGTGGTGAGGGGTGGGCCGGAGGCCTTGCCAAACACACAACATTGAATGGCAATAAAAACGTAGGGAAATAATAAAAACTAGTCTGTGGCGATGGTCGCAGACCTACCATGCACCATTGTGTGATGTGTGGTGAGCCTACAACCATCGCCACACACTGATATAACACAGTCATACGATAATCAAAGGAATGGAAATCAAATAATTTAAAAGGGTTTAAGAAAACCCTAGAATCACGGGGAAGAAATCACACCTAGTATAAAATTCAATGAAGTCTCACTCCCCGCCTAAGCAAGATTAAAATGAAATGAATACAAATTAAAATGCTAATGGGAGATTAATAAACCAAGTAAAAAGACTCCTATTTGAATCACTCAACCAAGTAATTAATAACTGAAGTTTATTAAATACGTGCAAATTGGATTTACAAACCCGATTTGCACCTGAATGGGCAAAACATGAAAAGTGAGGTGTAAATCGGGTTCGTAAACCCGCTTTGCATCTAGATGACACACTTGGTGTAAATCGGGTTTACAAACCCGATTTCAACCTAAATTGTATCTAAGTGAAAAAAGGAAAAACAAGGGGGAAAAATGCGCTAAAGACAACAATAATGTTTCGCAAAGCGTGCAATCAGCATCAAAACCACAAATGTGCACAAAATTTTTGGGGTAACCTTAGATTTTTGAAAAATGAAAAAATCAAGGATAACAAAAAGGCAATCCTACACAAACATAGCTACACATAAGACAATTATGGTAGTGATTGGAGTCCAAAAGTACTGATAGTCAGGTAAAATATTAAGACATCGTCATGCTAGATGAATGAAGACAACACATTGATATATAAATAAGAGAGTCATTTAACAATTCATTAAGTTGAAAGGACAACCATGTAGTAAAATACCAAGGAACATAGCTCCGAATGGGCTAAATGCAAATCATGAACAGAGTATGACATTCATGTGCACAGTCCTATAAAGAGAAAGTTAGTTCTTTGTAATATAAACATTCATAAAGGGACAATCAGTCCTTTACAATATAAACATTCATAAAGGGATGATTAACAAAAAGAGTAAGAATGTGTTCAATAAAATACCCAACATAGCAAGCTAATAGGTGATAGAGGGAAAAAAAATTAAATCTTATCATGATAGAGTATACATGATTGTGATTATAGTACTTATGGTGGAATTGTTACTGTAGACACCCATTTCTGTCTATTTAATTAAAAGAATACTTAGTATTTAATTGATTATTTAACCATTGTTTAATTATTGGTTACATCAATATTTAATTAATTCATCCCAACCCTCTTCTCCTATTAATTAAATAAATTATTCATTTAATTTCATTTAAATCATTAAACCATATTCTGACAATTAATTAAATAAATAAAGCATATTTGTTTAATTAATACCCTCTCTCACATTAAATATTTAAATCCCCAAAAACCCATCCCTCACATTTAAATAAATAAATATTTATTTAACTTCCTAAATCTGTCACCCACTTACACTTTCTAGAAAATGCACATTGCATACTAACCCTTCTTCTAATAATGACTAAACCCCTATTATTATCCTAACAACCCTCTAAGTGTTTGCACATTCCTAAACTAAGAGATTACGGAAGAGTCACTCCTCAAAACATTTAAGGCTCTTACAAAGCATTAAAAGCCTTCTCCCTTTCACAAGCTAACCCACATGGGTCTTTGACCAACCTAACCCACCTTTAACCCTTGCACATTCCCCCAACCCATGATTAAAGGCTTATTCCTTAACCCAACCATCCATGATAACCCTCAAGTCCCCTCAAGCCTTAAAGGTTTTGACCAATCTAACTCTTTAACCCTTGCATATTCCTTTACGCCTTGGATAAAAGCTTATCCTTTAACCTAACCTTAAGCTAACCATCCATGGTAACCATCATGTCTCTTCAAACATTTAATGCTTTGTCCCTCTCCTCTCAAGCCTTCCCTTGTTGACACTTGTCAACATGTGATTGGCTTGAGGGGGAGCACATGGATTGAGGATCATCACTTACTCAAGCAATCCTAACCCCTCCTCAATCAACTCAGCCTCAACCCTTCATTTGCCCATTTTCTCTATAAATAGGGCTCATTCTTTCATTGTTAGAGAGAGAAGAGTTATCCATGCATTGTTATTTTGCTTACATTTTGAATGATTTGTATGATGTTTTAGCTCTTCCACTAGTTGGAATTGCTAGTTTACATTAACACTTCATTTGCAAGTTTCATCCACACTTGACATAATCAATCATCTCCCATCCTCCATTGGACATCCTTTGTGCTAGTGCTCAAGCTAAGGGCATACTTCAAATAGCAGCAAGATCTTGGAGAGGAGGAAGACAAGGAAGAGCCATGGCATAGGGAGCATCATGGGGAAGTATTCATTTTATTTTGTTTATTTCTTAGCTAGCTTTTTGTTTACTAATCTTTTTTTATATGTCTTGAAAGGGTTTGAGTTCATTATGTTTATGGTTGAACATTTTATTTAGATAATCTCATATTGATTTTCCACTAATCCTCATTTCTGTTGATTCATTTGATGAACTTGACATGAAGTTTCTCATGAATCGATTTGTATGCTTTTCTTTGCAAGTGGATAGCATGAAATCGCATTTTCTTTAAGGAATTCGGTCAAAGGTTTCACGTGTGTTGTGTAGTCCCTGCATTTCTTGCCTGTCGTGATACCTATGGGAAACCTTTGCATTCATTGCATGTCATGATGTTGTGCTGCCTATGCATATATAACAATGCATTTCCAACTATAATATCTTCCAAAAATTTCCATGTTATTCTGTTGTGCTTTGATTACCATCCAAACGCTATTTTGGAACTGTCATTTGGGTTGCAAACAATAAAAGAACATAAATTGCAACCTTTAAATTCATTTTGTGCGCATGTTGTAATAATTTCATTCAATGAACTACATCTCTTTGAGGCATTATGTTAAAAAGTTCATACGTATTGCTAATGCTTCCACTTTTTGAGTGTCTAAGGTCATCGACGTTCTCTGGGAACAAGTAATTCATATGGTTCTATGTTTGGCATCGATCAATGTGGTGACAAGGTAACTCGTAAAAACATTAGAGGGTGAGTTGTGGCTTGGTTCGATGGTTCTGTTCTTTCTATTGTAAGGGCACCATGTTTCCATTGGCCAGATGGCACTGCTATTGGTGTCAAAGAGCATTAGATCTAAATTACTAGAAAGCTCTCAAAGTCTTCTTGTTATGTTGTGATTGATGTTTATGTTTTGTTCAAAGCTTCTATTATGACATAGGTAGGAATAATGCTTGTAGAAGCCGTAGGATTCCAGCTAGTTCTATTCTTTATAATGTTATTTATTTTAGTTAACATTATTAGAACAACATTGCTAGTTCTGTTCTTTTCATCATAAGAGCACCTGCTCCAAAGCTACCATTCTCACATGACCAGGGAGACGTTAGCAAAGGTTGTGGTGTGTGGCGTTAAACCTGCAAATCCCATTTACTGAAAGCTTCTAATGCCTTTTCACTACAAAAGGCACATCACTCTCTATTGATGTATTTATGCACTGTCTGAGAAACTTACGTATAAGCATTTGAGTCAGTCGAATGAGAGTGAGAAGCTGGAGTATATCGTATATCATACAGAGAAATCAAACTCAGATCTCATATGTGGACATTGGAGTCAGAGCAAGGACAAAACAAAAGAGAAGATTGTAAAAAAATCACTGTCTATGAGTGTCTATGAACGATTTTTCAAGATTAAAAATATATTTCCCTCTATGACAGTGAAGAATTTGTTTTGTTTAGCTTTGCAAGGTTTTTAAGATTAAAGATATATTTATGAAAGAGGTGATAAAGAAGATCTCTGTGCTGATGGAGAATAACTACCTGAGAGAGGACTTTTCCCAGGTTACTATATTGATAAAAGTCTTTATTGTTGCAGCTATTGAATTCAAAGTTGCTACAAAGAGCTAAGTGGCCAGAGAGTCGTTTGATTTAAACGAAGGATTCACAGCCAAAGAGTAGAAAGGTGTGCTTAGCGATTGTTGACAGTGTTCCTCCCTGATAATGAAAGATTCAGCCTCACAAAACGGCACAAATCCATAGCCTTTAAAACGGCTAGTCTTGTTTTTGTTGTATTTCAAATCATCATTTAATGTCATAATTGAGAGTGGGATGAAGCTAGGTGCTTGTCAATTCATTCCATAAATTTGAATGTTAGAAGAGTATGGGCAGTTGTTACCGTCACAATTAAAGGCTCGAAGCCATTTATAGATGGTCGAAGCTATTCTGGTTCCAAAATAGACCTTTCGTACAACGTGATAGCGATGTGTTAGTCAATCGCAGCCATTTATTGCAAAATCGACAGTGTAAAACGCGCTTAGTCAATCCATACTACCGTTTTGGAGCCAGAATAGACGCGTCTCCTTTATAGATGATTGGATGCTCGCTTAGTCAATCCAATGTCCCTTCCAATAAATGACGAGTTAGAATAGCCTAAGACATCATGGCCCATGGCATTGGTATTTATTGGCATTACTTCATTCATGAGCTTTGGTAAGTCTTGGAACTCATTTTTTTAAGTCATTTTTTTAAAACTTCCTTTGATTTTTGCTAACCATTGTTTAAAAAGGGTGCAATTGCAAGGTACCGGGGAGGATTGCTAACTAGTTGTGTTTGTAGGTTTTCAAGGTGTCAAATTTGCAATCTTTTCTTTA
Organism: Cryptomeria japonica; assembly: GCF_030272615.1. Classification (NCBI taxonomy): domain Eukaryota; kingdom Viridiplantae; phylum Streptophyta; class Pinopsida; order Cupressales; family Cupressaceae; genus Cryptomeria; species Cryptomeria japonica. Next base: position 347,149,948 of record NC_081407.1, on the reverse strand, counting down.
AATTCATTTAATGGTGCAAATTGATCAATCTTAGGATAGGCAATTTGATTTTTTACAAAAAATGACTTAAAACGAACAATCAATTTGTCATTTTTCAGGGTTTGAAAAAGAACAATCAATTTATCCTTTTCAGGTTTAAAAAGAACAATCAATTTGTCATTCTATGATTGAGAACTCACACTTTTGTCTTGCAAGTGGTAAAACGAATACAACACTTTTCGTTCTTCATTTCAAGTAAACAATGTTATTGATTTTATGCTTTCTTACTAACGACAAAAAGAACAAATGCATTTTGCAATGTTGGTTTAAAAAGAATCTTCATGCATGATTGACAACTACAAACTCACATTTTGCTATGAAGGGCTAAAAAGATCAAGTATAAATTGTGATTGGTGCATTTGCACATTTTGTTAGCATAAAAGCCATTTTCATTTTTTAGAAAAGGCTTGCCAAGGGACACATCACTCTTGGGATGACCTTAAGTGGTAAATCCTTCGAGCCGCTATAGAAATCAGGTGAGAGCTAAAGTTGTAACCATGGGTGTAGTTGTGCTTACAGTATAACTCTCTGAAAGGAGACATGGGCCCCACCATGAGTTACTAAGCTCTTAAGTGAGTCAATGCAGAATGAACTTACATCTAAAGTCATTGAACATTGCTACAACCTTTTTAGTTTAGAGGCCCACCTGTTCTATTGATAGAGTTTTGTGGTAATTTTAGTGCAAGGCTATAGTTATTTTTTCCCCCAAGATACTCACCATACGAGTCCCTTGAGTTGAGATAGGAATTTTTTGGGTTGTACAAGTTGTTTTCAACTTCCGAGAAGAGGGTGATCGGGTCATCCTTCCAGTCCTGGAGGTCCCTATCTATTCGCTCTCACAAAGATGAAAATACAACACACTCCTTAAGGTGTTGCATATTGGATTCAAAGAAGCATCAAGCGTGGGCTGAAGTTACTACAGTTGGCCATTCTTAAGGATAAAAAGTGATTGATTTGTCTTTGTTTGTTTAGACCAGTGGAAATTTGGGTTGAATTTGGCCTAAGAACATACACATTTCATTGAATTCATTTCAAAGTTACTCTACCAAGAAAAGATATGTTCATGTGCTTGATGTGTCTTCTTGCCAAAATCAAACATTCAAAACAAGTACATCTCATCAACTAAGCAAAATAAAAACCTTAACCAAGAACAATCTTAGACAAACATGAATGCTTAGGGTTTGGAAATCTCTCAAGTATATCAAGAAATCTATCTATTGCCATTCTAAGAAGAAGAAGCCTAGTGAAAAGAAATTACAAAAAAAAAGAAGTTTTGTTTACAAAAACTGTAAGCTCTTATTGAAACATCGAACATTCATACACCATTATCAAGACTTTAAAAATGATTTTACAACAAATTTTGAGATAGAACCTTTGAGATGACAAGCTTTTTTCCAAAGAAGAGCCTTATTACAATCACACGATAGAAGTCAATACATTCCACCATCCTACATTCGACAACCCGAAATCTCCTACTATAAACTCCAAAGTTTGCACTTATCATGAGAATCTATCACAATCCATTCAACTCTCAAATTAACAAGTTTTGTCCTTAGTCTCTTTTAGATCTTTCACATCTTATCAACAAATCAACTTATTAGTATATCTCTAACATCTAGGATTCATCATCCTAAGAGGTCATACTAGTCATCTATGGTAGGTAAAACTAACTCATGAGTGCATCCTCTCATAGTTAGATAGCTAGTGAATGTCAATCACAACACTTGCTATACCTTGTCTCAAAATTGTTGTACACCAAACTAAAGATCTTAAGAGTACTTTATTAATGAACTTCTGGTCTTGAGAATCATTCAACAACAACTAATTCATCCCATTTTAGTCAAACATTGGAGCTATAGGAAGAGGTACATCATCACATTTATAAAAATCCCACTTTCATAAATAAATTTTCAGATGGCTAAGACTCGATACATGAGGCGTAAGCAAGTATAATCACAACATAACTCAGAGGATGATGAAACTGTCAATCCTTTTGACCATAAAGAATTTGTAGTAGAAGAATATTCACAAACTCCTACATATGAAGAAATAGAAGAAGCAAATAGTAATCCTAGGTTCAACAAGATCTTTGAAATGATCCTCAAAGGGAATGCAAATATACACTTTCTCAAAATCACACAAGAAGGTGCAAAACTCCCTCCTTACTATGATGTTTCTCAAGTTGTAAAAACAGGTGATAAAGCATAAACTAGTCATCATCAAAACATGGATCAAAATGATCATAGGCAATGAAATACCCATAAATATGACTGCAATCAATACCAACATGATGACCATGGTTATATCCCACCCCCCAACATAGAGATAGATATCTTACACCAACAAATAAATGATCTCTCCCAATAGATAACAAATTTAGGGAGATCACAGAAAAGGTATTCTCTAGAGGATATTTGTCCTTATCCATTTGACAAGAACATAATCATGCCACCTTTTCCTAAGAACTTTGAGGCTCCCAAGTTTGACAAATACAAAGGAAAGGGTGATCCTAGGAATCATCTCAGGGAATTTTACACAACTTTCCTAGAGGTTGCTCGTGATGAAACGTACTTAATGCACCTCTTTCCTCAAAGTCTAGGAGGATCGACTATAAAATGGTTTTCACGGTTTCTACGTGGAATCAGAACGTTTGATGACTTAGTTCAAAACTTTGTTACTCATCATGCACATAACATAGAACAAGATGTCTCCATGGCTGATTTATGCAACATTGAACAAAAAAATGGAGAATTATTCTCGATATTCTTGCAAAGGTGGAGACACCTTTCTAGGAAATGTTCCTTCCACATTCCCGAGGAACAATTAGTAAAAATATTCATTTCAAGCTTAAATGGAGATGGAATTCCACTTGCAAGTCAAATGTTTAGACTCTTTTGAGGAGGTAATAGCCAAAGGACTCAAAATTTAGAAAGCTCTTATAAAAAAGGGTTTGGTGAAAATCTTCAAAGACAACAAAGACGGTCCTCACTTGACTTACAATAGTGATAAACCAAAGTTTTGGTCTAAAAACAAGAACATTGTCAATGATGGCATTGTTGATGCTCGAACAGTGAAAATCACACAACCTATTGTGAAATTGTTAGGACAAAACATGAACACCAACAATAACCCCACAAACAATCAAGTGAGAAACACTCAACATGATGTACCTAAGAGGAGGTACACTACATACAACCAAATTGAACTTACACACCTTTTAAGGAACCCATCAAAACAATGTTAAGGAAGCTTGCATCATCTGATCTTATCATGATTCCAACAACATCCAACTATGAGCCTCAAGTGAAACCTCCCTAGTGGAAGGATAACAAATATTGTGAATTTCACAAAGGAAAAGGTCATAGAACAAACAATTGTCACCATTTGAAGAACATCATCCAAGATCTTATTGATCGAGGAGAGGTAGAAATTGATGATATCAACCATAAAATCTTAAACGACGACCATAAAATTTTCAAAAATCCACTCCAATCATATGAAAAGGGAAGTACCTCTCATCAAGGGAAGAACAATGACAGTAAGGTCAATTATACACGAGCATCCTATGACTATATTGTCAACAATATAATTGAAGATATCAAACACATCGCAATGATAACCATCAAAGCCAAGAATCTTGAATGCAATTTTGTTACCCGTCGTAACAAGGTCACACTACAAGGTGTGCCATCAAAAACAACATATGGTCCAAAGTAGTATAACCTTGTTAACCAACTAGAAAAGATGCATGCGCTAATTTCCATCCTTAAGCTTTTACAGTTATCACCATTGCATATGATGATCTTAGACAAATCTCTCCAAGAAGCGTCGGTCCCATCCAATATTAATACTAATCAATTTCAAGCCGTGGATGGTAATCTCGAATCATCTCATTGCCTCACTTTCACTAAAAATGATGATTCATCTATACAACAACCGCATAATGCTCTACTTTACATTGAAGGTTACATTAATAAACACTAAGTCAAGTGAGTCTTTATCAATGGTAGAGCTGGTCTAAATATATGCACATTGCAACTAGTAACAACATTGGGATACAAAAAAAATGTAGTGGACGTTAGAAAGAAGATCACCATCAAGGCCTATGATGATGAAGAACGATCCTCCAAAGGATGTGTCACTCTACTAGTCAGGGTAGGACCTATGGTGAAGGATGTGGTTTTCCAAGTCCTAGATCTACCCCTCCCATATAAGCTTCTTATAGGGACACCCTGGATACATTCCATGCAAGCAATACCCTCCACCTACCATCAATGCTTCAAGTTCCCACATAATGGTGTGAAAATAACAATCTTAGGTGATGCTAACCCATTTTCCTTTTGCAACAATATAAGACATGTCAACCTGATACGACCATGCTTAGTAATAGAGAAGCTACTTCCTCATCATCTTATGTTAATCCCACTTCTCTCACTAGTAATCAAATCCCTATACTAGATAATGCTAAATTGAAGATGAAAATAAAGGATGAACGCCCAAGAGAATATAACATTAGCCAACTTTTTTGTGTTGGCCAACTACCTCTCTCACCTTGGAAATATGGCAAACTTCAACCTTCATAATAGAAGTCCACTACAACTAGCACATGTACACTTGCAAGGTTCACCTCGGGAATAAGCCAAGATGAAGAAATTGTTGAAGAAGGATTGACAAAGTGGATCTACAAAGAGGAGTCATCCAAGGGTAAACAACCTATAAAGATACGTATATAAAATGATGACAAAGGCTTCACAATGATGCAAAAGATGGGTTACGATGGAGATAGTGCTTTAGGCCTACAAAAAAAGGTGTGAAAGAACCTTTTCAACCTTCAGTACATCTGAGAAATCAAATCAAAGGACTAGGATACAATCCAAGTCACAAAACAACTTCTCAATCAAAATCCACACATACAACAAACAAGAAAAAGGGTTATGCTGCACAAAACTCAATCACTCCAAGGATAAAGCTCTTGTCCATTTTAAACATACAGACACCATTAGCAAGCCTATCATATATGACACTTGTAGCAAATGTCGACAAAAAATTTATACCTGACAACATACCTATAAGATGCAGTGACGAAGATTTACAAATTTATTCTGAGATAGATCTACAAGAATATGAATGGGATTCTTTACCTTCACATGAATCTGAATGGGATTCTTTTGATACTTTTGAAGATAAAAAAATTGAAGGAGAGGTATGGATTGAAACATTCTGAGATCTCGTTGCACAAAAGTCACCATGTCCTACTAATAGAGATGTACACCTCCTAAGCATGAATATGATGAGGAGATTACTAATGATGATTTTGATACCTCCGTTTTTACCTTAAACACCACATCCTATGACCTTAACCTAGTCGATGATGTAATACCACTTATCCATCCCCAACTCATTGATTGGGACCAACAAGGTCCCACATGCCTAGATATATTTCAAAACGATGATGCAATCATTGACTTCCTCGAACTCTGGGATAACATACCAAGTGTGGTTTACAAGGTTGGGTTTTCTATTGAACTCAATAGCGCGCCTTACTTCAGAGAGAATGCCAAACCTTTCAGCCACAAAATTATAATACTCAAGAATGGATCTTCTAGTGAAAACTGCACTACGACACTTCTAGATCCTAAAACAATAAAAATAAAGGACGAATCTAATGGTAAAAAACTTTCTAAGGCACCTAAGGATGGAAGGTTTGACATTCTCACATTCAGCATAAATTAGGAAAGACCATTTATCCTTGTGGAAGAAACAAAAGAAATAAATTTTGGAACAACTAAAAAATCCCCACATGATACACCTAACAACATCATTAACTTCAACAAAAGATCCTAGCTTTGTGGAATTATTTCAAAAGAGACAGATCAATTTTGCATGGTCCTATATAGACATGCCAGGACTAGATCCAGATCTAGTGATGCATCACTTGACAGTAGCAGAAGGAGCCAAACCAATGAAACATAAGTTAAGGAAAATGCATCTTCAAATCGCACTCTTAGTAAAGCCTGAACTTATAAAGTTGTTAGATGTTGGTTTCATTAGGCTAATTGACTATGAAAAATAGATATCTAATATTATACCAATGGAAAAACCAACTAGGGGCATCCACATTTGTACATATTTTAGGGACTTGAATAAAGCTTGTCTAAAAGATACCTGAAAGATGACTCCTCCCTTCCTAATATCGACATGATTGTGGATATAACATTTGGACATACAATATTCTCACTCATGGATGGATTTTATGAGTATAACCAAATGAAGATAACACCCAAGGATCAACACAAAACAACCTTCAGCTGTCCATGGGGCACTTATTGTTGGAATGTGATGCAATTCAGCCTAAAAAATGTTGGCGCTACATATCAATGAACTATGACCACTATCTTTCATGACATGATGCATACTTTGATGGAAGACTACGTGGATGATCTCCTAGCAAAGCCCTTAACAAGAGTGAATCACTTGGTAGTCCTGGACAAGATCTTCTAAAGGCTAGAACAATACAAGGTTTGTCTAAACCCCAAAAAATGTGTCTTTGGAGTAACCTCCAGGAAGCTCCTAGGATACATTGTCTCAGATAAAGGAATTGAAGTTGATCCTACAAAGGTAAAGGCAATCCTTGAAATTCCTCCTCCAAAGAACATCAATCAACTCATAGTCAACTAAGAACATTGCAAGGGAGGTTACAATCCATTTGTCGTTTCATTGCTCAATTGGCTAATAAAAGTCATCCATTCACACATCTACTACACAAAAATATTCAGATCAAATGGGATGAAAAATGCCAACAATCATTTCAATAGTTGAAAGACTAACTAATGATGCCACCTCTTTTAATACCACAAGCTCCAGACAGTCCCTTATTATTATACATATCATCTACTACTACAACCTTAGCGGTACTACTGGCACAACATGATCCAGAAGGAAAGGAATGTGCAATCTACTATATTCCCAGAACATTGGTAGGGTATGAAATCAACTATACCCCTATTGAGCGTGCATGTCTTGCGGTGGTCTTAGCCTCACTCAAGCTAAGACACTATATACTGACACAAAACCAAGCTCATTGCAAAGATAGATCCTTTGAAATATTTGTTAAGCAAAGTTGCTCTAACTGGTCGATTAGCAAAGTGGGTCATGATCTTGAACGAATTTGATATTGAGTATGTGGACCACAAGGCAATCAAAGGGCAAGTAATAGTAGATCAACTGACAAAAGCTCCCATGGAGAGTAATCACGCACTCATATCAACCTTTCTTGATGAAGCAATATTCATAGTAACACCTACACAACAACGAAAGCTCTACTTTAATAGATCATACACCCAACATAGTTTAGGAGTGGACATTCTCTTCATCACTCCTCAAGGTGATAACATCCAAAAGTCATGCAGGCTAACATTTTCATGCACAAAAAACATAGCAGAGTATGAAGCCTTGATCATAGGACTCAAAATGGATATACAGTGGAACCTGAAGGAACTACAAGTTTATAGTGACTCTCAACTGACAATCTGATAAGTTAATGATGACTACCAAACCAAGGATGGAAAATTCATGCCTTATAAGCATATGGTCGATAGTTTCAAACCAATCTTCACAACTTTCACTTTTGAGAAAAAGCATAGGAACAAAATAGAGTTGTAGATGCAATGGCTATGATAGCCTCTCGCCTAGATCTACCACAAAATTCTACACACTACGAGTTCTTAGTTGAACAACTATGGATCCCCACTTATGATATCCCAGAATCCGAAATGGTATGTCAAATCATTTGTCCTAATTCCGCTTGGTATGGTGATTTCTATGCTTATCTTCATGATCAAATCCTTCCACCAAACCTATCTAATAACCAATGTAAGACATTCATATGCCAATCATCCTTATACATAATCATTGTTTATACCCTATATCAACGAGGTCTTGATGGTACTCTCCTACAATGTTTAGACCAAGGAGAGGTGACAACATCTTTACAAGACGTACATGAAGGTATTTTGTGGAGCTCACTCTAGCATCCCTTCCTTGGTTAAAAGGATCATTAAAGCAAGATACTACTGGCCTGCAATGGAGAAAGACTCTTACTATTTTGTCTGAAAGTGCACGAAATGCCAAGCTCACAAAGACCTAATATATGCACCAATGCAAGAACTACAATCTATTGAAACACCATGGCCCTTCTGTCAATGGGGACTCAACATTGTGGGTAAGATACATCCATCATCATCAAGTGGCCATAAATTCATTATCACTGCCATTGAGTACTTCACTAAATGGATTGAAGTTGTTCCAGTAACACAAGTCATTGGTAAGCAAATTGTGTCCTTTATCCTCAATTATATCATATGTTGGTATGGTGTTCCCATGTCCATTATTATAGATAATGATCTTCCATTCAAAAACCAGGATGTTCGAGAATTGTATGAAAAATTCGATATCCCTTGCATCAATTCTCCACCCCATACCATCCACAAGGCAATGGTCAAGAAGAAGCTTCCAACAAGAATATCCTTAGAATCCTAAAGAAAATAGTTAATGATGCCAATCGTGATTGGCACATCCATCTAAATCCCACACTATGGGTGTATCGAACTAGCATTCAAACCCCTATAGATGCAACACCATATTCATTTATTTATGGAGCAGAAGTTATCTTACCTATTGAGGTTGAGTTACCATCCCTGCAAGTATCATTGCATAATCTAATCAATGATGAGGAATATTGAGTCTCACGTCTTCAAGACTTGGAATTGTTAGATGAGAAGCAACAAGTTGCCTTCAACCACCTTAAATCATATCAACAATGCATGAGTGGAAGCTACAATCACAGAGTCAAGCATAGAACATTTGAATTGGTGATCTAGTTCTTAGAGAAAATCCTCGCAACCAACCAAATAGGGAACATAGAGGAAAATTTGAATTGAATTGGTTAGGTCCCTATGTAATTACTACAATCTTTGGGTCCAGGGCATATCAGTTGGCTACTTCAAAGGGGGAACAACTATCAGATCCAATAAACAACGTGCACCTCAAGAAGTTCCATACATAGCTATTTAGAGCATCAGGCTCGTACATATTTTAAAAAAATCAAAAATATTATGAAAAAGTCCTAAAAAAAGTACAACAAATTTGAAACATACAAGAAAATAGTAAAGAGAAATCATTCGTCCAAACGGTGAAAACCACTTTGGTGGCACCTTGGACAAGTACGATGGTGAAAACCTGGAAAACAGGTACCATACGTAAAGGCTTTGCTCCATTGTCTTTCAAATTCATTTATCAAATCCTTTCATCCACCCACAACATTTTGTACTTACCATGGCTTGATATTGATCCATCATCAATCTTTGTCCTACAAGTCCCACCATCGCAGTTAGCACCTACACCTAAATGGGGGCAACTTTCCTTGACATTACAATGGGAGTAGATCCTAAACATCACTGGTTCACAGAACTACTTTACTATAAATAAACCAAAAACATTTGATAAACATGATGAAATAAACCAAAAAAATTTGAAAAACATCATGAAATAAACCAAAAACATTCGAAAAATGTCCTAACATAAACCAAAAACATTGAAAAAACTAGAAAAAAATAAAAAATATTGGCAAAACTGTACAAAGCTAGAAAATCCATAAACATCACAAAAACCAATCGAAACATTGCAATAAATTGATTCTTGTTCACACAAATATTCGATCAAATGTGAAAACAAATTGCACTTGCAAATCAAATACTCAAACAAGACAAACTATCAATTAACCCACAAACTGTCAAATGTCTCGACTAAACATAAACAACCATCTTAACAAGGATGCATCCTTCCTTAACAACAAGACATGATGAGACATCTTTTGGCAAGAAGATTCTTTGACTATTCGACTATTGATAGTACTTTTATCTTTTACTGATTTATATCATGTTTCTATGCTACTCAAGGATATCCACAAGTGATTAAAGTGGCCAGGATGGTTCATGGTATCTTTTCTTTGTTTTCTATTTGCGGATTGTTGCAATGAAGTTCTGAGGCAAATACTAATGGTGTCCATGTTAGGAGTTCATAAAGCTATGAGATCCTATGCAAAAATAAAAAATCATGGATCATTATGGCTTATTGACTACACTATATATCTCGACCATCATTGTGTGCACTAGAATTGAGGGGAATATTCCTTGACTATAATTTGTTTGTTTACAGGTGTAACACTCAACCTTGGTTTTCAATACCTCAATCAAGATCGGTACTAAATAAGCCCAATGATGAAAGAAAGAACTATGAAAAGCACAAGATCCATCCATCAATCCATATTGCTACATATCTTTCATACATCATAGCTATGACAATGGATAGCTTTATTTTGATTCTTTTCTATAGGAATGGGTCCTAGGTCCTCCGTACCTTCTATCTAACATTGAATCACCCCCCTCACGCTCCCTATCTAGGTCATCATAACTGCATACCCTATATCGTGTACCACAAACCAATCAAGCCAAGTACATCGTAGTCCATCTCTACATGGAGGGGTTGCATAGCCTATCTCACCCAGGTAATTCTGTACGCAATAGTGTGCCTGCCTTTTAAACCCAATTGTCAATTGGTCAATCAATCCAACACAATCAAAATAGATAATTACATCAATTGTCTAAGTCTCAATAGGTTGATTTGACTCCATTAAACTCATACTTTATCTTGTTCAAACGAAACCTGACATCAACTATCACACTTTGACTAAAATTGGGGCAATTCAACCAATTGCACTAGACTATCCAAAAAATATTGATCAATTGAAGAACATCAATCAAATGCACCACAATACTGCATTTGCATCATATCTCTTGCATGACCTTAGGGTACTTACTGGCTTCCCATTATTCTCTACCACTTGCCATTCACCCTCATTCATTCCAAAATCCACCATTCTACCATGCTTAATTTTCTTAAAAATTTTGAGAGATCGCTTGAATTTTTTAAATTTCATCCCATCTCTTGAGGGGGCATACCTATCCACCAACTTGATGCATGCTAGGGCATGTACCATGCTTGCTTGTTTTTCTTTGAAACAATGCGATAAACTACATCGCCGAAAAGAGGGGCAAATGTAGACACCCATTTTTGTCCACTTAATTAAAAGAACACAATATTTATTTGATTATTTAACCATTGTTTAATGATTGATTAAATTAATATTTAATTAATTTATCCCAACCCCCTTCTCCTATTAATTAAATAAATTATTCAATTTATTTGATTTAAATCATTAAACCATATTCTGATAATTAATTAAATAAATAAAGCATATTTATTTAATTAATACCCTCTCTCACATTAAAGTAAATTAATATTTATTTAAATCCACAAAAATCCATCCCTCACATTTAAATAAACATCTTCTTCTAATCATGACTTAACCCCTATTATTAGCCTAATAATCCTCTAAGTGTTTGCACATTCCTAAACTAAGGGATTAGGGAAGAGTCACTTCTCAAAACATTTAAGGCTCTTAAAAAGAATTAAACGCCTTCTCCCTTTCACAAGCTAACCCACATGGGCCTTTGACCAACTTAACCCACCTTTAACCCTTGCACATTCTCCCAACCCATGGTTAAAGGCTTATTCCTTAACCCAACCATCTATGGTAACCCTCAAGTCCCCTCAAGCCTTAAAGGCTTTGACCAATCTAACCCTTTAACCCTTGCACACTCCTTTACCCCTTGGATAAAAGCTTTATCCATTAACCTAACCTTAAGCTAACCACCCATGGTAACCATCATGTCTCTTCAAGCATTTAATGCTTTGTCCCTCTCCTCTCCAGCCTTCCATTGTTCAACATGTGATTGGCTTAAAGGGGAGAACATAGATTGAGGATCATCACTTCCTCATGCAATCCTTACCCTTCCTCAATCAACTCAATCTCAACCCTTCATTTGCCCATTTTCTCTATAAATAGGGCTCATACTTTCATTGTTAGAGAGAGAAGAGTTATCAATCAACTCAATCTCAACAGTTCATTTGCAAGTTTCATCCACAGTTCACATAGTCGATCATCTCCCATCCTCCATTGGACATCCTTTGTGATAGTGCTCAAGTTGAGGGCATACTTCAAATAGCAGCAAGATCTTGGAGAGGAGGAGGACAAGGAAGAGCCATGGGATAGAGAGCATCATGGGGAAGTATTCATTTCATTTTGTTTATTTCTTAGCTAGCTTCTTGTTTACTAATCTTTCTTGATATGTTTTGAAAGGGTTTGAGTTCATTATGTTTATGGTTGAGCATGTTATTTAGATGATCTCATATTGGTTTTCCACTAATCCCCATTTCCATTGTATCCGTTACTAGACTAGAAGAGCGTGCATGTATAAGTGGATAGAAAATAGTCTATAGTTTTGAAATACTAAGGTCTCATAAGACCAAGAAAACTTTAAGAACAACAATAAGCCTAATACTATCCATTTATAATAAACAATTGAAGAAGGACAATCATCTCATGATATTGTCAAAGAGTTTAAATATGCTACAATCCACTAAATGACAATTCACAAAAGAGGATAGCAGGTTACACTACAAGACAATGGGTTTAATGCAAGGAATCAAGTCCAATAGCCAAAGGCCAATCATGAATATCACCAAGTGAAAACGAGTAGTTATGAGTCTTACTTGTGTATTTTTCACTTGCATAAAGACCTCTTAAAGATATAAGCACGTGTAAATACCATTTTGAAGCCTTTTGACAAGTTCTGAAGTAGTTGAAGGGGGGACTATAATGGCTCATTTTAGTTCTATCTCATCTAAGAGACTTTCAACTCAAATTAAGGCATAAAACCACATGTCCTATAAGTTTAGTAAGTTGATTGAGTATTTGGATATGGTGGAGTATGATATAGGGTATTTGGATATGGTGGAGCATGATATAGGGCAATTTTTAGGCTTATTTGACTCAATTTGAGTATGTACCAAGAATTTAGGAGCTTACCACTTGCCAAGTTAGGTACATTTCAAGGGAAGATGTAGCAAAATGAGTAAAATATTTGAAGACACCTCAACAACCACTCCTCCTAGGTGCCCAAGCAAGTGGAAATGGTCTTTTCCAACATTTATTTTCTTTATAGATGAAACCCTATATTTTCTCTATTGTTGTAGATGAGTTGTAGGGCTCCTAGGATTTAGTTCTTGCAATGTTCTTCCAACAAGATTTTGTTTTGTAACTGAAAAAAACAATCTTAGAGGCTAAAACATATGTAATATTTCATCATTTTCAAGATAAAAATTAGTCATTTCCAAACTTATATTATTGTTTAAAGACACCTTTCAACAATAAGATTTAAATGATTTTACTTTCTTACATATACTGCTACATTGTATGTAAAATAATTATTGATGAACATTATTGTGTTTTCTCATGCAAAAACTTAATGTATGTTTCGTTCCAACACCCATAGGTAGAAATGTATAGTTTATGTAGGTTGTAAGTTGTGATGATTTGCAAATAGCTATTTAGTCAAGTGAAAAACATCTCTTCTTCAAAATTGTTGAAAACTCTAAACTCCTTGCAAAATATTGATGTATCAGTGTATAAAAATACTTGAGTTGTTTGACACTAAGTTGATTATTGGTACATTGTGAGTCCAAAACAACAATACAAGTCATACAATTATCTAATGCATCACCCATTAAAACTTAGTTTTTGTTTAAAGCAATTTATCTCCCATTTCTTAGTGAAATTAGTAGTTTAAGTGAAGTACCAAGAGTAAACAACCTTCTCTAGAGGTTCACTTTCACAATAAGTGACCCAAAACTTGAAAGTGATCCAATGTTTCACTAGATTGCTAAGTTAGGTACTTAGCAAGGGTGCTATTTAAGTGATAATGTACTAACAACTTAGAAATTCCATTTGAAAATTTGATTAGGATAATATAAGGATATCTAGAATCTAGATTCACTATTGGACATCATTATATTTATAGCTAAATATCTAAGATCATTAAGATAAGAACATAGATGATCCTTTAAAATGTTACTTTATCTGAATGTTAGTTTTGAGAACAATGAAAGTAGAGAAAATATATCTTATCCCTCTCTTAAGTATTCCTGTAACCTTGAACAATGAAAGTAGAGAGAAATCTATCTCATCCCTTTGTTAAGTATGCCTGTAAACTTGATTTGGTTGTAGTATGTTAATGAAAAGTAAGACTTCTCTCTCTACTTTAGAAGTGATATTTATTATATAATATCATTAATAACAATACTATACTTTAAATAACATCAAATGTAATTAAGAATGAAATAGATATATTAAATTAATATGTACTACATCAAGAGTCTATATCTGCATTATCATATATCTGTAAAAATAATGATAGATCTTTATCATATATTGGATTAATAACAAGAGAGAAGCATGATTCTACATATATACATCTAATAAAGGTAATAGTAAACTGTAAGTAATATTAGGTATTTATATTCATATTTCATGTTTTTTTACTAACATTCATATCTTAAAATAAATGTATACGACTACTAATGTTTAATCAGCCCTCACTAATATTACCAACTATTAAAGTAGCATTAAAGACCTACTATCAAAGTCATATCCTAGTTTCTATTAAGTCAATTATTCAATCAAAATGTATATTCTATTAGTTTCATATTACTATAAGAAAATATTGAATCTTTTACTATTAAAAGAGTCTTTAATATGTGATTATATAATCTTTTGACCATCAAATACTATTTTTTCAATTGAAAACCTTGAATTCATTGCTAAGTTCCAATATGATTCAAAGGATGTAATGATAGTGAAATAAGAAATAATATCCCAATACTACCATGCATCTGTAACCGATTCAATGCAAGTGAAACAGTCATGGAAGATGTGCATGCAATGGTGAATGTATAACTTAGTGGATCCAAAGTTTCATCAATATCAATAAAAGAGAAAGATTTGATGTAAAGAATTATAAGGCTTTTACTTGGAAATTTAGGGTAATGGCGACTTTCTATCCTTGAGCCAAATGGGGGGTTAGGCAAGAATAATGAATAGTTAGCATATTGCCTCAAAGAAACATGCTTCCATGGGTTCGCTCAGTAATGGATAAGCACAAAATGGTTTAGAAAATCATGAGGTTTTAGAGCTCAGCCACCTTTCTAAGATTCATTACTTACTATCAGGCTGCAGACGACAGCATTCAATAGACACATGAATAGATTATGCACCCAAAACATATCCATGCAACATATAATATGCAAAATAATATGTGAACTGTTTGACAGAATGGCTTTAGCAGTTGGTTCGATCACACATATTAAGCTTACATTTCTAGGTTTAAAAGTGTTAAACATTCAGAGTTCACTGACATTTTTTAGACTTAATTTGTTGTTTAATGTGTGTTGTCACACTCAGAATACATTTCTAGACTTAAAAGTGTTAAACACAGAGTTGACTAACATTATTGAGACTTAATATGTTGCTTAAGGTGTGTGATTTAAGACTGACTGTTATGGTTTGTATTATTAAGATGATGTCTAAGATAAATTTAGTAAAATAACTTAACAATTGCTCATACATATGACATCGACTTATTGAATTGTCGATTTTTATATCAAACCCGTGCCTAAGTGAAACTGAAAATTAAAAACCACTTGAAGAATCATCAAACACAATCTTTAGAAAAGAGAAGAGATTTTGGGGCTCTAAATCTATATGTTGTTATCTCTAGTATTGATAAAGGAATCGATTCTATCCAAACAAAAAGAATATATCACTCCTGCACAGTAGCATCTTATTCACAAGATTTCTAGCTCTGAAATACAAACTATATAGCAGAAGTATATTAAGGATGCATTCAAAATAAGCTTAAATACAATGATTACGCACTACACAGTATACGAGAAAGCATAATATATGGGTTTTGCTATGTTCATAGGATGCAAAATATAAAAAATTGCAATATGCACAAAGCACAAATACATGAGTCGATCCTACAAATCAGATGATATGAAGATTGAAGAGTAGTAGAAGAAAGGATTCACACCTTTGTTAACTGCTCTGAGTAAGTCTCACCCTTACTCTCCATTTCATGCTCTATCATCAATATGAAAGCATTTGGACAATGTGCATACAGATCTATCTTCCCCATTGCATGGCTGTCACAGAATATTTTACAAGAGAAATGTAATAAACCCCAAGACAGATTTTCTTCATGCACCAGTCTTCCCCATACTTCCATGCATTTCCACTCTAAGTAAATCTTCTCTCTTTTCTTTCTCCCTTCTCCCATGCATAATAGAAATTTATCAATATTAATAACTCCCATCATGTGGCTAAGAAAAGCCTCTCCATTATTGTGTCTTAATGGAGTATTTATATCATGTAACGGTTATAAAAATAAAGCAAGAAGGAAAGAATGAATGACAATTATCATTTCTTTAAATTAATGCTAAAAACTAAATCAAATGATAGAATAATGTATAGTTAAAATTATTAATAGCTTTTCTTAAAATGATTCATGTATTATATTAAGGAGAAGATTTAGGGTTGTGAGAATAGGATTAAAAATTCTTGTTACATTTCTTTTGTTTTTTGATATTTTGCTATGTTTTAATGTACTGATATGTTTTCAAAATGCATATGTGAATGATGTCACAACCCTCCTTTATCACTTTTTGATTTAAATACAATTCTATTATATTTTTGGATAAGCTATTTAAATGATTGAATAAATTTTATAAAAAGAATGAAAATAATAATACACACACACACTTGGAGAATATACATTATTTTTATTTATTTATTTTCCACTCCCAATTATGGCACATATTGTAGGAAGAATAAGAAGCTTCTAAAGGAATCTCCACCACCTTGCATGTAACTCCCCCACTAAGTTTAATCAATTTGCATGAGCCCAATATTAGAAAAGAATCTCTTTTTTAATTAAATTTTCTAGATAGTGGAATGGAGGGAATTTTCTTATAAAATTGTATGCAAGTTTCAAAGAAGGGAGTTGATTGTGTTTTGAAGGAAATTTCCCAAGTTTTAGAAGTAGATCTTTTTTGGTAGTTTCATTTTCGTTGCAGGAATTTTAAGTTGTTGTTGAAGGATTTCTCTCAAGTTGCAAGGAAGAATCATAAGGATAGCTAGTGGATTCAACATCAAGCTCGATAAACCAGGTTCTCTCCTTGTTATTTCACATTTACTTATGAGGAATTTGTAATATCAAAAATATAGTTATAGATCTTCTTTTATATAAAGAATTTTTTTTTATATTAGATTGTAAATCTTTTATTTAGGGATAAATAATAATGATAATGCTTTCATATAGTGCATGTAAAAGATAGTTTATTTATTTATTTTATTTCCCTTAAGAAAATATGCACATGATCTTGCTTTTTGTTTTTTTTCCAAAGATTTTAGCAAAAAAAATCATATTTCTTTATTTGTTTAAAATCTCTTTTTCTGAGATTAAAATTCTTCCCTGTGTGATTTGAATCTTTATTTCTTCCCTCTAATTCATTTCTCTGGTTCTTTGAATGGAAATCTGAATCTCATTCTTTAATCTCTCAGTGATTATTTTAAATCTCTCTGTGATTTTTAGTTAAACAAATCTCTCTGTGATTTTTAGTTAAATAAATCTTCCTGTGAGTTGAACAAGACCTCTATGTGAATATTAGTTGAATAAAATCTCTCTGTGAATACTGGAAATAAACAATCTTCCTATAAATACTGGAAATAAACAATCTCCCTGTGAAATCTGGAAATAAACAATCTTCCTGTGAATACTGGAAATAAACTCTCTATCCCCCTCTCTAGATATTAGTTGAGAAATAGAATATAAATCCCTCTGTGTGAGCTTTGTATTTCTTAGTATAAACACCTACCTACTTCTTTGATAATCTGTGCATCGCTGGAGTAAATTACTTCTCTGGTTATTCTATTTCTCTGTTATATTTTCGTCCCTGGGATTAATTGTTATTCTCTCTTGCAATAATATTCTTTTATACACATACCTGTTTATTTACTCCTCCTTTATGAAATTTAATAATCTGGGAATGTAACCATATATATATATTTATCCCAATGAAAATAATTTTTAACGTTGCAAGTGATTTTAAATTTAATCACGTCATTCAGAATTATGAATGTCGGGCGATGTGCAGGCTAGTGGAGGCAGTTTAGTAACCGTCGGGGAAGTGGTACCCTCCACTTCCCCTACGGTCACTGTCACGGCAGTGGCCGTAGGGTAGTGGAGGGGACCACGGGGTCCCCTCACCACTGCGGGCCTGCTTCCGTAGTATCCGCAGTGGTGATGGGACCCGTGGGGTCCCACTCCCACTCCTCCCTTTGTTAAATGCCATTTCAAATTTTAAAATTTATAGGAAATGTTAAATGTTAAATTCCTTTTTTTTTAATATAAATTTTAGTTTGATAAAAATTTTAAACTTAGATAAAAATTTTTTTGATTTATAATTAGTTTTAGTAATTTATAAATTGTAAATTAAATTATACCAAATTTAATAATTAGATCTTTTTTTGATCCACTTAGCAATTAATCCATATTAAATGACTTGAAGATAAATTCTATTTTGGGATTAGTGGCTTTATAAGCGATATTCTCGCATGTAACTTACCCTACCTTCGCTTCATGCAAATTGCTTTACATTGATTACATTTATTGGCGTTTCCATCTCCATGCAAGTTTCACGTTTAAATATTATTATGCAAGTTTCCTAATCGTTATTATTATGCAAAGTTATATTTCAAGTTTTGAATAATAAATAATGTTAGTTATGGTTTTTATTCCATGTAATTCATCAAGTAGTTATTTCAATTAATTGAGCTTTGCAATGTCTAATTATACGTGTTCAAATTCATAATTATTTTTCAAGCATGATGTTTATCATAAGTTAGAAAATTAAATAAAGGAAGTTGGAAAACCAAAACCTAGTAGCGTTCGGTATATACAGTGCCTCTGGGTCACGCTTACGGGTAATGTCATCGTGTTGAACTACTGCACTTAACGCCTAATAAAGCTACATCAACAACGTCTGTGGCATCATCCCTATAAATCGTCGGGGAGTAATAAGGGACACTTGGAAGTTAAAATCCAAGGGGCGGGTAATCCCCCTTGGATCGATAATTTAATAAGATAATTCTAAAATGATCTTTCATTCGCTGAGTTAAACTATAGTAAACCCCTGTAGGGATGATGAGTGAAATGCTTTTATAAAATTGATTTAATCTCGAAGAATTGTTGTCGATTGACAATTGGTCAAGGGTGACGCTTACCTTAAGAATTAGGATCTAGTGGTTTTAGGCCACAAGCAATAGGCCATCTTGAGCCCTTGCTTAAGCACTACCATTGTGGGTAGCAACCGCAGAGAAACTGTCTGGGACATTGACCCTAGAAAGGGTTGCGTACCCACTAATCAATTTACATCAAACCATAGAGTAGAAAATAGAACTACATACTTTACGCCTTGATCCCGTGCCGAAGCGGGTATGTAGGCAGTCTTGGGACGGAGTTGTCCCTTGTACTCAGGCGTTCGTGGGTGGGGTCTAGGCTTGGTATAGAAGGATTGAATAGAATCCTAATTTGAAAGATAATTAAAATGGAAAAAAGTAATTCAATGCATACTCCGAAGGAATCCCGTATGGATTCGTTTGACTTCTCGAGGCTTTAAGCCAAATTTCGAGGCGGAATTCAAGCTTGTATTATGTTATTTAATTACTCCTAAGGACAACGACCTCGGTGCACTTCTGTTAGAAGAGTGTAGTACTTAGTGAGTGGCTCAGGACCCGAATGGTCCCGATGAGTCTAAGTCTCTGGCCAGAGCACCTCCTATCCCGATTGGATAGATGCCTACCTCGTATGGGTAGATGCCTATCCCGTATTGGATAGATGAAATCTTATGTCCCGTATGGACAAATGCCTAACCCGTATGGTTAGATGCTCATCCCGGATGGATGAATGCCTAATCCAAATGGATGGATGCCCAGAGTATGCGATTGAATCAGACATAAATGATTAAACAAAAAAAAAAGAATGGTCAATTTTGTTGAGTTAATTATGGGTGGGTTACTACAAATGACTTCATTTGAAAAATCATTAAGTTTTAATGAGCTATATAATCATGTTTATACATGTTAAAGCTAATGATGATATTTTTTGGAGCAAATACAGGGAATTCATCATTCTTCGAGAAGGGAGGGAAAGTATAATCGAGAATGGAAGGTAAGCAGTTGATTGGTCAAGTTGTCATCTAAGTTTCCATACTTGTAAGTGTTGGTCATGTAATGTTTTGTTGATATAGCCTAGAGACAAAGAGAGTTGTGTAATAGGTAGCTAATTGGTTAACTCTAGTCGGTCAATCTAGTGGTTAGGGTTCCTTCTTATTTTGAACTTTTGGGTGTTGACCTTAGCCATCAAATAACTAATTTCATCTAATAACAATATTGGTAATCATTTTGGAATTTAACTTTATTTTAATTAAAATGTATTTGATCTATATTAATGACTATGAATGCATACTATGAGTACACATAGATGTATATAAATGTGTATACATGTGTGACATATTAATGTGGCACGAGTATACATATACATATACTTATGTATAATATGTACTCCATGTAGTATGCATCATGTTCATATAGAATCTTTATTGATAGTTGAGACGTTATTAATGAATTATTACATGAACATAATGACCGAAGACATTGCTCACTTGTGTGAACAACTTTATCATATCGATCAAATATATCTTATGAAGAGTTAAACTCAATACTAACCATATTCTTTTTAAGTAGCAATAGAATTTGTAGACACCCAAAATTGTCCAGTCTAATTAAATAAATATTTTATTTATTTAATTATCTAAGCCTAATTCTTCTCTTAATTAAATAAATTTTTATTTATTTAATTAATTCATTTATCCTCTTCTAGCCTTATTTCTCATTTAAATAAATACATTTATTTATTTAAATTATCCTTTTCCCTAAATTAAATAAATATCTTATTTATTTAATTATCCTACTTCTTCTATTAATTAAATAAATCTTTATTTATTTAATTAATTCATTAGCCTTTTCTACCCATGACATAGGTCATTCATCTCTTAATTCATACACTACCTACCCCTTTCATTATTTTATTATTTCTTTTACCTACCCTCTAATCATAGCCGACCTCCTTTTACACCTCTCAATCTTATCCCTCCATTTCATATAGTGTCTTCTATATAAGGAGATGCTTCCTTCATTATCAAACCCTAATCATGCATTCTAATCAATCATTCTAATCGTTCTATGCATTCTAATCATCTTTTATGCACTTGACTACACTACGATCCTACTTGCAACCACATTCCGTTCTTTGTTGAGCTCTTGTGCATATAAAATCTGAGAGCAAATATATCAAGCAAGATCAATGGAGATAGGAATCTGAATGGAGATCAAAACCCTATTGGACATGTGATGGTATAATCTTTGTGATTTCATGTGATTTGCACTGTCTTAGGTAATCTTCATATGTTATGGTGGATCTTTGTTGTTGTTAGGCTAGGGTTTTGTGGTTGGATTCATTTAGCCTTTCAATATTATTATTATTGTTTTCCATTTTCACCATATACAGAATTAAGTGAACAACCATATTATATTAAAAAGTAATTACAAGCCATTCCACGTGGATTATGAAATTTAAAGAAGCAAAAATAATATGATCTACAATTTATTAGTAAGCATGATAAGGCAACGACTATACTATTGGAATCTGTCCATTAACAAAGCTAATCTAGAATAAGACCTTAATTACATTGCATATAGCAACCAAGGTTGCCAACACTAAGCTTTTAAAAGGGAATTCATTGAACTCACCAACGTGAGTGAAATAATCTCTATCACTCGATATGTAATTCATGGAGATGAAATGAAATTTCTCCAAATGAAGTGTAATTCGCATAACTACTTAAATAAGTGGTAAAAGATAAAGTTTCAAGTCCATATGATAAAAAGAGAAAGCAAGCATTTTTTTAAACATTTTGAAACAAAAAGAAAAGTACAAAATGGCTCTACATTACTACAAAGAGCTAAGAACAAGAAATACTTTGCAAGGAATTCAATGACAAGATGAGAGGAAGGTTTGGAAAGCATACAACTCAACCTTGGTCTGGAAACAAGCTCACTCTAGGTTATGCATTGTGGTTCTTCCTTTGTTTTTAAAATTGAAAAGTTTATAGCTTGGAATTAATGGTTAAAATTAAAGTGTTGTCATAAAGAGAGGCAATAGCTTCAATAATAATCTATGGTTGTGATTTGTTAAAGCTTAGCAACAAGAAAATCATAGTATGTTGTTATTTTAAAAGGACATAGAAGCATAACATACCTTGTAGAGTCTTCTACGAAATAGCAGAAAGTAAAGAACATAAGTAATTAAATATGACTCTAAATTTTTTATTTCAAATACTGCATTGAGTACGTATGTATTATGAAATTCCTCTCAAGAGAAAATTTTATCGTAGTAATTATATGGAAACCCTCTATATGTTGAATGAATACTCATGGCTAATGGTAGCCTGAGAAACTTAACAAAGACTCACCTGAAATGAAAACATTGCTAAAATTAAACTTATACTTACCCGAATCAATCTATTAAGAAGGAAACATTAATCAAATATAACAAAATTCATGAAGTGAATTTGAAATACCAAAGAGAGAATAATTATAGAGTATCATAAAAGATGTAAACATGTATTCGAATCTCTCTCACATATTCTAAGACATGATACAGTATCTCAAAGTAAAGATAATAACAGTGTATAACTATTGACTAGAGACTCCTTCTTGTATTCATGAGGATGCAAGTAGCATGCCACTCATGATTACAAGTATGGAGCTAGTCATGCATAAACAACAGAAAAGAAAACTAATTATTGTGATCTTAATATAAAATGTAGAAGACCGTAAATCTTGTCAGGTAAAAGCACAAAGTTGTGCCACACTTTTATAAAGGAAACAGTCAATGCTGATCAATTCAACTTTTAAATTTAATCAATAGAAAGTTATTTTAAATTTTTTTTAAATGATTTGAATATGCTTTCTGATAAAGTAAAAACTATAATTTAGTTGCTAATTAAATATTATAATTGAATTTACATGAGGTGTCACACTTTATATAGTAAATTTTATCTTTTTTTCTTCAATTTTTTTATGTATATTGATAACTTGAAACTTTAGTGCAAAAATATATTTTTAACTATTTTTTATGTTTATGTATTTTTCAATAAATTTGAAAAATTGTGTGTACTAAAATATCTCTTTCCATTTGGTGTCACCTTTTTTCTTAATTATTTATCCAAATTAGAAAATAATTACATCATCTTGATATAAACTCTTTTCTCTAATGCATTTATTTTTTTGAATAATTTTAAATGAATTTTAGTGTTTTTCCTTTACAAGATAATCAACCTTATAATTTAGTGATGATGACCTACTTTCAATAAAAATAAAATATAAAATATAAAAAACTAATTAAAATATTAAAACATATATATTTTGGAAAATTCACTTATAGATCTATAAAAGGGTACTTTTACTTTTCAAGAAAAATATTATTTATAAGAGTAGGAGTTGTTGAAACATCGAGTTTTTAAAAAACAAATGGTAATTAGACCCAAAGTGGTATAAAATATACATTTAGTAGGCAATTCTAATTGGAAAAGTTGTGGCCCATATATAAGATAGCTATAATGAATCTCTATAGACCATATATTTAACTAAAATGAATTTTTTGTTAGAATTAATTAAATTCACTTGTGCTGATAAGTTGGCCTAAAACGTGACACGATTTTGTGCTTTTACCCTATCATTTCAGTTCTGCACCTAGAAGGGTAATTAAACTTAGTGACAGTGTGTCTCTAGGCCAAGTCAGTATGTAGTTGGCATAAGAGACTCTCTTATTGGTCAGTAAGACTAAACCCATATGTTGGCTGTAACCGAGTAGGGTGGTGAACATAGACTACACATTCACTCATGTTAGCAAATCAGAATCTTTGGCCAAAGTGACGTTGCACTAAGCAAGAGTCAATTACTTTACATGGTCCAAATACACTACCTAGTTAGAGGTCATGCTAGTTAGGAGAATCCAATGGTGTGTGACCGACTAGAGTTGTGTAGGGTCAAAACACCAGTCTCATATGGCGTTAGACCAATTAACTTGCTTATACCCTTGTGAAGGGTGGGGCTGCTTTCAAAAGAAAGTTGTGTGAGAAATCGCTAGGTATAAGGTTGAGTGGTAAATCGCCTTGATGATACTTTCCCTCTTGTTAGACAGTTTGCAAGATTAAGGGAACCAAATGAATTACCAAAAAATATAAACTCTAAACTCCTTTTGAACTTTTATGTTATGAACTCAACTTAGATAGGTTAATTCTATTAATGGATATATGCTCTTTATTTGTTCTGGAATAATAATGTTGAAACTTATATCTTGTAGAAATGTTAAATGTTTCTATTACATTTATTTTTTTTAAATGTTAGATTTCTAGAATGTTCTTTATTTTATCTTATCCTTCTTGCTTTTCGTTAAGCTCAATAGCTATAGCTTGTTACAATTCTCTTCAAGACTCATAACTTGGTATTACATATAATCCAATAGAATGAGGAAAATTTTCTATTTATACTGCATCAACATAAGATAAATTCAAATATATCTTGAATCTTTGTGAATTCTCTTTTGAAGTTGTAAGAAAATAAACCTTTGTTGTTTGAATAGTGGTAGAGATGTTAATTTTCAAGCAATTCCTAGGAAGCCTCAACAATATTCTACAATTAGAAATGCAAGGTGCAAGTCTTCCTAATGAAAGACTTTTGGTTAAGAATTGAATCATTTTCAGTCCCTTAAGACACTTCAGTTTAGCTAGTCTACCAATCAAAGAAGTTATTTATAGAAGGAAGGCTATAATGATTTTGACTTTCTCGATAGGTGTTGAATCTAGTTCCTTCTAATAAAAATATATGACTACATTTCTTTTTGTTTGAAGAAGATAAAAATAAAGTATAACTTCATCAATTCCTATTCATAGTTATTGTGTCAGTTGACAAACTATTACCATAGGATATATAAAATTCTACTTGATGCTCTCCTAAATGGCACAAGGTTAGTCTATGATCAAGTAACACAAAAACACACAAAACATTAATGTTAGTCAATCGAAAACTAATCTAAAAAGGCATACCAAAAGAGAGACTACAAGCATGCAAGCATATTTAACTATCAAAGCAAACATGATGAGGCATCTCCAAATACCTCCTAACATACTCCTAGTTCCTTCTCCCTTGTTCCTCTCCTCTCCAAGTTCCAAAATAGTGTAGCTCTCAGCAGCTTTTTGCACTATGGATGCTTATGGAGGATTGAGATTTGTAGTATAGCTCCAAATATGAAATGAAAAGCTAATATTATAAAATGATGTATTTTAACCAAAATGATAAGATGTTAGATTGCTTATGCTAAAATGCTCTCTAAAATGTCTATAGCTTAGATGCATACAAGTTTTCAGGATCTGGATTATGAAGGAATGGGCTCTATTTATAGGAAAAATGGAGCAATGGATGGCTAGGATTGAAAGGTTTAATCAAGGGTCAAGCTTGAAAGTTGGGGATCCATGTGCACAATTTGCACCAATGAAATGGTGACAAGTGTCAACATAAGATTGGGTTGAGAGAAGAGGTTGGAGGCATTAAATGCCTGAGGAGACCTCATGGTTATCTAGAAGGTAAGGGTCAAGCCTAAATTAGGATTACCCACTGGATTAGGAGTTAATGCAAGGATAAACCTTTGTGCAAATGATTAAGAGATAATCATGGTCAAAGCATTAAAGGCTTGATGAGACCCTTGGGTTGGGTAGAGGTTGAGTCAAAACAAATGTTTTAACCATGTAGGAGGGTTTGGGTTAACCATTAATGGTTTTTGAAGACTTTGTGGATTAAGTGGTTGAAGGTTGGAAGCTTTCAAAGGTTATCCAAGACTTTGAGACATTTAGTGGTTGAAGGTTGGAAGCCTTTAATGGTTATCAAAGACTTTTAGGCTTTGAGAAGTGACTCCATTTTGCTTAGGAATGTGACAATATTTAAGGGATGGATTAGGTTAATTAGGAAAGGTTTAGAAGAATCTAGAAGGGGTTTAAGCATGCAAGTGGATTTTGTAGGAAAATGCAAGTGGGAGAAATTTTGGTATTTTCAATTAAAATAAAATCATTTATTTCAATTAAATGGTGTAATTTGCATTTGAATAAATATTCAAATAAATATTAATTTATTTAAATGAGAAAAATGAAGATAAAGCATAAAAATGCTTGAAGACTTTGAGGGAAACCATTAAAGGCTTGAAGCCTTTAAGGAAAACCATTAAAGTCTTAAGAAGACTATAGAAGGAAGCCATCAAGTTTGAAGACTTTAAAGCCATCAAGTTTGAATACTTTAAGGGAAACCATTAAAGGTTTCAAGTGGGTGAGGATAAATAGGATTTTTAAATAAATAATTTATTTAAAATAGTTGTGCAACTTGCATTTGTAGGAAAATGCAAGTGGGTGGAGGATAAAGGTGATTTAAATAAATGATTTATTTAAAATAGTTGTGCAACTTGCTTTTGTAGGAAAATACAAGTGGGTGGAGGATAAAGGTGATTTAAATAAATGATTTATTTATTTAAATGTGAGAGGTGGGATTTTGGGGGATTTAAATAAATATTAATTTATTTAAATGTGAGAGGTGGGATTTTGGGGGATTTAAATAAATATTAATTTATTTAAATGTGAGAGAAGATTTAATTAAACAAATATGATTTATTTATTTAATTAATGGTATGAATTTGGTTAAGTGAATTAAATCAAATAAATTGAATAATTTATTTAATTAATAGGAGAAGAGGGTTAAGATGAATTAATTAAATATTAATTTAATTAATTATTATTATTTTTTTTATTTTTTTTATTTATTTTTTTTTCTGAAAAGAAGGGGATAAAATTTATTCAATCCAAATCGAGATACAAGGCAGAAGCCAAAGGCTCAGTAAAAAGGAGAACAACCAACAAACCAAACAACAACCCTACATAGTCCTGTCTTCCAATAAAGCTCTCTCCAAAATCCCTCGATAATCAGAAGGTAACTCACCCCTACCACTGATATCCCAACCATCCCCATTCTCCGAGGCCCACTTCGCCAAGCAGTCAGCCACGGTATTCCATTCTCTAGGGATGTGACAGAAAGAGACAGATTCCAAGGAGCTACATACACTTAAAATCTGTCTGACCATCAAAGCTAAATGCCAACTAACACCATCCAACCTCTGGTTGTTCAACATATCCACAACAATCTGAGAGTCAGACTCACAGATAATCCTCCTCCAGCCAAGAGAGCAACCCCGCTCAACAGCAGTTTTGATAGCCAGGGCCTCCATCAGGTTATTAGAGTAAAGCCCTTTGTAGACAGAGAAGCAAAAAACAACATCACCATCTTTACTTCTACCAATGCCCCCAATACTAGCATGCCCAGGATTCCCCCGAGAAGATCCATCCGTATTAATTTAATTAATTATTAATTGATGGTTAAATAATCAAATAAATACTAAGTATTCATTTAATTAAGTGGACAGATTTATGTGACTACATTTGCCCCTCTTTGAGACGGTGCAGTTTATCGCGTCGTTTCAAAGAAAGAAAAATAGGTGTGAAGAAATGCCCCATAAAATGTAAATTTAATGGGTGGTATGCCCCCTCAAGAGATGGGCCGAATTTTTATTTTTTTTTGAAAAATCAGGCGATCTCTCGAAAAAGAATGAAAAGTGGAGGGGAGGTAGAATAGAAGAAATTAGAACTAATGATGAAAGAATGGGAGAAAATGGAGTGAATATGAAGAAACAACAAGCCAGCGAGTACCCTGAGGTCATGCAAGAGATACATAGCAGATGTAGTGTGGGGTTTGGATTGATGCTATACAATTGATCAAAATTGGTTGGACAATCTGGTGCAATCGGTTTAATTGCCCTGGTCAAGTCAAAGCATGACAGTTGATGTCAGTTGGTCGCTTGGACATGATAAAGTCTGAGTAAGTGAATCAAAGTGACCTGATGTGACTTAGACAATTGATGTAATTGCCCGATGAAGTCAAGGTATATGAAGCAAAATACTCGTTGAGACGTAGACAATTGATCTAATTGTCCATTGGATTGTGTTTGATTGGTTGATCAATTGATAGTATGTGCGTGTGATGGATGGTTGTGGGGAATCATGGCAGCCCCGTTGAGACTAGGTCATTATGATAAATGCCTGATGTAGTCTAGGATTACCATAATCGATTACCTGTTGAGACCCGAAGATACTTGATCAGAGTATCTGTTGATAGTCTAGGTGTGTGGGAGTTGATGTATCTGTGTAGACAGAGTAACTGGCTTGATTGTGTGGATGAATGAGGATGGGAAACACAATCCCTCCTATTAGAGATGGATGGTGATGAACGTGGCTTATTGGGTTGATGGGAAACGATGAAGGATATGTGATGTTGATTATTGAGATGGGGAGGGTTGGGGGGGTTCGATGTTAGAAGAAATGGAGGACCTATGACTCATTCCTATGGAAGAAGAGGAAAATAGAGTATGCATTATTATGACTATGTATGCATGATATGCAGCTATTATGAATGTATGGATGGTTGGAATGCAACGGAATGCAGTATATACAGATGAGATGGAATGACGATCCATAGTGCTCTATTTTCATCATTGAGCTTTTAAAATGTTGGAAGAGAATACAAGCATCTTGACATAATGATTCAAGATGACCAGAGTATTTCTTACATGGATTTGATATAGCAAGTTAAAACAAGCAACTTGATATAATGGATCAAGTTGACCTGAGTATTGCTTGCGGAACAGACAAGGATTATCTCCGTTCATGCATGACTTGGATCGTCCTCCTTGATCTTAGGCTGATCATATCCTGAGACAAGTGCATACCATACTAAGAAATAAAAACCTTTATCCAGTTTGGTTGAGGTAGGAGGAACCAAAGAAAGAGCATTGTACCTACAAACAAACAGTATATACATAAAGAATAAAGAATATGGATCCTTGGTAATGGTTCATGCTCATATGGTCGAGGTATACACTATAGTCAGCAAGCCGTAGTGATCTAGGATTGCATTTTTGCCTATGATCACGTAGCGTGGTGAACTTCCCACGTAGACACCATTAGTACATGCCCCAGTACTTCATCGGAAATAATGCGCAAATGATACAAAACAATGCTGAAAGATCCCAATACAGATAAACAAATGAATTACTCACGAATCAACCAAGCATTTGATAGCTTAACATAATTTTCTTGTCAAAGAAAATGTCACTTTTGTCTTTGTTTTGGTAAGGAAGGATGTATCCTTGTTTAAAGACAGTTTCTGATTTGTTGGATGTGGATTGTGTGGTCGATTGATAAATGGTCATTGTGTGAGTACTGTGTTAATGTTGGTTTTGCATCTGCTCGAATGAATATGTACAAGGTGTTGCCATGTTTTTGTGTGATTTTCGATGGGTTTTTCGATGTTTTTGGATTTTGTGTAATAGTTTTTGAATGTTTTTGGATTTTGTGAGTCATTTTTGAATGTTTTTGGATTTTGCGAGACATTTTTGAATGTTTTTGTATTTTGCGAGACATTTTTGAATGTTTTTGCCAATGAATCACCAGTAATGTAGAATCCACTTCCATCATCTAGATTGTAAGGGCATTGCCCCCAAGTTGGACATGATTTATGAAAAAGCGGGATGCAGGATGCATGTAGTACTTTCTTGGATTTGTAGATTTATAACAAGCCATGGTTAGATGGATGGATGTGTGTATGTATGAATGGGATCGCAATGAGCCTGGAAGATACTGGAGCCATTGCCTTTACGAGTGGCACCTGTTTGCCAGGTTTTCGCCATCGCACTTACCCAAGGTGCCACCGGAGTGGTTGTTCACTGTTTGGATGCATGATTTTTTTTTTTACTTTTTTGAATGTTTTTGTATTTTCTTTAGGACATTTTTCTGAATGTTTTTAGTATTTTCTGATATGCAGGGGAGCCTGATGCCTTGTACACCTTAGGTATAAAACCGTTTGAGGTGCATGCTATTGATTGGATCTGCGAGCGGTTCTCCGTCTGATGTAGCCAACTGATATGCCCCGGACCCGAATACAGCAGTGACAACATATGGGCCGAGCCAGTTTGATTCAAACTTGCCTTGATGTTCTCTATTTGGTTGGTTGCGAGGATTCTCTCGAAGAACAAGATCACCTACCTCAAATGTACGAGGTCTAACTTGGTGATTGTAGCTTCTACTCATGCGCTGCTGATAGGCTTTGAGGTGATTGTATGCAGCTTGTCGCTTCTCATCAAGTAACTCTAAGTCCTAAAGGCGTGAGACTCTGTATGCTTCATCATCGATGAGATTATGCAAGGAAACTCGTAATGATGGTATCTCAACCTCAATAGGTAAGATAGCTTCTGCACCATAGACCAATGAATAAGGAGTTGCACCTGTAGGGGTTCGAATGCTAGTTCGATATGCCCATAATGCTGGATTCAATTGAACATGCCAATCACGACTGGCATCATTGACTGTCTTCTTTAGGATTCTCAATATGTTTTTATTGGATGTTTCGGCTTGACCATTGCCTTGTGGGTAATAGGGGGTGGAAAAGCGGTGTTGGATATGAAATTTCTCACAAAGCTCACGGACATCCTGATTTTTGAAAGGAAGACCATTATCTGTGATGATGGACATGGGCACACCATACCGGCAGATGATGTAGTTGAGGATAAATGAGGCGATCTGCTTGCCGGTGACTTGGGTAAGTGGAACAGCTTCGATCCACTTTGTGAAATATTCGGTGGCGGTAATAATGAATTTGTGGCCATTGGATGAAGAGGGATGGATTTTACCCACAAGGTCAAGGCCCCATTGACAAAAAGGCCATGGTGTTGTGATTGGTTGCAGTTCCTATGCTGGTGCATGTATCAGGTCGCCGTGAACTTGACATTTCTTGCATTTTCTGACAAAGTAGTAGGAATCCTTTTCCATAAATGGCCAATAGTATCCAGCTCGCATGATCTTCTTGGCTAGTGATGGACCACTTGAGTGAGTCCCGCAAATTCCTTCATGTACTTCTTCCAAAGCCTTTGTTATCTCACCTTGTTCCAGACATCGAAGGAGAGTACCATCAAGACTGCGTCGGTATAGGGTTTCGGCAATAATGGTATATCGAGCAGTTTGGCGAATGAAGGTTTTTCGTTGGTTATTTGATTGGTTGGGAGGAAGGGTATGATCGCGGAGATAGGTGTAGAACACACCGTACCATGGGGATTCGGAACCAACAAGGTGACATATCATTTCAGATTCAGGGATATCATAAGCAGGGATCCAAAGCTGTTCTACCAAGAACTCGTAGCGTGTTGAATTCTGTGGAAGATCTAGTAGAGATGCGATGGTAGCCATAGCGTCAGTAGCTCGATTCTGATCTCTTGGTATCTGCTTAAAGGTGATAGTAATAAATGATGTCTTTAGATTGTCCACCATTTGCTTGTATGGCATGAGTTTATCATCTTTGGTCTGATATTCATCTGTTGCTTGTCAAATGACTAGTTGGGAATCGCCATATACTTGTAGTTCTTGTAATTTCCATTGTACAGCTAACTTGAGTCCTGTGATCAAGGCCTCATACTCTGCTATGTTGTTGGTGCATGGAAATGTGATCCTGTAAGACTTCGGGATGCTGTCACCTTGAGGTGTGATAAACAGAATGCCTGCCCCCGAGCCGTGCCTAGTGTATGAACCATCAAAATATAGTTTCCATGGTTGTGTTGTTGTGATCATGAATAGCTCTTCATCTGGAAAATTGGAAATGAGGGGATGATCGCCTATGAGTGGTGCATCGGCCAACTGATTTGCAATAACTTGACCTTTGATAGCTTTACGGTCCACATACTCAATGTCAAATTCACTTAGAATCATCACCCATTTGGCCAAGCGACCTGTCAATGCTGCTTTGCTGAGTAAGTACTTGAGTGGATCAATCTTTACAATGAGTTGCACCTTGTGTGTTAATAGATAGTGCCTCAGTTTAGTGGTTGCCAAGATTACTGCTAGACAAGCCCGCTCAATAGGTGTGTAATTGAGTTCATAGCCAACCAGTGTGCGAGAGATGTAGTATACAGCACACTCTTTTCCTTCTGCATTATGTTGTGCCAGTAATACACCTAATGATGTACTTGTTGCTGAGATATAGAGTAACAATGGTCTACTTGGATCTGGTGGCATCAGCAATGGTGGATTCATGAGATAGTCTTTAAGCATCTGAAATGCTTGTTGGCATCGGGCATCCCACTGAAAGCGGATGTTCTTGTGTAGCAAGTGTGTGAATGGGTGACACTTATCAGCCAATTGTGCAATGAATCTTCGAATGGATTGAAGCCGCCCTTGTAGTGTTCTTAGCTGACTGATATTCTTTGGAGGTGGCATGTCCATGATTGCCTTTACCTTTGTTGGGTCAACCTCAATACCTTTGCTTGAGACAATGTATCCTAGAAGCTTCCCGGAGGTCACTCCAAAGACACATTTCTTTGGGTTGAGTCGAACATGGTATTGTTCCAGTCTATCAAAGATTTTATCTAAGATGTGGAGATGCCCTTCTCTGGTGAGTGATTTTTCTAGTAAGTCATCTACATAATCTTCCATCATGGTATGCATCATGTCATGGAAGATGGTGGTCATTGCTCTTTGATAGGTCGCTCCTGCATTCTTTAGACCGAAAGGCATTACATTCCAGCAATATGTGCCCCATGGACATGTGAAGGCTGTCTTATTTTGATCTTCGAGTGCGATCTTTATTTGATTGTATCCTGAAAAGCCATCCATGAGTGAAAGCATGGCATGTCCTGCTGTCAGATCCACTATGATGTCAATATTTGGTAGGGGGAAGTCATCCTTAGGACATGTCTTATTCAGATCTCTGAAGTCGGTACAAATACGAATGCCCCCTTTTGGTTTGCCGATAGGCACGATGTTGGAGATCCATTCTGCATAATCAATTGGCCTAATGAAACCAACATCTAGGAGTTTCTTGAGTTCTGTTTTGACTAGCACTGCAATCTGGGGATGCATCTTACGAAGCTTCTGCTTGATAGGTTTGGCTCCTTCTGCTACGGTGAGGTGATGCATGACTAAATCCGGATCAAGCCTAGGCATGTCTGCATATGACCATGCAAAGTTGATCTGACGCTTTTGGAAGAACTCTAAAAACTTAGGTTGTTCCCCTGGAGTGAGAAGAGATGCCAGATGTATGATATGAGGATTTTCAGGAGTCCCCACATTGTATTCTTTGGTTTCCTTGATGAGAATCGTTGATCGTTCCTGTTGTGTACTAGCAAGGAGAATGTCAAACCCTTCATCCTCAGGTGCCTCAGAGAGGTTTTCACCGTTGGATACGCTCTTTCTTTTTACTTTTGTTGGATCAAATAGTGCCACAGTGTGGTTTTCACTGGAAGATCCATGTTTTAATGTTATATTTTTGCAGCTGAAGGGTTTGGCATCCACCCCGAAGTATGTTGCGCTATTAAGTTCAATGGTGAATCCAGCTTTGTGATCCCCGCTTGGTAGATTATCCCTTAATTCCAAAAAGTCAATGATAGCCTCATCGTTTTGGAAGAGGTCAAGACATGGGGGATTTGGTTGGTTCCATTCGATGAGTTCAGGGTGGATAATGGGCATTACTTCATCGATTAAGTTAAGTGCGGGAGATGTATCAGTGAGGGTTAAGACAGTGTGGTGAAGGTTGTTGATGGTACTCTCCCTGTCAGAATCAGGCGTAGGATGAGACGTAGGGTCTATGGAAGATGTTTCCATCTCAGGTATCCAAGTGGTCTTTATCTATGCGTCTCCGTAAACAGGGATGTCTTTGCATGGCGGAGGTGGTGATGTGTCTTCCTCATCTGAAGTGTTAAGCTGCACAGAATCAAATTCCCACTCATGTGAGTTGGTCTCTGAATCACTTTCCAGCATCCGATTGCTATACCACACTGGGATGTCATTAGAGTTGAATACTGCAGGCGTAATTGGTTTATGTACCTTTGTAGTGATCGGTGCTGCAGGAACTGTGATGGGGATTAAAGAATTTGTTACTGGAAGTATCGGAAGTGTTGATTTAGTGGCTTCTATTGGAACGGCTGGTGCCATAGATGTTGCTGCGGGTTTCAATATAGTTTCTCCTATGAATGGTTTTATTGATGTGATGACTACTGTGGATGGGATTACTGGTTCGATTGGTGGGATGTTTGGCACTGGTGATGGTTGTGGTGAAGTCATGAGCCTCGATGGGGCAGTGGGGCTAGTGCTTGATGGTGCTTTGATTATAAAAGGTGTCCTCTTTGCAGTAGGTGGGCAAAATGGTTTGCTGGGTTTGCCTTTGAATCTGAGTTTAGGAAGGACTTCTTTTTCAAAGCCTAGGCCTGTATTACCTTTGGGCTTGAATTCTGGTAGCAGAGGTTCATGTCGTCCTTGTTTGCAGTATCCCAAAGCACTCTGACCATCATATCCCATTCTTTGCATAATGAGGAGGCCTTTGCCATACTGTTCTGTAGGAAGTGTAACTCGTGGTTTATCAGTGGTGATGGGATCTTTATAGATCCAGTCCGCTAGGTCCTCATCTTGTGTCTCTTCCTCTTGACTCTTTCCAAGGACGAAAGGTGTCAAGGCACATGCTGGCGTGATTAGTGGTTGCTGGAGTAACTGCTGTGGCTTACCATGTGTTCTAGGAGAAGTGGGCATTTGTCCCACACAAAAGAGCTGACTCAAGTTGTATTCTCCAGGACCTTCCTCTGCTACTTTCATCTTAAGCTTTTCTTTCTTGGGTATAGGGGTGTTCGAACTGGCAAGAGAGGCAGGACTTACATATGATGTGGAGGAAATGGCTTCCCTATTATTAGGAACAGTAATTTCTGGTTGATGGCTGATATTATGGAAAAATGCAAAGGGATTTGCATCGCCCAGGATTGTGATCTCTGTACCGTTATGTGGGAACTTGATACATTGATGGTAGGTAGATGGAACAGCTTGCATGGCATGTATCCAAGGTCTCCCTAATAATAGATTATATGGCAGAGGAAGGTCCAGAACCTGACAGATAATGTGCTTTACCACAGGGCCCACTCGGATTGGTAGTACCACAGCTCCTTTGGATGAACGCTCTGCATCATCATAGGCCTTGATGGTGATCTTCTTGCGAGGATCCACTGATTCTATTGCATATCCCAATGCTGTGACCAACTGTAGTGTACAAATGTTTAGGCCTGCTCCATTATCTATCAAGACTCGCTTGATCCTGTGTTGGTTGATAAAGCCTTCAATGTGTAGCGAAGCATTATGAGGTTGTTGGAAGGAAGAGTTGTCACTTTTGGAAAAAGTGAGAGAAGGTGATGACTTTAGAGTTCCAACCATGGCTTGAAACTGGTCTGTATTAAGGTTTGCAGGGACTGATGCCTCTTGGAGTGCTTGATCCAAGATTGTTTTATGAGATGGCGATAGGCGCAATAGCTCTAAAATGGATATAAGCGCAGGTGTTTTATCTAAGTGTTCCACAAGATTGTACTGCTTTGGGATGGAGATGGTGCCCTGTGGAGCTGCCTTGATGGTGACCTTGCCACAACGTGTAACAACATTGCAATTTGAGGTGGGATTTTTGAAGGTTATAGTTGCAATTTGTTCATTGGCATCATACAAATGATTTACAGTGTAGTTATACGCAGCCTGCGTATAATCAGTGGTATCAGTGCCTCGCCGAGAAGTGGAAGGACCCCTTTGATCTTGTGATGGAAGTGGATTCTTGAACATCAGATGATCATTATTGGTCGTTTTTGGGTCATGTCCTTCAATTTCAATTTCTCCTTGATCAATAAGATCCTGAATGAGATCTTTCAATCGGTGACAATTACTTGTCTTGTGTCCTCTTCCTTGATGGAATTCACAGTGTTCAGTATCTCTCCACCATGCCGGTTTGACCTGAGGCTCATAGTTGGATAGCTTAGGTAGAGTGATCAAATTCTGAGAAATGAGTTGTCGCAACACTGTTTCAATGGGTTCCCCTAAGGGAGTATATGCGCGTTTTTGTTTTTGTGGACGAGGTCTTGGTTCATCATGAGATGTGATGCGACCTTGATTGGAAGGAACATTTGTGTTATTCTGAGGTGGAGGATTTTGTCCTGCAAATTGAACCACAGGTTGTGCATTTTGGATAGTCCGGGCATCCACAACCCCATCATTGACGATATTCTTGTTTTTATTCCAGAAGTTTGGTTTATCGCTATTGAAGCGTGGGCGAGGACCATCTTTTGGTTCATTAAAGATTTTGATGAGTCCTTTCTTGATGAGTGCCCTTTCACATTTTAAACCCTTGGTGATCATATCGTTAAAAGAGTCTGTGTCTTTGACATCCAGGTGAAATTCCATTTCTTCGTTTAAGTTGGAAATGAAGATTTCCACTAGTTCTCGTTCAGGTAACTGAAGAGAACGTCTGCTAGACATTTGGCGCCATCGTTGCAAGAATACTGAGAATAGTTCACCTGGTTTTTGTTTGGTATTGCACAGATCAGCCATGGTGATGTCGCGTTCAATATTATAAGAGTAATGAGATAGGAACTTCTGGATGAGTTCCTCAAATGTTCTAATGCCACCTGGTAGTCGGGAAAACCATGATGTGGTTGTTCCTCCCAAGCTTTGGGGAAAAAGGCGCATTAGGTATGTGTCCTCATAAGCCACTTCAAGACAAGCAGAATGAAATTCTCGGACATGATCACGCGGATCCCCTTTCCTCTATATTTTTCAAATTTGGGTGTTTCGAACCCACGTGGAAAGGGTGGCATATAAAGATTCCTATCAAAAGGATAAGGACAGATGTCATTGAGTGAAAATTGGTTAATCTTGACACCACTATGAAGTTGTTGGGCGAGATTCTTGACTTGTTGCCGCAACATCTCCATTTCATTTGGAAAAGGAGGTGGTGGGTTACCTCAAGGAATGTTATATCTAATGTGATTTCTACCTCTTTCCTCCTCATGGCGACTTTGTCTTTCTGATGCTTGTCTTAATTGGGCAAGATCAAAGTCAGAGGGGAGTTTGGCTCCTTCTTGAGCGAGTTTTAAGAAGTGAGCATCTGCATTGCTCCTGAGTACTTCGTCAAACAATCTATTAAAGAGAGGGTTATGCTTAGCCCTTTCTATTGTTGCAGGAGTAGGAGTACTTGGGTTTTCGTCATTTGCATTTAATCCAAGTGCTTCTTGGAATTCATTGAGATTTTCCTCTTCTTCTTCAATTTCTATTTCTCGTTGCCTTGATCGCGATCGGGTTTGAGCCATTTTGTTTACAAGTTTTGTTTTGAAGTTGATTGAAGATGATGATGAGTTGTTGATGAAAGATTGATGATTTAGTGGATTGTGTGGTATGTAGATCTCTAGCACTCTAAAGTAGATGTAACCGAAATTCCTTCTTCGAATTGCTTGCTTGTTTGATAAGTTTGAATGTGATAAGGTGTAGAGAAATCTGAGATGTGTTACAGATTTTGACTACCTAGTAATGAGAGGATTCACTCATGAACTAGTTTTAACCTGCGTAGATGTATCTCTTAGGATGAGCTTATCCTAGATGTAGAAATAATCTAAAAGGTGATGTGATGTGTTTGATTCAAGCAATATCTAAAAAGGGATCTTGGGACAAGAACCTTCGAATGTTTTGAGAGTTGGAACGGATTGATGATGAAGTGATGATGTATGAGTAAGATACTGGATGTTTTGTTTTCAACTTCAATAAAAACTTTGTGTTACAAATGGAATAAACTCTACCTCTTCCCTTTCAGGCATTGGTGGCACTTGTCGAGCTGTGTTGTAGGTGATACAGATGTTTGGGAAGAAGTTGGGATTGATCTTTCCTCCTTGATTTTTGTGATAACTTAGAGCTCTATATTGCATAAAAGCTCTGCGGTTCAATGATTCTGAATCAAACTCGTTTGTTTTACCTTGAAGGTATAGACGCATGCGATGTAGAAAGACTCTATGTGAGACAAAGATTTGTCTATTGAGATAGAAGAATTTCCTCCTTTTGATCAAAGCCTTTGAGCTTAATGGTCTCCTTTTCAAGTTGATATTCTGATGACACTTCTTCTTTCGTAAGATGTGAAGAATGGTCATAAAATTTGACTTTTTGTTGTTTGCACTTTGTTTTTGGTATTTTTGTTTGTTTTTGAGAAATGTTGGATGAATACTTTGTTTTTGGGATTGATTTTCTAATTTTTCTTTGACAAGAAAACAAAGCAAGCACACAAACACAAGAATGTTGCCTAAAAGGCACAAATGAGTATGGGTCTAGATCAACCCAATCCTTGGACTTTGTTTTTGACCCTTCCTTTAGATGTATTTTTAGGTGTATTTCCAAAGCCTGAAGTCGGCTCAATTTGCACTAGGTCTGTAAAACGAACACACTTCAAACACTTTTTATCCCTAAGGTCAAATGGCCAGTTGTGATAAATTTAGCCCACATCTTGATATTTCTTCGACTTTGGTACTACATACCTTATGAATCCCGCCTTGGCAGGTAAGGATGTGATATACTAAGTCTTGCACGAGCATAACAAATAGATGATCCCTATGATGGGGGAGTCACCACTTTTATCAAGCCACAAGTGACTTTTCAAAAAGCTATGTTTCTACTCAAGGAAATATGTATGGTGAGTATCTTGGGAGCAAAACCATCTATGCTCTTGCACTAAATTATATCACAAATATCCTCAATCAATAGAACGGGTGGGCTACTACTTAAAAGTGTTTAGTCATGTTCGATGTTTTTGGACATAAGTTCATTCTGCAGTGACTCACTTAAGAGCCTTGTAACTGGTGGTGGGGCCCATTTGTCCTTTCAGCCAGTTACACTGTAGGAACAGCTATACCCAAGGCTACAGCTTTCGCTCTCACCTGATTTCTATAGCGGCTCGAAGGATTTACCGCTCAAGGTCATTCCCAAGAGTGATGTGTCTCTTGGCAGGCCTCTCTTAAAAAGATAAAATTTTGAGTGTTACTAACACTTTTCTCTTGCACCTAGGACCACGGAAGCCAAGGGAGAGGATAGTGTGTGTTAGAAGTAGGACCACTCGACCAACTCTTTGCACAAGTGTGCCAAGCACGAAAAACACTTGTTCTTTTTAATCTATCATTGCAATGTGATCTAACTATTTGGAGATGTTGCTCCAACAATCATGGTGTTCTTTTTAATTTTCAAAGGCAATTGTTTGAGTAAACTAGAATTTGAAAATCCTGGTCAACTTAATGAAAAATACGTTTGCATGAAGTAAAATTGCTTTAAAAATGAGACAAGTTGATTGTGAATTTTATTTGCACCAAAAATGGAAGTGTGGATTGTGAGTTTTATCTTGATGCAAGAAATAAAATTTGCCTTGTTTATTTTAAGCACCAAAACGAAGTTTGTTTCCTAACTTGCAAAAAAAATAAAGTTGTTTTTGTATAAGTTTGTGGTTCTTTTTACCTTGGAACAATGAAATTCTTTTTAAGAGCCCCAAACAAATGTGTGATTCTTTTTTTAAAAGCCCAAAGTTGAAATGTGAAGTTAATTTTAAACCAAAATAAAAAGTGAATTCATTTTTAAAACCAACTTCAAAAAACAAGTTAGTAAAAAAATATAAATCTACTTTTTAATCTAATTTAAATCTGCACAAAAGAGAAAAATAGTTAGTAAAATTGGCCTATTTGGTGGGCTTCTACAAGCCTAATTTTTATTTTTATTTTTGGTTACAAGGTGATTTGTACAACGTTTTGTTACAATAGCGCTAGTCTGCGTTTGAACAGAGGCACTATTTAACACAAACGCACTAAAAGAAAGGGAAAGACAGAGAAGGAAAAAGCACTGAAACAGGGTGAATAGTGCCAAAATAATGTCAAATGCACCAAAACAGTGTCAAAAGCGCAACCTGTCTGACATTTTCAACATTCAAACATGTTATTGGTTAAAAACAAGTTGATCTTTTTGGTGTTTGGATTCACGTCGGGTTCACCAAATGATGCTCTCCTAAATGGCACAAGGTTAGTCTATGATCAAGTAACACAAAAACACACAAAACATTAGTGTTAGTCAATCGAAAACTAATCTAAAAAGGCATACCAAAAGAGAGACTACAAGCATGCAAGCATATTTAACTATCAAAGCAAACATGATGAGGCATCTCCAAATACCTCCTAACATACTCCTAGTTCCTTCTCCCTTGTTCCTCTCCTCTCCAAGTTCCAAAATAGTGTAGCTCTCAACAGCTTTTTGCACTATGGATGCTTATGGAGGATTGAGATTTGTAGTATAGCTCCAAATATGAAATGAAAAGCTAATATTATAAAATGATGTATTTTAACCAAAATGATAAGATGTTAGATTGCTTATGCTAAAATGCTCTCTAAAATGTCTATAGCTTAGATGCATATAAGTTTTCAGGATCTGGATTATGAAGGAATGGGCTCTATTTATAGGAAAAATGGAGCAATGGATGGCTAGGATTGAAAGGTTTAATCAAGGGTCAAGCTTGAAAGTTGGGGATCCATGTGCACAATTTGCACCAATGAAATGGTGACAAGTGTCAACATAAGATTGGGTTGAGAGAAGAGGTTG
Source organism: Cryptomeria japonica (assembly GCF_030272615.1). Taxonomy (NCBI): domain Eukaryota; kingdom Viridiplantae; phylum Streptophyta; class Pinopsida; order Cupressales; family Cupressaceae; genus Cryptomeria; species Cryptomeria japonica. The sequence continues at coordinate 347,109,166 of NC_081407.1, read as the reverse complement.
GAGGCATTAAATGCCTGAGGAGACCTCATGGTTATCTAGAAGGTAAGGGTCAAGCCTAAATTAGGATTACCCACTGGATTAGGAGTTAATGCAAGGATAAACCTTTGTGCAAATGATTAAGAGATAATCATGGTCAAAGCATTAAAGGCTTGATGAGACCCTTGGGTTGGGTAGAGGTTGAGTCAAAACAAATGTTTTAACCATGTAGGAGGGTTTGGGTTAACCATTAATGGTTTTTGAAGACTTTGTGGATTAAGTGGTTGAAGGTTGGAAGCTTTCAAAGGTTATCCAAGACTTTGAGACATTTAGTGGTTGAAGGTTGGAAGCCTTTAATGGTTATCAAAGACTTTTAGGCTTTGAGAAGTGACTCCATTTTGCTTAGGAATGTGACAATATTTAAGGGATGGATTAGGTTAATTAGGAAAGGTTTAGAAGAATCTAGAAGGGGTTTAAGCATGCAAGTGGATTTTGTAGGAAAATGCAAGTGGGAGAAATTTTGGTATTTTCAATTAAAATAAAATCATTTATTTCAATTAAATGGTGTAATTTGCATTTGAATAAATATTCAAATAAATATTAATTTATTTAAATGAGAAAAATGAAGATAAAGCATAAAAATGCTTGAAGACTTTGAGGGAAACCATTAAAGGCTTGAAGCCTTTAAGGAAAACCATTAAAGTCTTAAGAAGACTATAGAAGGAAGCCATCAAGTTTGAAGACTTTAAAGCCATCAAGTTTGAATACTTTAAGGGAAACCATTAAAGGTTTCAAGTGGGTGAGGATAAATAGGATTTTTAAATAAATAATTTATTTAAAATAGTTGTGCAACTTGCATTTGTAGGAAAATGCAAGTGGGTGGAGGATAAAGGTGATTTAAATAAATGATTTATTTAAAATAGTTGTGCAACTTGCTTTTGTAGGAAAATACAAGTGGGTGGAGGATAAAGGTGATTTAAATAAATGATTTATTTATTTAAATGTGAGAGGTGGGATTTTGGGGGATTTAAATAAATATTAATTTATTTAAATGTGAGAGGTGGGATTTTGGGGGATTTAAATAAATATTAATTTATTTAAATGTGAGAGAAGATTTAATTAAACAAATATGATTTATTTATTTAATTAATGGTATGAATTTGGTTAAGTGAATTAAATCAAATAAATTGAATAATTTATTTAATTAATAGGAGAAGAGGGTTAAGATGAATTAATTAAATATTAATTTAATTAGTTATTAATTGATGGTTAAATAATCAAATAAATACTAAGTCTTCATTTAATTAAGTGGACAGATTTATGTGACTACACTACTATATAAAACTTCATTATAATTTGTAATGTGCCCCTATTAAAATTTTGTATTTTGGTTTTTCTTCATAACACTTAAAACCTTCTTGTAGATCATTGCATGATATGATCTATCTCTCTACCTAGAGGATTTTCTATTGATACTATTGAAATTGGTATTAATATCTTTTGTTATGCTTTCTATGTGCACAAGTTACTTAAATGTAATATTTCATAATTTAACATGTGATATTATTTATAATGAAAGAGAAATGGACAACTCTAGCTAGTAAATCAACTAGAACCAAACCATCTTTCATAAAACATTAGAATACAAGCCAAAAAGGTGTTATGCTTGACTAACTTATACTCGAAGAGAATTAAGCAACCTAGGCTCTATTCCTTTGTTGCATGAAATATTTCTTGATTAACTTAGATGTGAGCTAATTAGGTCCTAATGCATACATAAATGAACATCTAAAATGGTAAAATAGACCAAAAGACAAACAAATGATGATATGATGAATCAATAATGATTCGGTCAACTACTGAGAGGGGGGGTGAATCAGCAGATAGAAAACAAACTAAACTTTCACCAAACTCAAACCCAACTCATAAATCAATCACTAAACTAACCGGTTTAAACAATATACTATAAACTGCAACTGCAGTGTCAAATTTACCGAATGACTAGAATACCAATATAACAGTGTAATAGATCTGAAACTCATATATCATTTAACTAAAACATCAAAGCACTTTACTAACATTAGTAATAGCACATTTCAAATCACTTCTGGTTATTTAAACACATCTAAGTGGCTTTACTAGTTAAACATATTAACCATATCAAAACATAACCACAAAACCATTCACCACTTGACACAATGATTTTGAAATGGAAACCCAAATGGGAAAAACCACAGTGGGGATGAATACCCACAAGTATTTTGAACTCTTCTGAAGTTTGTCCTGTTAGGAGCCAAGCCTTGTTAGAAGCTTTACAAAAATGTCTTGTTAGGAACAGATTCGGTTAAGGACGACCCGGTTAAGGGATTGACTACAATACCCTGTTAAAGGCAATACCCTGTTAGGAGTAACCTTGATAGAGGATTTCAATTCCAAGCTAATGGATCACCTGGTTAAAGGATTTAGAAAGTACCAAGCCTGTTAAAGCTTACCCAGTTAAACAAGGTCTTACTGATCTAGTAATAGCACTACTTTGCTTGATCAGATTCATTTAAACTCCTATCTACCTTCACACATTCTGCAGATACTCCTTCTGGTTCGGCAATCAAGCACACTGACACACTTAACCAAAATTGCCAACACTATTACAAAACAACTCATCGACCTTATAAGAAAAATAATAGGTCGGTAACACATCACAAAACCTAAGATCTCATAGAGATTACAAAAATATCAGTTCAAACATGACCGTTGGACTACATAGCAATCAATTGCACAGTGTTCTAGACAACCTTGATCGCTCCTAGATCACCGCACATTGGATCTTGTAACTCATCACATGGTTTCCACTTCATGCTATGCACTTTCTCATTCCCAAGATAAAATAGTTATCTCTACGTGCCAAAACCACTTTGAAACTCATCACGCGCATCATGCATACATGGCATAATCATCTCCGATCACCATTCGATCATAGATCAAGACAATCGATTCACCAAGCTCCATCGATTAGGGTTCGGCATATCAATAGGTTAGGGTTACCAGTTGATCTCTCTACTTCAATAGCAATATCGGTTTCCTTCACTGCTCAAGTATCGGTTGCATTACTGCATCACTACCGGTTGCAAAATAACTCCATTACAGGTTGTAATTGACATCAATGACAACACTTATACTTCATTAATGCAAGATTCATGCAATGTCAACAATCTCCCCCTTTGGTATTGATGTCAATACAAATATCAATACCCTTTGATTATGATGATTGAGAGTAATGCACATACACAGGTATAGGAATCCTGGTTTACATTTTTCATTTACTCTCCTTCAACTGAATCTTCATGTTTTCAGCTGGTAACTGGCTATAGTTCTTCTCCCTATCAATCATATAGTTCTTCTCCCCCTTTGACAACAATGCCAAAGTGAATACCAATATCAGCTGGTAAACCACTCCAAGCTTCACTGATCTACAACTAGTTTCTCCCCCTGTGGAGTAGCTCCACTCTACACCAATCCTTCTTCAAGATCTTCAATAAGCTCCAAGACTGATGTCTTCCACATCTTCTTAATTGACCTCAAGTAGGGGCACAACCCCTAGCTGACCTCTAAGATACTCAAAAGTAGCCTTAGGCAGAGGTTTAGTAAAGATATCTGCAAGTTGTTCCTTAGTAGATACATGCTCCAGTAACACATCTTTACTCTGCACTTTCTCTCTCAAGAAATGATATTTTAGCTCTATATGTTTGGTTCTAGCATGCAACACCGAGTTCTTTGAAATGTTTATTGTACTGGTGTTATCACGGAAAATCCTTACCGGTTCTGATATTTTCAACTTGAAACCTTCCAGAATGTGTTTCATCTAGATTGTCTGGGTACAATTCATATATGTTGCAACATATTCAACTTTAGTAGTTGACTGTGATATGCAACTTTGCTTCTTGCTACTCCAAGATACAAGCCTTCCTCCAAGAAAGAAAGCTCCTCTATTTGTACTCTTCATGTCATCAACATTTCCTGCCCAGTCTGCATCTGTATAGACTTACAAATTAAAGTTTTCTACATATGGATACCATAATCCATAATCAATAGGACCTTTTAGATATCTGAATATCCTTTTAGTTGCTATCATGTGTGTCTCCTTCGGGCTCTTCTAAAATCTGACAACTAATCCAACTGCATGAACAATATTTGGTCTACTATGAACAACATAATGTAGTTTCCCTATCATATACTTGTACTCCTTTTCATCCACGGATGCAAAATCATCCTCCTTAGGCAGTTTACAACTTGTAACCATTAGTGTCCCAATTGGTTTACAGTCTCCCATTCCAAAAGTCTTCAATACCTCTTTCATATATTTGGACTTTGTGATAAAAATACCATTCTTCATCTATTGAATTTACAAACCTATGAAGAATTTTATCTCTCCTACCAGAGACATCTCAAATTCACTTTTAATCTCATTTGCAAAGTTATCACACATGTCATCATTGCCTCCAAAAATAATATCATCCACAAATACCTCACTAACCAGTATCTTATCTCCTTCAGTCTTGAGATATATATTGTTGTCTTTACTCATTCTCTGAAAACCTATCTTCACCAAGTGAAAATGTAGTCTTTCATGCCATGCCCTAGGTGCTTGTTTTAAACCATATAGTGCCTTGTGTAGTTTGCACACCATATCCTTTTCTTCAGTCAAAGTATAACCATCTGGTTGTTCAATGTAGACTTCCTCTTCCAGTATTCCATTTAGAAATGTTGACTTCACATCCATCTAATATACTTTGAATCCTATGTATGCTACAAACGCAAGTAGATTCGTAACACCTTCCAATCTTGCAACTGGTGCAAATGTCTCGACATAGTCTTCTCCTTCTTCCTATGCATAACCTTTGCATATCAGTCTGCCTTTGTTTGTGACTACTACTCCATCTTCATTCAATTTATTTCTGAATACCCATTTAGTACCTATTACATTTTTTTTCACTGGTCTGGGTACTAGGGTCCATGTATTGTTCTTCTCAATCTGGTCAAGCTCTTCTTACATACACTTGATCCAATGATCATCTCCAAAAGATTCTTTTGTTGTTCTAGGCTCAATAGTGGAGATCATACAAGAATTCTCTCTTATTCTTCTTCTGGTTAACACACCAACATCTTTATCTCCAATAATCTGATCAGGATTATGATTGAGTCTTACATACCTTGGAATAACATGATCATGGTCTTCAGGTTCTTCTTCCTCACTATCTTCATCTTCTACATAATCTACCTGTTCCAGTTGAACTGGTGCTACAGTATTCATTTCACCAACTTCTAGCTTCATCGGTTTTGGTTCCAAAATCAGAATGTAAGGTTCATCTTCCTTCTTCTCCTCACTGGTTTCTCCTGTATCTTCAAAACACTCATCCACTTGGACATTAGCACTTTCAATGATCTTCTTTGTCCAGTTGTTGTAACATTTGTAGGCTTTTCTCTTGGTGGAGTAACCAAGAAATATGTTTTCATCACTCTTAGCATCAAACTTACCAACATAGACACCTCTCTTGATAAAACATCTACTACCAAAGATCTTAAAGTAACTGAAATTAGGTGATCTACCATACCAGTATTCATAAGGAGTTTTATCCTTACCTCTTTTAACCAATATCTGGTTCATAGTGTAGACAGTTGTGCTAACAGATTCTCTCCATAAATTCTTAGCTACACCTCCTTGTATTAGCATGGTTATTGCAGCTTCAACAATTGACTGGTTGTTCCTCTCTGCAATACCATTCCATTGTCTTCATAGTATCTAGTGAATTCCTCTGAAGTAAATTCACCACCTTGATAAGTTCTTAAGCACTTTATCTTCTTTCCACTTTCCTTTTCAACTAAGGCTCTGAATGCTTTAAACTTGCTAAAGGCTTCTATTTTATCTGTCAAGAATGTGACCCACATCATTCTTGAGCAATCATCAGTGAAGATCATAAAATACCGATCTCCTTGAATATTCCTAGTCCTTATTGGTCCATAGAGGTCTATATGAACCAAATCTAGCAAATGTTCTACTGAGAAAGATTTTCTCTTAAAATTTGAGGATGTCATCTTCCCTAACCGACATTCCTTACATAGAGCATTCACTGGTTTGTCCAACTGTGGCAAACCTCTTACCAATTTGGACTTACTAACTTACAATGTTATCAAAATTTACATGACAAAATCTTCGATGCCAAAGCCATCTATCTTCTACTTTTGCAATTAAACAATTTTTTACTTTAGAATTTAGGTGAAACAAGTTACCTTTTGTCTGCTTGCCGGTTGCAATCAGTTCACCTTTGCTTCCATAGATTTTGCACATTCCATTCTTGAATTCCAGTGGATAACCTCTGTCATTGAGTTGAGCAACACTAAAAATATTGTGTTTCAATCCTTCAACCTAGTAGACATCATTCGCACTGCTCTTTCCATTAAGAGAGATGGTTCCCTTTCCTTTTACCATGTAGAGTGAGTCATTTCCAAATCTCACAACACCTCCATCAAATTCCTTCAAAGTAAGAAACTTACTCCAGTCACCAGTCATGTGATGTGAACAACCACTATCTATAATCCAATCATCAGAACTATCCATGCGAGAGACTAATGCCTTCTGATCTGATGTCTCTACTTTAATAGCAACAAAGACAATGTCCTCATTTACATCTTGCTTAGATTCCTCATCTGTAATTTCTCCATCCACTGCAATGAGATAATCTATTTTACCTTTGCCTTTGTACTTCTTATATGTCTCACGTTTCTGCTCATTATCTCCATTTGGATAGTTAGCTGCAATATGTCCAATCTGGTTACATGCAAAATACTTCAACGGTAATTTACCTCTGTAATTATCGGTACCTCTGGGTAACCGCTTGGCCAACAATGCTTCAAGCTCAATCAGACTGTATTCATCATCGACTTCTCTGCTGGAACTGGATTCATGACTGTGACTAGCTTCTTTGGTTTTCCTTACTGATGGGTTAGAAACTGAAGCTCTAAATGCAGATTCCAATTTCTGAACACTTCCATCATAACCATTTAATTCAAATGCAGTTAGTTTACCAAAGATGGAATCAAGAGTTACCTTTGTTTTGTCAATAGACTTGATTTCCTGAATGGCTACAACTCAAATAGCCTAGACTAGTAGAAGGGTTCTCAACGCCTTGCTAACCACTATGGTATCCTCCACTGTACCACCAACACTTTTGATCTCACCAACTATCTCCTTCGTCCTCTGACCATACTATTGAATATTCTCACCTTCAACCATCTGCATATCATCAAATTTACCTCTCAAACTCTCCTCTTTGGCAATATTCACATGCTCATCACTGCTATAGATATCCTCAAGTTTCTTCCATACTTCAAAAGCAGTCTCCAATCCATGGCCGTCAACATTCTCTGAATCGGACAAGGAACTGATAATGGCCTCCAATGCTTGATTATTCTCCTGTTGCTCCTTCTTTTGATCATCTGACAAAATCCCAGTAGGCAAGCTATATTTACCTAACAACATGTTCCCAATATTGACTTCCTAAGCTCTTGATATATATTTTCATCCTATCACTCCATATTATGTAGTTTTCCCTATTAAAATTTCGGACCTTCTTTCTTCATCATGTTCTTATAGATCTTTACCTCAAGTTGTTAGGCTTAAACATAAGAGGACCTAAAATGCTTTGATACCAATTGATGATATGATGAATCAATAATGATCCGGTCAACTACTGAGAGGGGGGGTGAATCAGTAGATAGAAAACAAACTAAAATTTCACCAAACTCAAACCCAACTCATAAATCAATCACTGAACTAACCAGTTTAAACATTGTACTATAAACTGCAACTGCACTGTCAGGTTTATCGGTTGACTAAAATACCAATATAACAGTGTAACAGATCTGAAACTCATATATCATTTAACCAAAACATCAAACCACTTTACTAACTTTATTAATAGCACATTTCAGATCACTTCCGATTATTTAAACACATCTAAGTGTCTTTACCAGTTAATCATATTAACCATATCAAAACATAACCACAAAACCATTCACCACTTGACACAATGATTTTGATGTGGAAACCCAAATGGGAAAAACCATGGTGGGGATGAATACCCACAAGTATTCTGAACTCCTCTGAAGTTTGCCCTGTTAGGAGCCAAGCCTTGTTAGAAGCTTTACAAAAATGTCTTGTTAGGAGCAGATCCGATTAAGGACCACCCGATTAAGGGATTGACTATAATACCCTGTTAAAGGCAATACCCTATTAGGAGTAACCTTGATAGAGGATTTCAAATCCAAGCTAATGAATCACCTGGTTAGAGGATTTAGAAAGCACCAAGCCTGTTAAAGCTTACCCAGTTAAGGGATTTAACTATTGTAATTGTTAGAGAACAACATGGTCTTGTTGATCTAGTAATAGCACTACTTTGCTTGACCAAATCCATTTAAACTCCTATCTTCCTTCACACATTCTACAGATACTCCTTCTGGTTCGGCAATCAATCATACTGACACACTTAACCAAAATTACCAACACTATTACAAAACAACTCATCGACCTTATAAGCAAAACAATAGGTCAGTAACACATCACAAAACCTAAGATCTCATAGAGATTACAAACATATCGGTTCAGACATGACCATTGGATTACATAGCAATCAGTTGCACACTGTTCTAGACAACCTTGATCGCTCCTGGATCACCGCACATTGGATCTTGTAACTCATCACACGATTTACACTTCATGCTATGCACTTGCTCATTCTCAAGATAAAACAGTTATCTCTACATGCCAAAACCACTTTGAAACTCATCACGTGCGTCATGCATACGTGGTATAATCATCTTCGATCACCATTCATTCATAGATCAACACAACCAATTCACCAAGCTCCATCGGTTAGGGTTCGGCATATCAACAGGTTAGGGTTAAACCGGTTGATCTCTCTGCTTCAATAGTAATACCGATTTCTTTCACTGCTCAACTACCGGTTGCATTACTGTATCACTACCGGTTGCAAAACAACTTTATTATCGGTTGCAATTGACATCAATGACAACACTTATGTTGGACATTTGGAGGAATTGAATATGTGTTGCATTGATGTTTTGTCATTGATGCCAACACTAGTTGTTTGGATGCTTTACCGGCACCCTTTTGGTCCCGGTAGGTTGAGTGGTTTCTGGTTGATTTGGATCTGGCATGATCCGGTAGGCTCTAGTATGATTTGGTTATGGAATTATCTTGTTCATGATACTCATATTCATATTCAGTCAGTTGGTTTTGGCCTGGTGATCGAATGCTATCCTGTTTGCTTAGAAGCCCGGTTTTTGGTTCCGACGAGGGTTTCACCGCCAGAGCTTTTGATGAAGATCTTTGATAAATTGCATAAATAGTGTTGGTGTAGCTTCTGGTGGAGTTTCAAGATGTTGTTGGTGATCATGTTCGAGACTTGGCAGATGGAGATCATTGTTGTAGCATGTGGACCTATACTGGGTCCCAGTTGGTCTAGGTTATGGACTGGTTTAATGAAGTGTGTGGATTGGACTTCTCGATACGTTTCTGGGATGTCTTATGTGTTTGGATATTATTTGTTTGGTCTAAGGTTGACAATTTTTGTAATTATATAATTGGTTTATTATCTAGTGGTTGACCTGATTGTTTATGGTCGAGGGTTTGTATATATAGATGTAAGATCTCATTGTAGATTAGCATGGTTATGGGAAATGGATATGTAATGTGTGAATAATGTAATATCATTCAGGTAGAGGATTTGGTCGATCATTGGAGATCAAATTTGGTTTATGTAAGAGGATTTATTCCTCCAGTATTGAGCTTAACCGGAACTGTACTCGGGCATAGGAGATGCTATCTTTTGTAGATCAACACTTCTCTGGATTGTAGTTTGGATTTCTATGTAGTCAGTGAGGCTCCTTTTGTGATGAACAGTGCGCTCTAGGCTATTGGCCTTCCTGCAAGTGCAGGCCCCTAAATTGCAATTCACATACTTCTTGCAGAAGTATTATCTGACTATGGGTAGGCTTCCCACCGTGGTTTTTCCCTTTACCGGGTTTTCCACGTATAAATCTTGGTGTCATGTGGATGGTATTTAATATGTGATTATTTTTTTATGCTTAATTTGTTTAACTGTTATTCCGATATTTGGTTTAAGCATTCCGGTATTAATGTTTCAGGTTTTGGTATTAAAGTTTTAATTGCTAATGGTTCCAATAATCTGTGACAACTGATTCACACCCCCCCCCCCCCCCCTCTCAGTTGTCTTTCGGTTATTTGAACTATCTAACAATTGGTATCAGAGCTTTGGTCATCTCTGTAGAAAGCTTAACTGCTTGAGGAAGATCCTATGGCAACTAACAGTTCAAGTTTATCCAATCATTTGGAGCTATCTTTCGGAGAGATATTCTGAGGCTTGATGGAACAAATTACACAATATGGAAGATTCAGATGGAGACTCATCTGAGATGTCTTGGCAAGGAGATTTGGGAGATCACACAGAATGGTGTCACACCTCATAATCCGACATCTAGAAATCCTCCTCCAGCAAACCTGAATAAGGAGCTTGAGAATGATTTTACAGCAAGAGAAGCCCTCTTGTGTGCACTTCCTGATCAACAAATAATGGGATTAACTGACAAATCATCTGGAAAGGCTATATGGGATAAGTTGGAGACTCTTAATGAAGGTGACCCTACAGTGAATATTGCTAAACTTGATGCTTACCGGGTGAGATATGAAAACCTGAAGATGGAAGAAGATGAAAGGATTATTGCATTCATGGATGGCTTACAAAATGAAGGCGACTACTATTAATGAGTTGAGAAAATTGGCTAATACATCTATCAACAAAGATACCTTGGTTGGAAAACTATCTGCTTTTGAGCTTGAAGAATTTGGACCTTTCGGAGCTGTGAAGACTGAACCTGCTTTTCATGCATCTACATCTACAACTGGTAAGCAATATTGGAAAGATTTATATGCAAAGGAATTGGAATATATGAAGAGAGAGAAGATGATGAGTTTGAGCAGCTTGAAGCACTATTTTCTAGAAGAGTACCTAAAGGACCGATAGGAAGTAAGTATGAAGGAAAAGCACCTTTTAAATGTTTTGCATGTAATAAGATTGGTCATTTTGCATCTAGATGTCCTAAAAGGAATTCAAGATTTGAAGAAAGAGTTAAAAGATCTTTTAAGCCTAACCCTGGCTATCAGAACAAGTATAAGTACCAGATAAATAGAGAAAAGTCATACTACATAGTGGATGAGGAAGGCATTACTAATTCTGATGATGAACTAGCAAAAGACTCTACTAATTCTTGCTTCACTCTAATCCATATCTATCTATCCTATCTATTCATTGCTTCCATCATCCAGTGCTATCTATATCCTATCTCTATCCATATCCCCTTTTTCATCCTTGATCTTGATCAAAACTAAGGACAAAAATTCCATTTCCACCTCAGTGATTCAAACATCCATTCATAATATTCCTTGTCTTTCTATACATTGGGGCAATTAAATACATCTTTCTTCTAATCCACAAACTCAAAAAAATCAAAATATCCAAAAAACTCAAAAAAATCAAAATATCAAAAATATAAAAAAAAATCAAAATATCAAAAAACTAAAAATCAAAAAATCGACAAAATCAAAACATGAAAGCATGACCCATCCATCAAATCAATTCAACAACAGGAAAAATCTCAAAGTCTGCAATCAAACTGATCACATGGCTTGTTAATTAATTCATTACTCGAAATAAGCATCAACATCAAACATGTCTTATACAAGGATAGGTACACTCGAAACCAGACAGATCGGTCTTATATGGGGTACTCACTCTTTGAAACCAGATATTCCTATAAATCACCGAGTCTTGATAATCAATCCATCTATCAACATCAAGATCAACATGTCTTATATAGGGATAGGTACACTCGAAACCAGATAGATCAGTCTTATACGGGGTACTCACTCTTTGAAACCAGACATTTATATCAATCATTGAACAAATCAAAACAATGACATAGATCAATATGACTGCTGGATTTTATTCTAGTTAGCCTTATCTTTATCAATTGATGGTAGTACATGTTTCACAAATCATATTGTACATATCATATCCACCCATCTGAGACATCACCAGAAATTCACAAAATGCTTATCAATCCTGGACATACTTAGCGTAGTCACTGTCGTTGATTTATCTGAATTAGCTATCCAAATCATATACCACCGTGGCTCGGTGATCAACGTACATATCCATATTGGAGTAGTATCAACAACAAGGGAAAAATTTTGACCTCGCTGGGGGCCTTTCGCCTTCAAGGTTTTCAACATCAGACCAAACACGTAGCAAGACAACAAGGATCAAACAACCAAAATATGACAAACGCCAATGCAAGAAGGATAGACATCACGAACTTGAACTGATTTCAACTGAACAAAGATCTATTTGCAAGATGTTTTAATTGACAAGAATACATTTCCAATAGCATGCATGATTACTTATGGTTGTTAATTTTTGCTTATCATATCTTCTGAGCACCTCCAGGATGTCTTACGACTAGAGAAGCAAGGAAGGAATGTGATGTTTTATTTGTCTTCTATCTGTGAGTGAAGTCTTTTATCATGCAAATTTGTCCTACGAAGCAATTAGGTGGCATATCACTGAGGACATTTCGGATTTGTATGGGACAAAGGTTAACTCTTGTCTGTTTACGCAAGCAACACTCAAGTCGTCTTGGTTCAATTACACCTCGATGCTTGTGTCATCTTGCAATATCAAAATCCATGTAAGCTATATTCAGGTCGTTATGGTTCAATTATACCATGATGCTTGTATCAACTTTCAACACATCAAGGCTCGATGATGAAAACAAAGGAAGCACTGGCACTTTGATCACAATAGATGGCAACATTGAGAATGAGAATGCATATTAAGCTTTGCATTAGCTGCACATCATTATCATCTTAATCTTGCATTAAGTTGTATATCATTTTAATCTTTCATCAAGTTCCACATCATATCATTCCCTATCAACTTGTAACACAACTCAAGTTTTCAAAAACCATATCAAAACTTGTAAAACAACTCAAGTCTCCACATCACATAAACTTGTAAAACAAATCAAGTTTCCCACCCATATCAGCTTGTAAAACAACTCAAGTTTCCAAACCATATCAGCTTGTAAAACAACTCAAGTTTCCAACCCATATCAGCTTGTAACACAAATTAGGCTCCACACATATGAACTTGAAACAGTGCAAATCAAATCATGGTTCGATCAAAACAACACATTAATATCTACATCAATAACGTGAACAATCGCAAATTAAACCAAGTTATATCAATACTCATATTGGACAAATTATCAAAAACATGACCAAAGACACAGCAAATGGCAAAAATCCACCTCCCCAGGCAAAACTGACATTTTCCTATGTAATTTTCTACATTCAAAAATCACTATCTCTTGCAAAACCCGATCCATGCGCTAATTAAACTTTGCTATATGCTAAACTATATCCATGGGCTACCCTGTTTTCTCCACGCGCTATTATATCTACCCTATGCACTAGACTAACTCTACGCACTATCTTTTTTTCTCCATGCGCCAACCAATCTACCCTAAGTGCTAAAAATGACCCATGCGCTAACCTATCCCATGTTTGCGCTACCTATTTAACCCTATGCGCTAGGTCTACCCTATGCGCTACATCCCCCTACCCATGCGACCCCCTGTGGACCCTATGCATTAGGTTTAACCTATGCGCTACCTTTTTGACCCGAAGCACTATCCTATGTCCATCATGCGCTAAACTATGGCCATGCGCTAACCTATACATTTCCGGACGCTACCCTATGCACTACTGAATTTTTTGTATGCGCTAAACTAAGACTTTTATGCGCTAAAACGTTAAAACCGAATTTCCAAAATCAAAAACTGACCAAAAATGATCAAATAAAAAATCCAAAAGGGGTTAAAAGGGTTGACTTACTGGTGGTTCATACGCGGTGGGCGGGCCTCCGATGCCTCTGAACGCGCTTGAATCGATGCGTAGAATAGGGAATAGGCATTTTGTCTTCTCTCCAAAAGTCTCTTTCTCCAAAGTCAACAAGCACAAATGAGACAAAACAAATGCACTTTTTCCCTTTTATAGGGTAAAATGAAATTAGGGTTAGGAAAATGAGCATGTAATTTGCTCACAGAATCCCTCATACCCTCACACACATCAATTATCGAGAGATGAATCAACTTAAACATTTCATCTAGCCAAAATTTTGCACACCAAACGCAATTATCAAATCAAATCAACTTTTCCAAAAAAAAATTGATTCATCTCCCGAGGGGGCATTATCACCATCGTTTATCAAATCTGGGGCATCACACATCAAATCTGGGGCACAACATGAAAATTCATAAAAACGACATTGATCATAAAATCGCAACGACACATCATTTTCTTTGAAATAACATGTGCACACACATCACTTCAAAGAGGGGCAAAATGTAGACGTATAAAAATGACCATATTCCTAAATGAATATTTTATGTTCATTTCTCTATTTAATTAAATCCAATTTAATTAAATTATCCGCATTCCTGTATTTAATTAAGTAAATTACTCAATTAAATTCACTATACCATTTAATAGGATAAATTCATTTTATTCAATTAAAGCCCCTGCCCACTTTTTAATTAAATTCAAATTTAATTAAAATAGTTATCCTAAATTAAATAAATCTAATTTATTTAATTGCAACCAAATTGAAATAAAGCAATTTATTTTAAATTAATTCTATTTTCCCTCACCCACTTGCAAAATCCCACACCTCCCACTTGCATCCTAACCCTCTTCCTAATTTCTTCTAGAATCCATCTAATCCTAATTAATTAACCCAAACCCATCCATTATCCCTTTCCCTAAATTTGAGGAGGTCACTTCTCAAATTTGGAGTAAAGTCTTCAAAAGGCATTAAAGCCTTTTTCCATTCAACAAACTAACTTGTTGAATACCCCCAAATTTGGAAGGACTCTTACAAATTTGTCCCCAAAGTCTTCATAACCATTAATGGTTAACTCAACCCTCTTACATGGTTAAAGAATTTCCATAAACTCAACCTCCATGTAACCCAGGGGTCTCATCAAGCATTTATTGCTTTGACCATGGTTATCCTTAAACCTTTGCACAAGAGTTTATCCTTTGGGTAAAAGCTTTATCCAATGGATAACCCTAACTTAACCTTAACCCTTAACCGCTAGGGTAACCATGAGGTCTTCTCAAGCATTTAATGCTTCTTACATCTCCTCTCAACCAACCTTATGTTGACATTTGTCACCATTTCATTGGTGCCAATTGCAAACATGGATTCCCAACTTTCAAACTCAACCCTTGATTAACTCTTTCAATCCTGACCATCCATTGCCCTATTTTTGCTATAAATAGAGCTCTCCATCCTCCATTTTTGATAGATCCAAGTCTTTAGCATCACACTTATACTAAAATCCATTCAAGCTTTCATATATCATTTATGCTCATCATTTAGCCTCTCTTTTAAATAGGAATTAATCTAAATATGCAAATTTAGAGTATGTTCCTTATCATTTAGCTTAATCATAGACTAATATAGCATGCTAGGATAGTCTTGTTTGCTAATCTTGTCATCTTATAACTAGATTATTGCACTTATAGAATCATGCATAGCTTAGGATGCATTTCATCTTAAAATCAAACAAAGCATCCCTCATTCTTGCATTTGTCATCCCTAAACCATTTTGCTCAGTGATCTAAGAGCAAAAACATTGGTTTGAGGGACCGTGTAAGATAGAGAACCATGGAACCATCCTTGGGAAGCTGAGCCATACTTCATGACTCCATAGCTTGCACCAAGAAGTCTTGTGGGTGTGTGAGAAAGGCTCCTTAGGCTTCATTTTTCACATTTTAAGTTCTATCAACCCGCTTTTCCCGCATACAGAGATCATTGTTGTAGCATGTGGACCTATATTGGGTTCCAGTTGGTCTAGGTTATGGACCGGTTTAATGAAGCATGTGGATTGGACTTCTCGATACGTATCTGGGATGTCTTCTGTGTTTGGATATTATTTATTTGGTCTAAGGTCGACAATTTTTGTAATTATGTAGTTGGTTTATTATCTGGTGGTCGACCTGGTTGTTTATGGTCGAGGGTTTGTATATATAGATGTAAGATCTCATTGTAGATCATCATGGTTATGGGAAACGGATATGTAATGTGCGAATAATGTAATATCATTAAGGTAGAGGATTTGGTCGATAATTGGAGATCAAATTGGGTTTATGTAAGAGGATTTATTCCTCTGGTATTGAGCTTAATCAAAACTATACTTAGGCATAGGAGATGCTATCTTTTGCAGTTTAACACTTCTCCGGATTGTAGTATGGATTTATATGTAGTCAGTGAGGCTCCTTTTGTGATGAGCAGTGCGCTCTAGGCTATTGGCCTTCCTGCAAGTGTAGAACCCTCAATTGTAATTCACATACTTACTGCATAAGTATTATCTGACTATGGGTAGGCTTCCCACCGTGGTTTTTCCCTTTACCGGGTTTTCCACGTATAAATCTTGGTGTCATGTGGATGGTATTTATTCTGTAATTATTGTTTATGCTTATTTGGTTTAACTACTATTCTGGTATTTGGTTTAAGCATTCTGGTATTAATCTTTTAGGTTTTGGTATTAAAGTTTTAATTGCTAATGGTTTCGGTAATCTGTGACAACTAATTCACCCCCCCCCCCCTCTCAGTTGTATTCCGGTTATTTGAACTATCTAACAACTTATACTTCATTAATGCAAGCTTCATGCAATGCCAACAACAAAAACCTTCTGGCAAGTACAAAATTGGAACATTGTGTAATGGGTTAAAAATTATGGTTTCACCATAGAATGTAGTAAAACTGCTAATTTCGCTTACCAAATTACAGTAGGGAAAGATAGGAATTTGATAGATCTAGATTCTAGTATGATTCTAGGCCCTTTTGAAGGGGCTCTTCTTTCCCTTAAATTGAATTGTATTGAATTGTGTTGAATTTGTTCAAGATGTTGAAATTATTGTAAATGTGTGGATATTGAAGAGATCGAGCATAAACAGTGAGCTAAAATCATCGCATGAAGCCACAAACCTTGATTTGAGTAATAAATGAATGATTGGATCTGTTCCTACAAGGTTGACCTGAATTGTCAAGACCATGGTGGTGGTCGCCCAGGTCCTTCGAACTTTTCATCATCCAAACGGAACCTATTTGTCTCTATGAATAATGTAGATCCTAAAAATTACAACTTTGTACCTATTTCCTACACATAGAAAGAGAGGGGAAATTGTTGGGAATAGGGGTTTTCCTAAGTCAAACCTCACTTTAAGATTTAACCTTGAATTAAATAATGCAAATACTAAAATAAATAATGAAAAGATATACCACAAATCTGTAATTGTTGATAATAATGCTTTGCTTCTTGAATGTAATCATATATATGTTGTATGAAATTGCATGAACATGACAAAACCCTATTCACACACACATGCTTGCATATGAATGATGTAATTTTACTCCACAATGGTTGAATGAAGAGTATGCAGCCTAGGAGATCTCTTAAAAATGCTTGATGATGGATGCTTCAGGGATACAAGGAATTCATTGCTTGATGTCTTAGAATTGATAGATCAGATAGATGAAATTAGGTTGATCAAATGTATTTATATAAGGGTATATAGGCCATTTACCAATTAGGCTAACCTCCAACGGTCATGTGGAGCCATGGAGTTGAATTCCTGCCAGAGAGATAAGACCCGTGTCCCATTTCAAAATTGAGCCCAACTAAGAGGGGCAAAGGCATTGGATGTCATGGTCCTTCTCAGAAAGGGACCACAATTAAGCCCTAGGGAGAAGGGTACCCCTCCAAGAAGTCTATCAGTGGGTGTGCATGGAATCACAACTACAGATAAGGCACATAACGAACCTAGATAGGAAATGAGAATAGGACACGCTAAAGTAGGGGCACAAACATAAGGTGTAAATTAGCCCGATGACAATCTACGATGCTACATTTGGCCCCCACTTTAATGAGAGTATGATCCTATATGAAAATACTCATGATAAAGTAGATGAAAGATTTAAAGGAGAGGAGCAATTAGGAGCACAATCACAAGGAGTATAAGACATCACTAATTTCAAGGAACCAAGCCTCCAATCTTAGGATCTTAACTCACTTAATTGCATGCAAGGGCACACAAAACAAGACAAAAACAAAAATGCAAACAATGACAAACAAATACAAATAGGCAAAAGACACACAACACAAAAGCTAAAAACCAAAAAAAAAACAAGACCTCAAGTCAACTAGCCGAAGAGACCTTGATATCGAAATGTCTCAACCACTAATATCATTCTAGAAAAAATGTCATCTCAAGAAGACAAGTGATCACATAAAAAGAGAAAGAGAACACATCATCCATGAACTAAAAATAGAAGAGCTATGAGTTCATGAGAAGAAAGAGAGAGAACATGGATACACATTCTAGATGTGTTTTTCTAGGTGATCCATGAGAAGAAGAATGAGAGAGGACATGGATACACATTCTAAATATGTTTTTCTAGGTGATCCATGATACATGTTGGGGAGGAGAGTAAGAATAGTCTGGTTGTGTTTTATAGTTCCACTCATCCTCATGTGTGTGTGAAAGTGATGTCTGGTTTTAGTTGTTAAGCATCTTGTATAAGAGTTTGTTTTGTTTGGTTTCGAGCATGCAACAACTTGTGTAAGACATGAAATGAAAATGTAAAAAGGTGTGTCTAGTATCAATAACATCTCGTATAAAAAATTTTGCTCTAGTGTCAAGAACGTGTAACCCCATGTAAGACAAATATATGTTTGGTTTTGATGACATCTCGCGTAAGTGTTTGTTTCCTCTGGTTTCGAGAATAAGAACCTTGTCTAAGACATATAAATGTTGTGTCTAGTTTCATGCATGAAGCATCGGGTGTAAGAGTTTGTTTTCTCTGATTTTGAAAATGAACACCTTGTTTAAGACATTTCAAAAATATATGACAAAGAGGGCAATATGTATGCCCCCCTTAATATGTCAGCATAGCCCTATGTTGATGGCTTAAGGAATCTAGAAACAAGGATACCCACCTTCAACACCAAGGAGATATCCTTTAGGAAATAATGTTCATAAATCCAAGCAAAAGAGGGAATTCTCTTACAAGCACGGATAAGATAGTTGAAAAAGAGATATCTTGTGTAAGTGTAAAGAGGATCCTTGGAGGATAAGAGATATTTTCTCAAAGACATCTACCTCTAAGAGGAGTTTCTTGAACAAACATAGCATCTTCTACCAAAAGAAGGGAAGGAGAACAAGAATGCCTACCTTCCTCCTATTTCTAGGTGAAAGGGGTTCTTGATGAAGGATGACACTTTTTTTGACCCAATGTGAGGGGTAATTTTATAATAGATATACATTTCCAAGTGAAAAATAGGTTGTAGTCAAGGATACACGCCTCTTGCATAAGAAAGAATCCTTAGGAAAACAACAACTTCAGACAAGAAATGACATCAAATCATAAGCAAATACCACTCAACAAAGGAAAAGTGGATCCTTAGAAAAGAAAAGAAAGATCAATGCCCCCCAAGTGAAGGGACAATGAAAAAAATTACACGGCCTCTAAGGAGAGATTAGACATAAGCAAATGCACAATATACTCACATGAAGAAATATTAAATATAAGAAAGACATTAATATATATAAAATGAAGATAGAATTAAATGAAGGATAAAAAACCCCCGTAAGGAGATATTAATCATAAGAGACATACAAATCCATGCAAGAAAGGACACCAAGGTATGAAAAATGCAACCCCTAGAGGGAATGGTGAAACTTTCGATAGAGGGAAGAGATAAGATAGAGGCAAGAATTAATTGTGTTGCTGCCCCAAGCTTATTATATTTGAAATAGAATCACCTTGTATGACAAAGAGCCCTCAACTAAGTTAACTACTAATGTCATAGCGTGAGGAGAAACATGATAGGTTGAACAAATGTTATAGAGAATGAATAAGACGAGGGTTACCCCATCGTCATCAAATACTTGAGCTATAAAAAGTTCTTGAATTTTATTTTCCAAAGCATTACACTCATTGGTATAATGGCCATGTATTTGTTGATACTTGCAAAAAGAAGGATTGTCAAAATGTTTCTTAAAATTCTTTCTTTGATTTTTCAAAGGTAGAGTACTTAGATTGGTTTCAAGGAGCTCATGCAAAATATCCTCTTGTTTTGACGAGAATTCAAGAATGGATGTAGTAATTATTGAGACAAGATCTTTGTGATATTTTGAAGGGTCTAGGGGATAAATAGATGGAGTATCCTTTGCTGAGAAATTTCCTTTTCTATCATCATTATTCATGTTTTCTTTGATCTGTTGGGAAGGAAGGTCCTTATCATCTAAGGCTTCATATTTTCTTAATGTTATGTTTGGAAATAGATCACCATCTTCTCTAAAAATATTGTGATGATTAGGAGAATGAGGAAAATCTAAAGGGACTGATAAGTCAACATTTTGGTCTTGCCCCCCTTGCACTAAAGTATCCTTATGAGAAGAGGATTGTTTTATGTTGCTCTTCAATGCTTTCTCTTCATTAGAGAGATCATTGATAGGAGTATTGACTCTTTCCTCATGAATAATAGGAATTTTAGGAGGGGTACAAAAACTCATTAATGCTTCACCTTTAGGAGTAATACCATGTATGGAGGCTAAGGTAACATTAAGGAAGGTGTTTATGATATCATCCTCTTCTTCTAGGATCTCCTTATGAGAGGAATAATTTTTAGGAGAAAGATCAACATCATTAATTAAAACATCACACTAGGGAGAGAGAGTTTTAAAAGAAGTGTTAATAATCTCATCTTGCACTAAATTGTCCTTATGAATAGAAGAATCCTTAGAGGAGGGAAAATCATAAGTATGCATGAAAGAAAAACATGAGCTATCATCATGGAGATCTTGAATTAAACTTGAAATTGATTTAGAAAAGCAAGATAACAACTCCATTTATGCAATTATGAAAGAAAGGTCTTCTGCATGCCTTTGGAGGTTTTGCATATCTCTATGCATCTATGCATTACCTCCTCTTCCTCTTCCTCTCCTAGTCATCTTCTTGCTCTGATACTAGATGATATAACTAAGTTAGAAACAAGCATTCACCATTAACAATAAGAAAAAAGAAACCAAAAAAAACCAGAGATGAAATCATCATTCTTCATTATTATTCATTCCCTCTGTTGCTACAAAGGAAAAATATCCTATGTAATTACAAACTGAAATTTTCTTTTTTTGCAGAATTTTTACAAAATCTGAAATTTGCCATTTTAGGCAATTTTCAAATCTATCTAAAAAATCCCCAAAACTTTTGAGAATCCAAAAAACATAAGTACGACACAAATTGCCCTTTTCGAACTGATAATCATTACGGGTTTGAAAAAATTGAAAAAACAACTTGAAAAAAACTAAAAAAAAGCTTGTTTTGAAGCCCAAGATGAAGAAATTAGGCCCTGAAAAGTTGATTGAGTTGAGGTCCAACTGAACTGGCTTCTATCCAAAATCCAAACAACATGATACACCTCCACATCAAATTTCAAGCCAGACAAACAATCGAGTCAAAAGTTATGACCTCTTGAATACCTGCATCACATTTTAGCCAATACCTTATATCGTTGGGGTCTCGATGGTACCTTACTTCGATGTCTTGAGCATGATGAAGCGAACACTTACTTGCAAGAGGTGCACGAAGGTATATTTGGGCGCATTTGAGTAGTCCTACCCTAGCTAGGAAACTCTTGCATACTGGTTACTACTGGCTTACCATGGAAAAAGATGCATATTAGTTTGTTAAGAAATGCAAGCAATTCAAAATACATGGAGACTTGATGCATGCACTTGCAAAATAATTGCAAAGAAATATTATATATTGGCCCTTCTGTCAGTGGGGACTCAATCTTGTGGGTAAAATTCATCTACCCTCATTCAATGGTCGTAAATTCATCATCACTGCTACAGAATATTTTACAAAATGGATTGAAGGCATTCCTCTCACCCATGTCACGAGTAAAAAAAAATTGCTACATTTATCCTAAATTCCATCATATGCCAATATGGTGTCCCCCTTTCTATCATCACCAACAATTGTTGTACCTTCAAGAATCAGGATGTCCATGAGCTTTGTGAGAAGTTTCACATCCAACACTGTTTCTTCACTCTATACTATCCTCAAGATAATGGCCAAGCTGAGGCCTTTAATAAAAATATCCTGGGAATTATTAAAAAGATGATCGATGAAGTTGTTCATGATTGGAATATTTAATTGAACCCCACCTTGTGGGCTTACCACACGAGTGTCTGCACTCCCATAGGTGCTACTTGATGAGTCACATTTTAGATATTTTTATATAAATTGTATGTAGAATTAGGATTGTCATTTCATGATTTAGACATCGTGGTCGTGATAGATATAAGCCTCTTTGTGTTTGACTTATGAACTTTGCTATCCACTAGACAATCTTATAAATGATATATGAAATCTATATTAATAATGTGGGAATACTTGATTGAATGTTATTTAAAGGTACTATTATGCATATGTATGTTGTGCATGTTAACCTTGGTGTATCCATCTAGTAAGTGAGACTGAGTCAGCAAGGGACATCTGTTGTTGTTTTGTGGAGTTGCAGTCACAATCAGATGGAATTTGTTAAAACAATCAATCTAGTAACCGATGCCATAATAAGACTCCGAGTTGCAGTCGAGACAATTGTTTGTTTCAAAACATGTGTCAGATAGTTGAGGAAATCTAGAGAGAACCTTGTCCTATATTTGTGCAAGAGACTGAGTCTTGACATGATTCATCTTTCTGTGTATTTATTTTCAATAAAAGTTGTCCTCCTAATTTGTTGGGAGTGGATCAGCTGAGTAATAAGTTGGTTATATAATTTCTTATAAATCCATCGGTTTAAGGATGGAGTATGTAAAGCAATTTTTATCTTTCAGAACTTAGTGTGCTCTATTTTACAGTTTGAATAAAAAGTAAGAGATTTCATTTATGTCATCTCTATTGTCAAGAAATCAATGTGTCAATGACACTATTGTAGTTCTTAGATCTGGTTAATATTTTGGAAGCTTGTCCAAGGGGGCCCACTTGGAGAGAATTCCATCCTCATTGCATTATTATGTAAATTCATTTTTGTTTCTTAATTCTCTCAGTTGACTATCTCGTAGCCACAGAAACTCCATTTCGTGTCTGTTCCTACAACCAAGTGAAAACATAGTATTATGTCACCAGCTAGCTAGTTCATTTTTTGTATGAAGATATAGGTTTCACATGTAATATACTAGATTGATGTCAGTGAAGTAACATTAGAATTTCATTCTTTCTGTTAATTTCTTGTTAGCATATTCAAGTTAAACTAGTATTCCTCATGAGTTTCTTGGTGTACATATAGTGCAGACCTATTTCAAGCTATTTGTTCCTAGGGTGATAAGTAAATAAGTTTATGTTAATGAGTTAATAACTATGTGATATAGATAATTGAACCATTAAGTCAAGGACATGTGTCTAAATTGCTAGCGCGTTATTTGGAATCAACATTTTTGGCACCATTGTCAAGAATGGTGTCAAACTAAGAACTTATTGGGGATATAGGATTTAGGATTTCTAGGTTTCTAGTTTGATATTTTTAAAAGTATAGTCACCTTTGAATCATTTAGGAATGAGAACACAAATCTATCACCCACCAATTTGTGTAGGTACATTGGTAATTGAGATAAAATATGCATGTATAGGGGATGAAGGAGGGATGCTCTAGGGAGATTCCTTCTTGCTTGGTCTAATCTTGAAGACAAATCAGCTGCACTAAGGCTTAATCCTTACCAAGCCCTAGAAATAAATCCTTTTTGTTGAAATCTGTGCACTCAGGAAACCGTAATACTTCATCATTTGAGCTTGTGGAAGGTGATGCAGCCATAACTGGTAAAACCCTCAAAGATAGTCAACCGTCTTATGCAGCAAGAGCAACACAACGAAAGCAACAAGAAAACATAACAAGATCACATAAACAGATCGTATTAATTCCTTAGAAATTCCAGCAATCATCTGACAATCATCATATAATCATCAAAGAACATCCGACAATTAACCGATTACATCCAGGCTATCAGCCAGATACAATCCAATCTAGGACTCTAAGAATCAACAAGATCACAAAATCTGAATCTCAATCCTTATTCTCAATTCTACTTCCTTTGCCCTTACAAATGATTACATTGTAACATATTTATACCCACCGAAACATATCCATGTCGGCCTCATAAGATTACATTTACCAATGTAGGAAACAAAACGTGTAATAAGGTCGGCCCTAAGAATTAAATAAATATTTCTAAAAAATAACAATCAAGCAATGTGGTTCAACAGGAAGGTTGGCCACATGCCAAAGACCATCGAACAAGGCCCAAGATAGATCCACACACCAAGAATCGCATCGATAATGAAGGAAAACCAATCGATAAGAACAAGAATTGTCTCGGAACCCAGAAACAGTCAATCGGAAATGATAACTGACCGGAAAAGAACCCAATTGAATTGAAAAATATGGAATCAAGCACATAAAACTGCCAGGAAACCAAAAATAAGATCTACCACAAAGAACAAGCAACTACCGATACCTACCGGTGACAAAAAAAAACTGCACAAAGAACTAAACAAGAACAAAACTGAAAGGAATTATTTTTGGATGATGCAAGATTGCTCATCAACTAGGGATTCTCCTACATCAGACAACCTAGGTAGAAAAAGATGTTCCATGAGAGGCAACTCATGAACATCTAAAAGGATTCAGAATAAAGACCCCATGCTCATTTCTAATCCAAAAATCTTCCTTATCTGCCAACCTCTGCTTTAACTCCTCTGGTGCCTCAACCGGCCTCTCTAACATCTGACTCTCTTTGTTTCACTTCCTTTGCTTCACATCTGCACATTGTCTTTGTTCAATACCTTCTTTCTTCTGCAACTTTGACTTGGTTCTGCCACAAGACTTCATCTGGTTTGTCACCATAAGCTCTCTATCGTCCAGTTTCATTTGTTCATCGGGATCAACTGTCAGATCCTTCTGCAAACTCATGTCATCCTCTGGTATAACCTCTGCAAGTGGTTCTATCAGATCTTTCTTCAAACCCTCTGGTATAACCTCTATAGCCAGTTCTCTTAAACCTTCTGGTACAACCTCCATCACTAGTGTCTCAGTACTGCAACTTTTCTCAAGACTCAGATTCTTCACCTCCTTCTCTCTCTCCATCAAAGAAATCAATGTGAACTTCTGCTCACCCTTCTCAGTAGTAACTAGGTTTCTTCTACAGTCATAAATAGCTCCTCTATCATACTGCCATTTTTTTACCAACAAGACATGACAAGCACTCATAGCTACAATATCACACAAAACTTCATCACTAAAAGGCCCAATGTTGAAATTCAACAAACACTGCTCCTTTATCTCTATCTTTTGATCATCTTGTAATCAACTTACCTCATAAGGAAAAGGATGATTAAGCCTCTTCAATCCAAGCTTCATAACCATCTCCTCAAATACCAAATTGTCAGTACTTCCACTATCTACAATAACCTTGCAACACTTACTACCTAATTTACACACAGCCCAGAAAAGACTCTTCCTTTGAGTAGATCCGGTATCCTTTCTTCTGAACATAAGGGATTATTATTGCTTCAGTGCACAATCAAATCTGATACCATCACCTTTTGGTTCCTCATTTACCACACAACTTCTTTCCATTCCCTGCTTACATTCATAGAATCTATGTCTGGTTTCTCCACACTTGAAACATTTGCCAAGAAATTCTCTACCAATATTGTTGCTAATATTCCTTAGTGTCTTCTACTCTGGTTCTTTACTCCACTTAGGTTTTGATTTATCTTCCTCAACCAGTTTCTTCATATTGTCACCCATTTGTCCTTTGAATTTCTCCTTCCCTCTATTTGGTTGTCTTCTCCTCATCTTCTCCTCAGCTTTTAAAGCATACTGGTAAGCTTCTTCCACTATGGAAACCTTCAACATACTCATCTCATCTTGAATGTTAAAAGAAAGTCCATTGATGCACCTTGCCACCTTTTCTCTATCCATCTCTTTATGTCCAGATCTAATCACCACCTTGTATAATTCCTCAGTATATTCCTTCATAGTCATGTTTCTCTGTTTTAGGTTCTACAACTTCTTGAACAACTCTAATTCATAGTCTCCGATATGAACTTGGCCTTCAATCTTGCAACCATATGTCTCCACTAGGTGATCTTCAATTCACCATTCTCCACTCTATCAATCTATAATTATTTCCACCACAAGGTAGCAAGCCCTTTCAACTTAGTCTGGTTCAACTTAGTCTGTGCCAACCGGACTCTCTGCGGGTCGTTGACATCTTCAAACTTGAAGTAGTCCTCTAGCTCTCTGATCCAATCGATCAAATCCTCCGAGTTTACAGTTCTAGAAAATTTGGAAACCTTAACTTTATGAACTTTACTTGCTTGTTCCACTGCTCTCAGGATTCTTTCCTCTCTTTCATCTTCCTGTCCTTCAGCTTCCTCTATCTCTTCATCGGCTTCCTCATATTCATCCTTGAAATCAGGGTTTCTCTGATTACCAACCAAAGCATTTCTGATTTCATTCTTGAAGTCTTTCATCATCTACTCTACCCTCTGGGGGTTTTATCTTCTTGGCAGTATCTCCTCTTCCACTCCGGTGAACTACCTCAGCTCATCGATTTGACTATCGGTTTCAATTGCCTCCCCTCAGTGATCTATTGAACACACGCGTAGCCTTCCTCCAATCAATGATTTGTCCACCCAAAGGAATGCCTCAATATTCACAGACAATTCTTCCACCAGCCAGTCCATAACCAGCTCTGATACCACTTGATGCAGCCTTTACCGGTAAAACCCTCAAAGAGAATCAATCAGCTTATGCAGCAAGAGAAACACAATGAAAGCAGCAAGAAAACATAACAAGATCACATAAACAGATCATATTAATACCTTAGAACTTTTGGTAGTCATCCGGTAATCATCATATAATCATCGAAGAACATCCAGCAATTAACCGATTACATGCAGGCTATCAACCAGATACAATCCAATCTAGGACTCTAAGAATCAACCAGATCACAAAATGAGAATCTCAATCCTTATTCTTGATTCCACTTCCTCTACCCTTACAAATGATTACATAGTAACATATTTATACCCTCCAGAGCATATCTGGGTTGGCCTCATAAGATTACATTTACCAATGCAAGAAATGAAACGGGTAATATGGTCGGCCCTAAGAATTAAATAAATCTTTTCAGGAAAATAAAAACCAAGTGATGCAGTTCAACAAGAAGGTCAACCACACACCAAAGAACATCAGACAAGACCCAAGATATATCCACAAGCCAAGAATCGTGTCGGTAATGAAGGAAAACCAACCAATAAGCATAAGAACTGTCTCGGAACCCAAAAACAATCAATCGGAAGTGATAACTGACCGGAAAAGAACCCAAATGAACTGAAAATTTGGAATTAAGCACATAAAACTGCTAGGAAACTAAAAATAAGATCTGCCACGACGAACAAGCAACTACCGGTACCAACCGGTAAGAACACAAAAAAATGCACAAAGAACTAAACAAGAACAAAACTGAAAGGAATTATTTTTGAATGATGCAAGATTTCTCATCGACCAAGGATTCTCTTGCATCAGAAGGAGACCTTAATTTCTTATTTGAACCTCCTGAAGATAATATTCAATCTTTGGTTCTTTATCAAGGTCCAATGGCAGCTCCTGGTGGTGGAGGTGATGGAGCTAATGCACCACCCGCTAACTACTTTTGAATTCCCTATTACCGACTAGCATGATAATGTGAACCTTAAGAATATCCTAGCCTCCTCTCTTCCCATATTCTATGGCCTGGCCATAGAAGACCCAAACACCTTCTTGTTTGAATTCGATATCCTCTGCAAATTTTTTATGATTATACCACTAATGCCCATAGACTAACAAATTATTCCCTGCTACATTCAAAGAATTTGCTCTTAGGTGGTTTATGAGCTTAGGTAGAGATTCAATAGATGCATGGGATGAAATGAAGATAAGATTTCTAGAGAAATATAAGGACTATTGCAAAGGAATTGACTGACATGGTGATGATATCTTCATAATGACACAAAAAGAGGATGAGAGTTTGGAGGATTATCTTGAAAGGTTTTTGTTTAGTATCAAAAAGTCCAAGCACAACACTTTGAGTGAGGAATCACTGAAATTGATTTTTCTAAGAGGAATCAATGAGGATTGCATTGATGCACTTGACCTTATGGGGGGAGGAGATATCACTCAAGCTAAATGGGAAGGAATCAGGAGTATTTGTCAAAAATACTCCAAGGCTTCCACCAAGAAGGGCAAAACTTATAGGCCCAAAGCTACAGTAGCAAAAGCAAATTCAATAGTTTCTAGGATGGAGATAACTCATTTGTTGAAGGATTTCAAAGAAGATATTATCAACAATTTGGCAATGCAACTAGATACACTTCAAGCCAATAAGAAGAATGTTGAGGAAGAAGTTATGTTAGCCAAATAATGTCCTCATTGTAGGCAGAAAAGAGGGATTGCAGATGTAAGAAGATTTCAAACATTGAGAGCAAGCATGAGCATCCAAAATTTTGACCCATAGAGGATGAAGAAGGACAAGTTTTCTTTGTGGCACAAAGGAGACCATGGGCACCAAGGCAAGGTATGCCTCAAGAACCTCTTTCTTTTAACTTTCCTTACGCAAATTCGTATACTAATAATAGTACTTGGCAACCTCAAAATCCTGCCAATTGGGTAAATTATGGGCAAAATTATTGGGGGAACCAGCAACCTTCATGGTCAAACTACCAGGATATGAATGTACAGCCATATGAAGGTAATTGACAACCAATACCTCAATGGAGGGGAGGGCAACGATGGCCAAACCAATCTACTAGTTTCATGCAGCTACATGTACCCCCTACTCAGCAAGCCCTATTGCCACAAGCTAGTCCAAATGCAAATGCACCTAGACCCACTCGGTTGCGAGCTCAGTCTACACCAAATCCTAACAGTAAAATGCAGTAGCAAGATTTTTCTACTGACCCTATCCAATACCTTGCTTACGTTGTGAATATCAATAACATGCAACTACACTCAGGAAAAGACTTGAGGGTTCCTCATTCGCTTGTCATCACTAAACTTTCCTCAAAAGAAGAAGAGCAACTAGAAAATGTTCATTCTCAAGCCACCAAGTCTACTCCAGTAAGACAGCCTGAGCCAACACAAATAGTTGATGAAGAACCTCCATTTCCTCAAAGACAAGCAATAAAAGAACCTGAAACAATGTCAGCCTTTGATTTTCTAGATCAGCTTAAGCATGTTTGTGTTAAAATACCCTTGTTCCAGGAAATCAAGGATGTACCCATCTATAGTAAAGCCATAAGATCGATGTTCCTGAAGAAACCAGGAAGGAAAAGGAAATATCCCCAAACTGTTCATGTAATGGGTCAATTAGCAGATATCATGTTGGGGAAAGCAGTAGTTACTAAGTATTCTGACCCTGGCAGTCCAGTAGTAGAACTAACCATTAATGGGGTTTTGGTTAAAAAAATGCTCTTATAGACTTGGGGGCTACTATAAATGTTATGACCAAAAGCCTCATGCATAATTTAAGCATCACAAATTTAAGGCCTACACCCACTATGTTATAGTTAGCTGATAGTTTAACAGTTACACCAGATAGAGTTGTCGAAGACCTTATTGTTACCTTGGATTCTTGGGAATATCCAACTAATTTCATGATTCTATCACCTAAAGCTACTCTGGGAGAATACCCTGTTATATTGGGTAGGCCATGGATAGCTATTGCAGATGCCTATATAGGTTGTAGGTTTGGAGATATGACCATTTCAAATGGTAACACCACTAAGAAGCTAATTCTTTTTCCACCAGCTAAGCCCCATGAAGAAGATGATACTCCAGTTTGGCCTGATTTAGGTGATGAGGTTGAGGAGGTCAATTCTCTTAAAACACTTATTATGATTGGTAGAAGTTCTATTTTGAAATTGCAAGATGATAATGAAATCTTATCCCAAATTATCCAGAATAATTATGAGTTGGGAACTGAAACAAAGAATTATCTTTCATGTTCCTTGCAAATGTTGTTGCCATCATCCTCCGAACATGCATTCCAGATCCAATCACAACTATTACATGCTTTTCTAACACATAAAGTCAATACCCCAATTATTATTCCAACATCTATGATACAATTGATTGAACAATTAGAAGTTTCTCTAGGAAGATTCCTAAATATCAATAGTAAATTGACTAAGCTCCAGCAAGGCTTTTTGGCAACCCTTTTAAAATCCCACCAACATGAATTTTCTTGGGATTATCATGAAATGAAGGGATTGGACCCTATGCTCTATACACATAGAATTTACATCAAATAAGATAGCAGACCAATCTGGAAACCTCAGAGGAGGGTGAATCCTCCAGGAAGGGAAATTGTTTAACAAGAGTTGAAGAAATTATTAGATGCAGGATTTAGTTATCCTATCTCTAAAAGCCATTGGGTATCCCCTTTGGTCATAGTACCAAAGAAAGGAGGAAAGTGGAGAGTTTGTGCTGAGTATAGGGAGTTGAATTCAGCCACTAAGAAGGATCGCTTTCTTCTACCTTTCATTGATCATCTATTAGATAATTTAGCAAGGAAGCAATACTTTTTTTTTCTTGATGGATTTGGCGAATATAATCTATACATAGGAATTTGGGAAAAGGCATCAAAGCATGTAATTAGGCAACCACAAACCTAATAAGCTATGATAAGAACTCCTAATTCAATCAATAGAGCTATGAAGACAAGACAATTAAAATAAATGAAAATCATCACAAATGAATGTCTCCTCCATGATTCTCCATGATTGCACCTGAAGATCAAGAGAAAAATACCTTCACCTACCCTTGGGGTACTTATGCTTATTTAGTTCTTCCTTTTGGATTGTGCAATGCACCTCCAACATTTCAAAGAGTGGTTATTAGCATCTTCTCTGATATTTATCATAACAGTATGGAAATATATATGGATGATTTCACAACATATGGAAATGCATTTGATGAAGCCCTATCCAATTTGCAAAAGGTCTTACAAAGGTGTGAGGAACATCATCTATCTTTAAACAGTGAGAAGTGCTTCATGATGATGACAGAAGGCATAGTTTTGGGTCATCGTATATCTCAATCAGGTATTAAAGTGGACCCTGCTAAAACAGAAGTCATCACAAATCTTGCGATGCCTACAAAACAAAAAGATGTAAGGAGCTTCCTAGGGCATGGAGGTTATTACAAGAGATTCGTTTAGGATTTTAGCAAGATAGTTGGCCCCTTATATGGTTTATTAACAAAAGATGTTGACTTCAACTAGACTGATTCTTGTGATAAGGCATTCTCCCCACTTAAAGATACTTTAACAAAAACTCCTATCCTCTAGGGGCCTAACTGGGAAATTCCATTTCATATTCATACAGATGGCTCTGAATATGTTGTTGGATTTGTGTTGGGATAGAAAGAAGGAGTAAGTGAGCATGCCATATATTTTATCAATAAGAACTTGCAAGGAGTAGAGTTAAACTATACTATAACAGAAAAAGAAATGTTAGCAATAGTATATTCTCTAAATAAATTCAGACATTATATCACTAGTTATCCAATGTTTGTTCATACTGACCATGCAGCTATCAAGTATCTTACGAATAAAATTTTGGTAGCGGGTCGATTAGCCAGGTGGTTATTACTTCTATAAGAATTTGATCTCACCATAGTAGACAAACCATGGAAGGAAAATGTCATAGCAGATTTTCTTTCAAGGCTTGTCATGCCTAGCAATAAACTTGTTATTGATGACTCATTTCTAGAGGAGCGCATATTTGTCATTAGTACTTATACACCATGGTATGCATATATAGCCAATTGTTTGGTTTCGGCCAAAGTTCCTCCACACTTCTCATCTAAGGAGAAAATGTTACTAGTTGAGAAGAGCTTTCCATTCTCATGGATTGTGGGATTCTTACATTACATTCGATCAGATCATGTCATGCAAAGATGTGTTAGAGAAGATGAGACATATGATATTCTTCATGCCTACCATGATGAGCCATGTGGAGGGCATTTTGCTGCAAAAAGGACATCAATGAAGATAGTGAACAATGGGTATTATTGGCCAACACTTCACAAGGATGCCATAAAGTATACAAGTAAGTGTGACTAATGTCAACGAATGGGGAGGCCAAATAATTTGGATGAGATGCCTCTACAGTCACAAGTGGTTGTCACTCCAAATCACAAATGGGGAATGGACTTTATTGGTCCTATAAATCCACCTTCCAATGGTAAATTGTATATCCTTGTTTGTATTGATTATGTTACCAAATGGATAGAGGTTAAGGCTATGAAGCATGCTAGGGATAATAAGGTTGTTGAATTCCTTTATGAATAAATTTTTACTAGGTATGGAGTTCCTCGGGAGTTGGTCACTAATCAGGGTCCCCAGTTCACTTCCACTTTAATATCAACATTGGTGAATGAGTACAACATTAGACATAAGAAGTCTATTCCATACCATCTACAAGCCAACGACCAAGCAGAAGTCACAAATAGAGAAATTGAGGCAATTCTTACCGGAACTGTGGCTCTTCATAAGAAGGATTGGGCAACTCGATTACCTAAAGCAGTTTGGACCTACAGAATCACATGGAAGACAACAACTGGTTTTACACCATTTGAGATTCTTTATGGAAAAACAACAATTCTTCCTATAGAATTTGAGCTAAGACTATATGGACGAACCTTGATCTAAACATAGACATTACTAAGGCTCAACAGGAGTGTGTCATGCAGCTTAATGCCCTTGGTGAATACAGGAAACAATCTCTTCATCACATAGAGCTAGTTCAATAGCAGCAAGTAAAATGGCATGACAGGTATATCACAGAAAAGAAATTTGCTCCAAGATATTGGGCACTGTTATACGACTCCAAATATCAAGATAACCAAGGTAAAATGCAAACAAAGTGGTTGGGGCCATTTGAGGTTGTTGGCATCTTTGACAATGGTTTTGTATGCCTCACCACTATAATATTGGCCTTGGTGAATGAGTACAACATTAGACATAAGAAGTCTATTCCATACCATCCGCAAGCCAACGACCAAGAAGAAGTCACAAATAGAGAAATTGAGGCAATTCTTACCAAAACTATGGCTCTTCATAAGAAGGATTGGGCATCTCGATTACCTGAAGCAGTCTAGACCTACAGAATCACATGGAAGACAACAACTGGTTTTACACCATTTGAGATTCTTTATGGAAAAATAATAGTTCTTCCTATAGGATTTGAGCTAAGACTATATGGATGGACCTTGATCTATACATAGACATTACTAAGGCTCAACAGGAGTGTATCATGCAACTTAATGCCCTTGATGAATATAGGAAACAATCTCTTCATCACATAGAGCTAGTTTAGTAGCAGGAAGTAAAATGGCATGACAGGAATATCAGAGACAAGAAATTTGCTCCAAGATATTGGGCACTTTTATACGACTCCAAATATCAAGATAGCCAAGGTAAACTACAAACAAGGTGGTTGGGGCCATTTGAGGTTGCTGATGTCTTTGACAATGGTTTTGTACTCCTCACCACTGTAGATCTTGTCCATCGGCTTCGCCTATATCACAAGCCTAGCCCTAAACAGGAGGTCCATATAGCAATTCTTGAAAAATTCAAATTTGACACTTCCTATAGCATCATTTGATGACCTACCTAGTTCGACACGTGCAAAATAAGTTTGAACTTTCCTTCTTAATAATAAATTTTTCATGTCCACGTGGAAACCATTTCTTTTGCCTTCTGGCATCCATCCATTTCATCTTCTATCTTTCGATGTCCATTCGTGCCCATATTTCATAAATCTATTTTGATCAATTTTATGTCACAAGAATATGAGCAATCACATTACCAATGACACTCATTATTTAATATGCTTCCACACCTTAGGTATGTGCACACATATCTTTGTGATTATTACTCTTATTCACAATTCATTCAAACTATTTCACATTATTATTATTTATTTTTATCTCATTTTTAAGCGTTTTCTTTTACTTATTATCCCTTCCCATGTGTGGACCCATGTGAAATTTTTGGTTGGGGGGAGGGGTTATTATGTGCAAAAAGGCCTTATAAAGACATATGCAAAAATATGCACATTGCTTGTGAAATTTTTTTTCTGAATTAATCTCATAATAATTCACTATGATGTAACATCCTGAGATTAGAGTCATGTTTCCTTGCAAATTATCCTTTACGCCACGATGTTATCTTTAGTTCATACGTGTGACAAAATAGGTGTTATAATTAACTCCATAGAATGTGAAGGTTGCGAGAAGTAAGTTAAGGAATTGATAAGCTTAAAAATTTATTTTTTATAAGAAAAGAATTTGGAGGGAAACAACTTCAGTGAGTAAATAAATTGCCTTGTCTTGAGAAAGTTTAAAATTGCAGAAATGACACGACCACCCATTAGGCATGAACCTATAGATCATGAATTCCTTGTTTTAGATGGTGAGAATGAACCTATATTTCGAACAAGTGGATGGCTAGATTACTTTCTCAAGCTCCAGAGTTTTAACAATGGTATAGCCTATGAATTCACATCCACGTTTAAATAGGGAGAGGCTATGGTACGAGGAATGAAGATAGTAGCTACAGAAGAGAGAATAGCAGACGTTATGAGGCTACCCCCATTTGGAGAAAAGTGTTTAGATACATTTGACGGAAGGTCATCTAGAGCTGAATTCACACTTCTTGAAGATCCTCCATTGAGGGTTAGCAAGCAAGGCACAAGTAGGATGTCTTTTCCAGAAGAATGGGCCCTTAGAACAGTATACATTATCAAATATCTCACTTCTGAAGGTCGAAAATCTCTGCTTCATGCTGTGCATTTAAAGTTGTTCTCTCATCTCCACCACAGCAGGCAGATAAATGTTCCTAGTTTCCTGTATCATTTGTTGAAGAAGATGGCTATAGAGACACAAAAAGGTAGGGAAAATTCTATTACCCATCATTGTTTGATTAAATTATTGGTAGAAAGAATTCTACAAGAAACAAGTCCTAGGTTATCTTGGGACGATTTTCTCAACAATGCAAGACTTCATAATTAAAGGCATGTGTTTGAACCCACTACTCCTAGGATGATAAGGTCAATTAAACCAACACTAGGAGATTTTTCCTTGAGAACCCATAATGAACAAATTCTTTCTTCAAAAAAAGGGGTGAACCCTGGAAATATGAAATTGGCACAACCCCTTGTTTCATCATCCCTTGCCAAAAGACAAAAGAAGGTTTATGTAGAAGAAAATACTCAGGAAAAGGAAAAGATTAGGATGCAGGAGATAATTACTGAGAAAAGGGTATCTAGTGCTAAAAAGGGTATTCCTCGAAAAATTAGGACAAAGGAAACAAAACCTTCGTCTACAACCCTACCTACATCCCAAGCAAAAACAGTGTTGCCAGGAACTTCTAAACGGTCTCTAAGGCGAGTTTCCAGGAAAGGAGTGAAATATCAAGATAATGTAAGGGTAGCTCCTCAACAAGTGGTCATTCAAATTGAAACCGAGTCAGACAATGATTCTATAGGGAAATTGGTAAATATGATGTATGATATACCTTCCAAGTTACAAACCCCTTCGTCTTTCCCTGGCAATTCTCTAGAAGAAAATGCATTTATGGAAAGAGATGAAGGGATAACTTTATTAGTTGAACTAATTGCACCATTAAAAGGGGGTAATCAGTCAGAAATAGGGGGAATGGTTGGTTTAGATAAGCTTGCAGCAGTTGCAAAGCAGATGGCTTATGCAAGTCAAACAGGAACTAGGATGAATTTACCAATACCTCCATCATGTATGTGGTCAGGTTTATTACTAAAAATGCATCAATCTATTCAAGAGGAGTAGGAAGCTTGGAAGAAAGAGAAAGAGAAATTGCAGAATGAGATTCACAAGAAGGATAAAGAAATTTTAAAATTAAAAGCCCGTATGGGAGAAGTTATGGAATTGGCTCCTCAAATTATTCAATGCAGACCTCCACCCAAGGTATATTCTCTACACTTAAAAGAGTTATAGCTTTTGTATCAACTATCAAGAGAATTATTTGGTTTTTTTTTCTTCTCTTTTAACTCCTAAGGAATTTCTATGTGCATACGAAACCTCAAGTTTTGTTGATAAGAATCTGTTTTGTGAGCTATACTTATACAATTATGTTGTCCATGTTGATACCCATTGGAACCCTCTCTTGTATATTGGTGATGTTCAACTCAAGAATTTATGTCCTATATACAAAATAAAAATAATTGGGGACAACAATTTAGGAAATACGGAGACCTGGAGCTAACTACTCCATTGGAATTGAGGGTTGAGACATCTTATTCAGATAATGTTTTGTGCCAATGAAACCAGATTTTTAGTGACACCAAATGTAGGGAAATTGTTATGGCATTAAGAGAGAAAGTATATCGATAATATGAAAATATGGCCAATACTTCAGCCCAAACAGTGTTTGGGTATCTTGCTCAGAGGTGGAATGGGTTATCAGATGAATTGAAGCAGCGAGAACCGCACTCCCTTCAGAATTATAATGCAATGTTAAGAAGAGCAGTAAGATAAATTCAGTTGGTATATCATTATAGGAAAGATGGATTCCACTTACATTTCATCTTCCACTGTTGTTGTGGCATGTTCCATATTGGAAGGATCTTAAACCATACAACCAGGAAGCTGAAGACTCCCGATGGAAGGAAATAGGAGAAACTCAAGGTTTTTATTGGGATCCACTTGTTCAAGTCATAGGAGAAAAAAAAGTCATTGATCTCAGAACAAAGACCTTAGAGGAACATGCTAATGCTTGAGGACAAGCATTGGTTAGGTTGGGGGGAGTGATGAGTCACATTACTGGTCTTTTTATATATACTCTACGTTGAATTAGGACTGTCATTTCATGATTTAGACATTGTGGTCATGATAGATATAAGCCTTTTTGTGTTTGACTTATGAGCTTTGTTATCTACTAGACAACCTCATAAATGATATAAGAAATCTATATTAATAATGTGGGAATGCTTGATTGAATGTTGTTTAAAGGTAATATTATGCATATGTATGTTCTGCATGTTAACCTTGGTGTATGCAACTAGTAAGTGAGACTGAGTCTGGGAGGGACATATGTTGTTATTTCATGGACTTGCAATCATAATTAGATGGAATTTTTTGAACTGGTCAAGCCAATAACCGATGCCATAATAAGACTCCTAGTTGCAGTTAAGATAGTTGTTTGTTTCAAAACATATGTCGGATAGTTGAGGAAATCTAGAGAGAACCTTATCCTATATTTGTGTAAGAGACTGAGTCTTGAGATGATTCATCTTTCTATGTATTTATTCTCAATAAAGGTGTCCTCCTATTTTGTTGGGAGTGGATCGGTTGAGTAATAAGTTAGTTATAGAATTTCTTATAAAGCCATTAGTTTATGGATGGATTATACATAATGTAATTTTTGTCTTTCAGAACTTAGTGTGCTCTATTGTACAGTTTGAATAAAGACAGATATTTTGTTTATGTCACCACTATTGTCAAGAAATCAATGTGTCAATGATGCTATTGTAGTTCTTAGATCTGGTTAAGATTATGGAATCTCATCCAAGGGGGCCCACTTGGGGAGAATTCCATCCTCGTTGCATTATTAGGTAAGTTCATTTATGTTTCTTAATTATATCAGTTGATTGTCCTGCAGCCATAGAAACTCCATTTTGTGTCTATTCCTGCAACCAAGTGAAAACGGAGTATTATGTCACTAGCTAGCCAACTCATTTTTTGTATGAAGATATAGGTTTCACATGTAATAGACTAGATTGATGTCAGTGAAGTAACATTAGAATTTAATGCTTTCCATTAATTTCTCGTTAGCATCTTCAAGATAAACTACCATTCCTCATGAGTTTCTTGGTGCACATATAGTGCAGACCTATTTCAGGCTATATGTTCTTGGGTTGATAAGTAGATGGGTTTCTATTAATGAGTTGGTAACTGTGTGATACAAGAATTGAACCATTAAGTTAAGGACATGTGTCTAAATTGCTAGGGCATTATTTGGAACCAACACTACTCCATACTCGCTTGTTTATGGTGTTGAAGCCATATTTCCCATCGAGGTCGAGATACCTTTCCTATGGGTCTCTTTGTGTAATTTGATGAGTGATGAAGACTACAGAGTCTCTTGCTTGTACGAGTTAGAAATGATGGATGAAAGAAGACAAACTATTTTTTTAATCACCTCAAAGCATACCGGCAACGCATGTCCAAAAGTTACAACCACAGAGTTAAGTCACATGCATTTGAAATTGGTGATGTTTTCCTTAGATAGAATCTGAAGAATCAACAAGATAGAGAGAAAAAAAGGCAAATTTGAACCTATTTGGTGTAAGGAAGTTAAGTAGAAAAACAACTTCCTACACTAAGCTTGAGAGGAGGGTAATAGAAAAAAAATTATAGATCGTCAACAGTTACAAAGACTTAATAGAAATAGACATAATAACATGCATACCACAACACAATGATTTGCATGGGGAAAACCCTTTCAGGAGAAAAACCCCACATTTCAAAAGTAGCTCAATATATTATTCAGCAATCAATAACAGACTATAATATACTTACAGATAAATCTCTTCACAGGAGTACCACTAATCAGAGACTCAGAGGTGACTCAATAGCCATAAGAATCTTACACACAACCTCTATCTCAGGCACCTCATATATAGGAGATACAATACAAGAAACCGTCAAACGATATTACAAAATCACGGGCTAAAACAACTCAATAAAGTAGAGTTAGCCTTATCTCCATTATAGATGCCCTATGATGTGTCAAAACACACATAAACATGTGTTCCTCCCTTTTATATCTCATTTATGTGTATGATGCATTTTATGTTTCCTATTTCAGGAGTCCAAACTTTCGGAGGCCATACCTTGTGAACCGAGTGTCTAATTGACAAACAGTTTGATGCGTCGAAAAGCTCGTGAGTTTATCTATCACCTCATAACCCGCTACACCAATTATGCCCACTTTTGCGAGCATTTAGGAGGGTCTAAATTCCTCAAATTTAAATTTAAACTTTTCATTTCACCCTCTAAAAATAAAAAACTTTAATATCTTCAAAACTAGCTATGATCTTGTGACAAAAATTTACCAGCATGCTTATCTAGCTAATATGAAGCTTTGGGGATAATTTTGCACTATTTCATGCTCAAACGAAAATTTACTATAAATAGTAACCTAATGTAAATGAAAGGTTGAGATACCATTTTCCCGACAATCTCCCACTTGTTGACCACCTTGCAAGAGAAAAGGGAGTATCTACACAATAAATTAATTGCTAGCGGCCATGAGGCCCATAGACTTCAAACACCATCTGAACTTCTTTGTGCTCACAACCTTAGTAAAATAATTTGCAACATTATCAAATTCTCTACCTTAGCTAGCTTCACCTGCCACCTTTGACCATATCTCTGACAAAATTATACTAAACATCCATGTGTTTGGTCTGGGCATGAAATATCGGGTTCTTCACTAGGTAGATTGTACTCTAACTATCATAATAAATTGTCACCGCACATTGTTTTATTTCAATAGCTGAACACAGTCTCTTAAGACAAATGGCTTCTTTACAAGCATTAGTAGCTACCATATACTCTGCTTCCATAGTGGACAAAGCAACCACAGCCTATCACTTACTCATCCAACTAATTGAACCACCAAATAAAGTAAACACATAAGCATTGGTGGATCTTCTCCTATCAATATCACCTACCCAGTCTGAATCCACATAATCATGAATATCAAGGGAAATCATGTCTCCAACCAAATTACCATGCTAACACAAAGAATACTCTGAGGTACCCTTCAAATAACTGAAGACTCTTTTGATTGCATCCCAATGAAATCTACTGGGATTAGACATATATCTTGAAATAACTCCCTTTGCTTGGGCAATGTCTGGTCTAGTAGAGACCATAACATACATCAAACTTCCAATTGCACTTTGGTAAGGAACTCTGCTCATATCTTTCATCTCTTATAGAGACAGGGGAAATCTAAAATAGATAATTTTGTTCCAACTATAAAGGTAACACACAATGGTCTACAATCTTGCATGTTGAACCTCCATAAATCTGAATTCACATACTTACTCTGGCCTAGCCATAGCTATCTGTTCACTTTATCTCTTCTAATTTACATCCCAAGAATGTGTTTCTTGCACCAATATCTTTCATTTAAAATTTAGCATGCATCGAGCTGATACTTTAGTTTTAAAATCATACCATTCCCTTTATCAATGAATAACATATCATCAACATTTAATGAAATGTACAGGAAATAATCACCATCAAATTTATAATAAACACAGTGATATGATTTAGAACTTTCAAATCCTAAACTCAACACATATGTATCAAATTTTTGGTGGTACACATCCTAGAACTCTATTTGAGGCCATACAAATATTTCCTCAATTTACAGACCAAATTACTTTTACCTTTTACCACATAGTACTCTGGTTGTGTCATATAAATATCTTCCTTCAAATCACCATGAAGGAAAGCAATTTTCACATCCATTTGCTCAACCTCTAAATCGAAAGCAGCAGTAATAGAAAAAAAAAATCTAATGGATATCATTTTTGCAAAAGGAGAAAATATCTCATCATAATCAATAGCCTAAACCTGAGATTAGTCTTTTGCAACAAACCTTGCTTTATATTTCTCAATGCCTCCATCTGAACCAATCTTTTTCCTGAACACCCATTTACAACCAACAAGTTTCTCACCTTCAGACAATGGTACAAGATCCCATGTATCATTCCTTTTCAAAGCTGCCATTTCTTCTTCCATAGCAATCCTCCCTGGGGTTCTGCATCATTCATACCTAATGCCTCTTCTACAGTTTTAGGTTCATCCACATTAGTATTAAAAATAAAAATACATCTCCAATCATTAGGTGAATACCTTTTAGGTGGTTGCCTATGTCTTGTAGACCTTCGAACAAGCTGAGTAGGAGGTTCTTCCTCCTCTTCCAAAGATTTAGAGCTAGATGAGCTCTCTTCAACTTCTTGCCTATAAAGTGGTCTTGATTCAACTCTTTCGGGCATAGAAGGGAATTGAATCACATCAACCTATTTAGTCTGTTATGGCTGCAATGTAACTGAAGGAGACTTAATACAAGGTCCCAAAGCTTGTATCCTTTCACACCATAACTGTAACTGATGAAGATACATTTCATAGCCTTGTTCTCCAACTTTGTCTGCTTATCCTTTGGCACATGTGCATATGTCTCGTAACCAAAAAATCTAAGATGTCTTAATGAAGGCTTGTGACGTGACCATGCTTCCATGGGCGTTTTGTCAACAAGAGTTGATGTAGGAGACTTGTTAATCAGGTAGCAAGTAGTGGCAATAGCTTCAGCCCAAAAAAATTGTTCTAGACCTGCACCACTTAACATACTCCTACCATTCTCCATCAGTAACTTGTTCATTCTTTTGGCAACTCCATTCTACTGTGAAGAACACAAAGTTGTCTTATGTTTGTTAATACCATAGTTTTTACAAAATCTATCAAAATCACTAGAGAAAAATTCATTGCGTTTATCAATCCTCAAACATTTAATTTTGTTTGCAGCCTGGAACTCAACCATTGCTTTAAATTCTTTAAAACAACTGAAAACTTTAGATTTACTCTTTAGAAAGTATAACCATGTCCTACTAAAATCATCAATAAATCAAACAGAATGTGTGGTTTTTCCAATGGAAGGTACATCTACAAGACCAAACACATAAGAATGAATAAGATCCAAAACACCAAAAGATTTATGAGAACTCAAGTAAAACTGAAAACGGTTTTGTTTTCCATAAATGCAATACTCACATAAATCAAATTCAAGATTACAATCATTTAAACTTTCAACAAGGTTTTTATTTATCAAGGTCCTTAGACCCTTTTCTCCAATGTGGCCAAGTCTCTGGTGCCATAACATAGTCTTCTCTATAGGTAACTTTGCTTCAGAAGAAAGAGCACCCTTAGGTACCCAAAAGCCATGTCCATCTGCTAAAGCTGAAACCTTCAAATCTTTTAATCAAGTAACCACATATTTACTTTTTACATAAGTGTTATTACACTCAACAGTGTATGCCTCTAGCTTATAAAAAGTGTTGAACCTGACACCTCTAGGATTTATCATAGCACCCTTAATCATCTTACATCCTACATCAAAAAAGACTACCTTCACACCCATATCTATCAATTTGCTCACAGAAAAAAATATTCATTTTAAACCAAGGTTATGCAGCACACCGCTAATCTTTTTTATTCTACCATCAGGAAAGTTGATTCTAACTTTACCACAACCAACAATATCTAAATAAGAATCATCACCCAAGTACACCTTACCTCCATTAAATTCTTCATATTGAGAAAACCAATCTCTATTGGAAGTCATATGAAAAGATGCACCTGAATCAATTAACCATGCATCATTGCCTACATGAGTAGCCAAAGCTACAATAAAAGCATCACCATCTTCCTTCTCAGACTCAGAATCAGAATCAAACTTCTTTTTCTTCTTCTTTTCTTCTTTGTAGTCCTTATGGATGTGACTTGATTTACAAAAATTCCAGCAAATGACTTTGGACTTTCTAGGAGATTTTGATCTCCCTCTAGATTTGGACTTATTACGCTTCTCATTCTTCTTTCCTTTTTCCTTAGTTCTTCCATGAACTGTTAGGGCTTCCTTCGAACTGATGGATACCTTCCTCTACATATCTTAACCAATTAGGGCACCCACCACATCTTCAGACTTCAAAACAACAAAAGTACTATCGATAGCCATAACAAGAGAATCCCACGAATCAGGTAAAGAACAAAGCAAGATCTGGCATTTCTCCTCTTTGTCCATCTTAAAACCAATAGATACTGATTGAGCCACCAACATATTAAATTCTTCTAGGTGGTTTGTAATCTAGCCACCCTCTTCCATCCTCAAAGAATACAATTTCTTCCTCAAGAAAATTTGATTCAATAAAGATTTCACTTGATACATTTCACTGAGCTTAGTCCATAACTTCTTTGTAGTGTTTTCTTTGTGGACGTTGATCAGAACAAAGCCTGCCAAGCACAATCTGATTAGACCCTTGGGTTCATGGTCCATAACATCATATTGAGCAGTCGCAGTAGGACCTGAGGGTCTTGGGACATTTGAATCAACAGCATCCCCCAGATCTTGATATATTAGCAAATCCTCCATCTTCA
The DNA here is from genome assembly GCF_030272615.1 of Cryptomeria japonica. Taxonomy (NCBI): domain Eukaryota; kingdom Viridiplantae; phylum Streptophyta; class Pinopsida; order Cupressales; family Cupressaceae; genus Cryptomeria; species Cryptomeria japonica. The sequence continues at coordinate 347,065,593 of NC_081407.1, read as the reverse complement.
GCTTCCACATCTCAAGATTACTTCCAACAAATTTCTCCACCTCTATTCTCCTTGAAAAACTTGCCATCTAAAAATTTTTGCAACAAGATCAAAAAATATCTTCTACACAAACTCCCAGTCAAATCTGGATTAGTTCAAAAAACCCAATGACCCACAACTGAAACCAACGGTGATCAAGCTCTAATACCACTTGTAAGGAAGTTAAGTAGCATAACAACTTCCTACATTATCCTTGAGAGGAGGGTAATGCAAAAAAATTTACAGATCGTTACAATAGTTATACAAACTTAACAGAAATAGACATAATAACATGCATACCACAACACAACAATTTACATGGGGAAAACCCTTTCAGGAGAAAAACCCCACACTCCAAAAGAAGCTCAATATATTATTCAGCAATCAATAACAGATTAAAATATACTTACAAATAAATATCTCCACATGAGTACCACTAATTAGAGACTTAGAGGTAACTCAATAGTCATAAGACTCTTACACACAACCTCAATCTCTCGCACCTCATATATAGGAGATACAATACAAGAAACTGTCAAACGGTATTACAAAACCATGGGCTAAAACCACCCAATAAAGTAGAGCCGACCTTATCTCCATTCTAGATGCCCTATGGTGTGTCAAAACTCACATCAACACATGTTACTCCCTTTTACTGCTCGTTTATGTATCTCATGCATTTTATATTTCCTATTTCAGAAGTCCAAACTTCTGAAGGCCATAACTTGTGAATCGGGTCTCTGATTGACGAATCATTTGATGCGCCGAAAATCTCACAAAGTGTTCTATTACCTCGTAACCTACTGCACTAGTTACACCCACTTTTAATGGTTTTTAAAAGGGTCTAAAATCCTCAAAATTAAATTTAAACCTTTCATTGCACCCTTCAAAAATGGAAACTTTAATATCTTCAAAACTAGATATGATCTTGTGACGGAAATTTGTCAGCATGCTTATCTAGCCAATCCAAAGCTTTGGAGAGAATTTCACACCATTTCATGCTCAAATTAAAACTTACTATAAATAGTAACCTCATGTAAATGCAAGGTTGAGACACCATTTTCCTAACAATTGGCTAGGTACATACATCATTATTGTTATGTATGGAACGTGAGCATATCAACTAGCTACTCTAGAAGGTGAACCATTTGAAATCCAATCAATAGCATTCACCTTCACAATTTTTTCACTTGAGTACTTCAAAGGATTTCTTTAAAAGTCTTCAATAAAATACAAAAAAAATCAAAAAAAGGTCTTAAAAAAATACAAAATAAATCAAAAAAATCCTACAAAAAGAAAAGAAAAAAATGAAAAAAAGAAGAAGTAAAGAGTCTAAATAAATTCATCCACGTGTGAAAACCACTTTGGTGGTGCCTTGGGCAAGTACCATGGTGAAAACCGAGCAATCGGGGCCATGTGTAGGGACTTCACTTCTCTCTCCTTCATTACTCTACTTTATCATTCTTGTCCTTCCTATCACACCATAATAACCTTTCCACCCCTATCATAGCTTGTGAATTTTTTTGCATAACCCGCGCATACGCTTCTCCTACGTAATGAGTTAATCCTATCGCTCACTGGGGCATCTCCTCAACCTTAGTTTTGGGTTAGGATATTTGGCATCTCATGGTTGGAGGAACTGTTATCTTTGTCTATCTCTTCGCTCACAAACCAAAATATAGTTTCACTTTCACCATCGATCTATATCACTTCACCTTTGCTTCACAATAAAGACATTTAGTTCGTGGATGGATTACACCTTAGACAAACATTTATCTTTGGACTTTAACAAGATTGTGGCGTGATGGGACTAAGATCGAGAAAACATAACAACATCCTATCAACTTATCAAATCAAACACGCCAACTTGTGAAAAAAGATTATTTCAGCATAAAGCTTAATGTTTGTTTTATTTGTTTATGTCTTTTGATTGATCAGTGACATGTCTTTTAGCTTTTCTGAGATGTCTCTGACTAGAGATTTTATCTCCAGGATGTCTTTGACTAAGGCGAGGATGGGGCATGTTCACTTGTTTGTTGCTTGTTGATTGTTCCTTAGTAATATGATGACATGGTTATCTAAGACCATCAAGGATGCGGTATGGATCTTATGTGAATAGGGGCATTCCTTGACTGTCTGATGTGTTTTTCTACACACAATTCGTATGTTGATTCATTTGGGTCTAATCCATATCCAAATGAGTTTATCTTTTTGTCATAATAAGCTCAATGATAATATACGCACTTAAAAAGCACAAGAATTTTCATCACCTTCGTATCCCTATGTCATCATCCATCTTTCTCATCACTTTCATCTCTATGTTTCATCAACCATTGCATCCATCATTACTTTCATCATTTTGCTTCTTTATTATTCTTATCCCAGCGAGATCAATCAACTTTCTTTATCCAACTGATACATGTCTCTTAATCGACTGCTTTATCCAATCAATCAGCTTGCTTCTTGATATTTCACTCCTCCCTGATCAATCAATCAATCAATCTTTGTACCAACTTGTCTTGCACTAGCATCAATCTCAATTAGCTTAATCAGCTTATCAACTTGGCTATATTGATCATTTTCATCAATTTTTTAGTTACGCTTATTAGTTGTGTTTTTTCATCAAATGCACATCTTAGCGTAATCACTCACGCAATATCAATCATCCAATCTTTTTTCCTATAATCTATCAAGAGATCAATCTTCTCACAATATGTTCGATCAATCTCTTGAGGGGGAATATCATATCAATCATCATCCTTACCAAGATATCCTTGGGGCATATATCAGTTAAATCATTTTTTCTTTGGAACAACGCGATAGGTTGCATTGTCTCAAAGAGGGACAAAATGTAGACACATAAAAATGTCCTCTTATTAATCTCAATTTTTCTATCAATCAAGCGGATCCATATCCTTAGTAAATAATACTATTTTCCATTATTTTATATTATTCCTATTCTTCATTATTTCATAAATCCATTTAATAATATTTCATATATTTCTTATTCTCCATTTATTCATTAAATTCATATTATTCCTTAACCCTCTCATATCAACTTTATCCTCTATTTATCCTATTTCGCCTTCACCAGCTGCATCCACCTAATGCATGTGGGACAAACATATGCATCATCCTTTTATCCCACATTCATCTTGTAGTTTTGATCCACCTTGAAGACATCTATTTAAACCTTGCTCCCTCTCATTTCTAGGCATCCATCTCTTGCATCTTTCAAATCTCTCGTGCTCTTGCATATTTGACATCTCTCATCTTTGTTTCAAAATCTCATTGTTATCAATGCTATCTTGAAATAATTTTCTATTTAAATCATGTTGATTTTGCATTCATCTTCTAATCTTCGTTCTCCATATTGTGCAAAGTGCTCTAAGAGAAAATATTTTCAAAACATAGGATCTTGGTAGATAGGAGGGCAATGGAGTGAGGTTTCATCTAAAAGCATGTGTATGTTTATTTGTATTATGTTTTGCATGTGTGTTTCCTTGACAAGTACTCCATTGTTGTGATGTTGGAACAAATATGAATCTTTGATTTAGATATCCATTTTCTTCATCTACACTATGTTATAATATGTTATAGGAATTGGGTAACCCCGTATAATTTGAAGTGTGTTGGGTAAACGGTTTTCTTATATTACTATAATTGCCTCTAGATCTCTTGTTGGTGATGCTATTGTAAAGTTGTAGGATTTGAAGTGTTTGTAACCATTGATTATTAAACAATGTATTAAGTTGCTTTGAAGTGTAGATTTTTTTCTCTCAAGGGGCGTAAATCACTATGTTATGATATGTTGCAAGAATTGGGTAATTCCCCTATAATTTGCAATGTGTTGGGTAAACTCTTTTCCACATGACCCTGGCGCAACATACCCTTTAGTATTATGGAGATGGGAGGGAGACTGGAGTTTTGGCCGCTTGCGTGCAATGGAATGCTTAACCAATTGAGCCAAGGCCCCCACCCCTTCATGTTTATGTTTTTGTAAATATAGGATCAATTTAATTTTTGCACATACCTCTTCTTATAGATTAGTATTGGGAGTGTATTCTACATATTTGATTTCTTTCATCCAACTCATAGAAAATTAATTATATTTTTTTCACAAAAAATAAAATTCCTTTTTATATTAATCAAAACTTACATTCATGGATTGATTTTGATTACTCGGTTAATTTATTAAATTAAAGAATGACCTTTTAACTTAATTAATTAAATAACTTATTTTTATTAATTGATTTAATTAACTAGTTTAGTTCATCACAAAGAAAAAGGGAAAAAACTAATATATTAGATTTAGTTTATTTTATTTCAAAAGTAAAAAATTTAAAGAAAAAAAAATAAAAAATAAAAAATATATATATATATTTATTTATTTATTTATTTATTTTTAAATGCATTCAAATGGGTAAGTGCAAGAAGTTGTGTCCACTTTTTGGCCAAAAAGTGGAAGTTGTTTCCCTTTTTTTTCGATTTCGTCTCGTTTAACCTAAATATTTGAGGCACTTAAAGAATGAATCTTAAAAAAAATTAGTGATAGAAAATGTAGTGCTTGAAGTCTACTTTCCAAATATGTAATTTATTTTAATACCCAGATCTTAAAAAGGAAGTTTGAATAGGCATTACTAAAACCTATAGTTTAAAAGTCACTTTTTAGGACCATACCATGCCCATGTACGGCAAGCATAATTTGACCTAAATGAAACTATTTTTATTTATCCTTTTGGGAAAAGATCTATAACTCACTCATCTTTGATTAGGATATTTTTTTGTAATTTTTGTCCATATATTTTTTTTTTTTGTTATTTTTTAATTGGGCATAATCACTATTTTGAAAAATCTGCATGTACGGCAAGCATAATTTGACCTAAACTTAACATTTTTTAATTTATTTATTTTTTAACTGTATATATTTGTCTGTAGTTTGATGCCATATAATTTTTTTTTCAAAAAACTTAAAGACAAAAAAGTTATTAAAATTTTAAAAAACCATGTTATTTCAAGTTTATGGATCTCTTTAATTAGAAATTATTTTAAAATTAAAAATATTGATCCATTCTCTTAAAAAATTATATATTTGGAATTTAGACAGTGTGTACTATAATGGGTTTTTGTTGTTTAAAAAAATTCTGAAAATTAGGTGTTCAGATATATTTTTGAAGTCATTTTTTTGTATGAAGCTTGATTTAGGCTTGAAGTTGCAGGTCAAACCAGTTCCGAGCCTCAGGTTCGGCTTTCCGAACCATTTACCAAGCCTATTTCCGAACCTAAAAGTGGGCCCCAAAAAAATCTTTTTACAAACGGGATCTCGTGTTGAGAATAGGATCCCGTGTTGAAAACGGGATCCCGTTCTTTATTGCAAATTATTTAAAAAAAAAAAAAAGCAAACGGGATACCGTTTTGTCTTACCATTAATTTTTTTTTTTGAATTGTATAAATATGTGATCATTTAACATAATAAAACATGTCGATTCAAATGTGCGAGTTTTTAAATGATATATTATGATCTAGTTGTCCTTTGGATGCTTTTTTGTTGCAATTTTATATCCATTTTTTGAAGGTGGCATTTATTGCATAAGTTTTTAGTCATGGGGTCTAAACAACGTCAAAAGAAGAAACAAAGGAGGAAATTGACTATCGAAGAAATTCAAGAAGAACGAGAGAAGGAGGCCAAACATCAAAGGGATAGAAGAATGACGATTCGACAAATGAATAATCCTGATGCTTCTGGATCCACAACAATGGAAGAGACAAACATTCAAGATGATGCCTTGGGGGATCAGATGGACGTAGATGATGCAATTATGGATGATGATGATATGAATGAAATAATTATGAAGAATATTCCAAGTACAACATCCTCAAATCCAGGTACATCTTCAAATTATCCAGGTACATCTTCAAATCCTTCTCTGCAAGACATGGATAATGTGATTATAGGTGATCTTCATATTGCTGATTTAGTAGAAGCTGGATATACCAATGTTGAGATTGATAGAATTGTCCATGAAAATGAAAACCTTCATGTTGGTAGAGATGAAATTCTTTTGAATGTTGAAACTGAAAATCCTTTTGAACATGGTGAAAATGAAAATCCTCCAATTGTTGAAGATCAGGGAAACTTTTTTATAAAAATTGAAAAAAATGTTTTGGATAATCTTCCTGGTAAGATTTCTTGGAGACAGATAAGAACATATGCCAATAGAATATACAAAGAATTTTTTTATCGAAAAAAACTTGCAATTCAATGTCAACTTATGATGCAATTGATGAGAATGTGGAAAATGAGAAAAGTGATGAAAAAAATAGGCATCTATGTGAAAGCATCAAAAAAAGATGAATATGTTAAGCATGTTATGTCTAATGTTGCAAGTGCCATTGAATCTATTGGTACAACTAGTCAATCTAAAGATAAGAATGCGGCGTGACGAGCTATAACAACTGCCATAGTGAATAAAGCAACCTTGAATAAAAGGATGGTAAGCAACATTAGTGGAATTTTAAAGGTGCATCCTAAAACATTGGTTAGAGCAGCTACAAGAAGAGAAAGTATTGAAAGTGATCAAATCAACCAAAGTTGGAGTTTTAGTGGTAGACTTTGCAGGTCAGATATGAAATTGAATATTGAAGTGAAATCTTTGGTTGAAAAGTTTTGGCATGATAATACAAGGGTATCATCTAATGCTAGAGATGTTCTAAAGTTGAGAGTGGGGTGTAAAATCCGTGACCCTCATCCAAAACACCTATTAGACACAACTCAAACTGAATTTTATAGAAAATTTTTGAATGAAGTTTTGTTACCTGGAAATATCACTATAAGTCAAAGATCATTTGAAAAATGCAAGCCCTGGTATGTGAAAATTAACAAGCAAAGAGTCTCTTGTTGTTGTAAAATGCACGTGCAATTTCATTACTATTATGATGTTTTTTGATACATACGTTGTGTTTTGCATAGTAACATGCTTATCCAGGAATGTGGTATTGATATGCCACCTGAATCAATCAAAGAATTTGTAGCAAGTTTATTTTGTCAAAGAATCGATGGACAATTATTTTATTTACATTCATGTATTTCTGGACAATGTTCTAGTTGTGGCAATTTTTCATCACTAGTAGAATGTATGCATGAGAGTAGTGAAATTGATTTTGGACAACAACTAGTGGATGTTAGAAGATTTAAGAATGTTGAGTATCCCTTAAAGGATGGAAAAATAGGAAAGCGTGTCAATTTAATCACAGAGAAGGTTAGTGTTCATGCATTCATGTCATAATTTAAAAGTAAGATTGTACCAAAATATGTGACACTCTCAACATGCTAGATGGCTTGATTCTCAATTTCGCACATGTAGAAATACATTTCTAGTTGGAAGTATACTATCAGTGGTGGACTTTGCAGAAAACTATACTCTTAAGCCACAAGAGGAAATTCAATCTCAATATTACAATTCCACTCAAGTTGCTATTTTTGTTCATATTGTTTATAGACACGCAGATGATAGCACAGAGGATGATAGAAAAATCCTAAGGGAGTATCATTTCTATGTAAGTGATAATAGGATTCACTCATCAGAGTTTGTTCAATATTGTTTCAGCATATTCTATAGAAATATAAGAGAAAGAGGAATCCAGATGACAGAACATCTTATATGGTCAGATAATTGTACTGGACAATTCAAGAATGCTCGAATGTTTTATTGGTTAAGCAGGGCTCACAAGGAATACAATATCCAACATATATGGATTTTTTTTGAAGCTGGACATGGCAAAGGAGAACATGATGGAGCTAGTGCATGTGTTAAAAGAATTCTTGCTAGAGAGCAATTAAAATTTGAAGATAATGTAAAATTTAAAGATGCACGTGCAATTGTAGATTGGTGCAACACAACCTTATCTATTGGATCAATTGTGAACTCCACAATTCAACGATTCTTTTGGTTAGTTGAAGAGGAAAACATTGTGTCGAAACTTGATTGTGAGACAATTAGCGGATCAGCCAAATGGCATTCATTTAAGAGTTCAAATGCAAGCACGTGGACTATATGGATAAGGGAACTTACTGAATGGGTTGAAGATTGGAATCAAAGATCGTTGACTCCTACTCAAGCACAAGATGAGATTAACACAATTGAAGATAATGATGAACTATTTGCATCAGATGATTATGATTGTGTTTCAGACCTTCTACAAAAAGGTAATCATTTTTTATTATTTTGTTGGCCATTTAATAAAATTAGTTTCAAACTTTTTATATTTGGTGTAAATTAAAAATGGCATTTTTTTAATTCTAAATTGTGATAATTTATTAATTTTTTGTTTGTTTAGGACATGTGTATGTCGTTGTTGCACCTGAGGACAATGAAGAGGAAACAAAATATTGGTTGGCTCGATGTGTTGAGACTAAACACAAACTAGTTAATCCTCGAGAAGACAACGATGGTTTTCATTATCCGACTGGTTCAGTGGTAGTTGTTGGAACTTGGCTAAGGAAATATTTGACAAGGAAGAATGGTTTGCCTACTTTTGAAGATTATGAAACACATAAGAAGATAATACACTACTCGCATTTGATTGTTGCAACAAATATACAACTAGTGAGATTTGTTTGGTGGAATGGGTTCACCTGTGACGGGGTTTGAAAAATATGGAACAAGGTGAGATTTGTCTATTCTTAGGTTCAAAATATCCTTATAGGAGAGGCCATCAGAATAAAACCGGCGTCTCTCCTCTCTCCATGCTCGATGTGAATCGAGCTCTGCATCTATAGACCTAACTACATCAATAACATTTTGCATCTTAGATGCAAAACTGTGCATGTGTGGGGATATATGTGGTGCTCTAAGGATCTCATTAACTTTCCCTTGTATGAAAATAACATTCTCATCAATAATGGCTCGAAATCGACCCTCAGTAGAATCAGGAGGTGGAGGATGATGACCGGGTGGGGGTGGGGGTGGGCAAGGTCATCTGAGGGGGGTTGCTCAGGCCCTGTTTCATTAAGAAAATCTTCTATATCAAACAAATCCATGTGATGATGTGTATGTAATCTGAGCTCTACATATATATACACATGTACACATTCAATACATTTAATTAAAAATCAAATAAGAATTTAAATTCTAACTTTTGAAACTAAAACATGAATTTAAATTACAAATAATTTTAAAATGTGTACAATCTACATATATATACATTGTAAACATATATATACATATACAAACTTTACAAACAGATAAATGATAAAAAATTACATGTGTACATATGAAATCAAGAACATGCACGATTTTACATATAATATATATGATCATGTACATAAGAATTTAAAATTTAACATCTACATGAAAATGTTTATAATTAATCATCAAGTGACACACATGACTTAAGGGGATTGGCCTACAGTTAGGACACGTGGCTTAAGGGGATCAAACTAGAAATAGGATAATTTTGGCTTAAGGGGATAGGCCTAGAAATAGGTTGTAATTAAATTTTGTAATTAATCATTTAAGACACATGACTTAAATGGATTGTCCTAACTAGGACAATTGGCTTAAGGGGATTGGCTTAAGGGGATATATTGAATGTATGTTAATAGGGGAATTGTCGTAATAGTATGTTAAGAATAGTAATTTAATGTAAATATAGTTGATTTAATGTACTTAGAATAGGAATTTCAAATTTAGCAACTACAAAATATAAGATGTATGTGGCTTAAGGGGAGGAGCCTAAATTATAGGATGTACGTGCATTTCCTAATTACATGTGTCTTAAGGGGATGTGGTTGAAATTAAATTACATTTGATCATAATTAAGTTTAATAAATTGAATATATAGTTAATAGGACCTATTTCATGCTATTTAATATATATGGCATTTAATAATATATATAGTTAATAGGTCCTAGTATGTCAAAAGGGGAATTGTCGTAATAGTATGTTAAGAGGCCCGTATGGTTGTAAATATAGTTAATTTAAAGTTCTTAGAATAGGAATTTCAAATTTAGCAACTACAAAATATAGGATGTATGTGGCTTAAGGGGACAAGCATAAATTCTAGGATGTACATGCATTTCCTAATTACATGTGTCTTAAGGGGACATGGTCGAAATTAAATTACATTTGATCATAATTAAGTTTAATAAATTGAATATATAGTTAATAGGACCTATTTCATGCTATTTAATATATATGGCATTTAATAATATATATAGTTAATAGGTCCTAGTATGTTAAAAGGGGAATTGTCGTAATAGTATGTTAAGAGGCCCGTATGGTTGTAAATAGTTGATTTAATGTACTTAGAATAGGAATTTCAAATTTAGCATCTACAAATTATAGGATGTATGTGGCTTAAGGGGATAGGCATAAATTCTAGAATGTATCTTGCTTAAGGGGACAGGCCTAGAAATTATAGGATGTACGTGCAACATTTCCTAATTACATGTGTCTTAAGGGGACATGGTCGAAATTATATTACATTTGATCATAATTAAGTTTAATAAATTGAATATATAGTTAATAGGACCTATTACATGCTATTTAAGAGGCCTGTATGGTTGTAATTAGTTAATTTCATGTAAGTTTAGAATAGGAATTTCAAATTTAGCATCTACAACTTTTGTAATTAATCATTTAAGATACATGACTTAAACGGATTGGGCTAATTAGGATGTATGTGGCTTAAGATGATAGGCCTAATTAGGATGTATGTGACTTAATACCATTTGCCTAGATTATAGGATGTATGTGGCAAGTAAAGGAAAGAATATTTACTTTAAATATAGGACACACATGTGGCTTAAGGGGATCATTTTATAAGATCCTAGTATATACATATAGTTAATAGGTCCTAGTATACATTTTAAAATGTCCTAGTATACATATAGTTTATAGGTCCTAGTATACATTAAAATGGGTATGATTGTAATAGTATGTTTTAAGAGGGGTATAGTCATAATTAGTTAATTAGTTAATTTCATGTACTTAAGACACTCGACTTAAGGGGATGGACGTATGTACACAATATAGAAGATCTTATGTGGTCAAATTGGGTCATAAGGGGTACATGTTGTGTACATAAATGTTAAAAAAGTGGCATGTGTGTGACGGGCCTTTAGGACCACATTGTGTTGTAAGGGGTCACGCATGTGTTCTAACGCATGCGTGACCCGTTAGGACCACACATGAGCCCTTTTAACATCCTATACTTAGTGTATGCAATATACCCCAACTATTAGGATGGTAAAAGGGGTCATATGTGGTCCTAAAGGGTCACACATGTGTTGTAACACATGTGTGACCCCTTAGGACCATATTATGACCCATTGGAACTGAATATGGTCCTAGTAAAGGCTCGTCACACACATACACGCACTCTAACTCAAGGTACAATATAGAAATGGCTCAAACTAAATTATAGGACAAATGTGGCTTAAAAGGGGAATGAATTTGAAAATAGGAGATGGCTTAAGGGGATACACGCATGTGTTCTACAATGTACATGTGCAACCCCATGGGATCGTGCATAGTGTCCTAAGAGGTCATGTATGTGGTCCTAAGGGGTCACACATGTACATTAGAATGTGCATGCATGACCCCTTAAGACCACATACATGACCCCTTTGGACACTATGGCTGATCCTATGGGGTCATATGTGGTCGTAAGGGGTTGGACGTGATGTGATCCTATGTGGTCATAGGGGGTATGTTGTATACAATTTAAAGATGTTTTAAATAGTTTCATTTTTGTTGTAATTTTTTGGTTTTGGTTTTCATTTTTGTTTTTGTTTTGATCGTGTAAACTAAATGTTTTGGTTTTGATTTTTTGGGGGGTTTTCGTTTCGTTTAAAAAAAATCCTAATCTAATCAATTCATAAAAAAAATTCAAACTAAATTTAACTATTTTTTAAAATAAAAACATATTTTTCTAATTAAAATAAAATTATTGAACTAAAACACATTTTTTTCTAACAAAAAAAATAAATTTAAAACTAAAAATCTAATCTTTCAACTAAAAAATTAATCTAAACATGAATTATTAAATTAAAATGGGTATTGGGCATACCTGGAAGACAAGAAGGCAAGTTGTTGGCAATTCCTGTGAGGGCTCCACACCTTGAATCGGGATCCTGTAAGATAAAAATGAACCGCATTTCGTTAAAAAAAATAAAAAAATTATATATTCAACACGGGATCCCGTTTCGTTTTCAAAACGGGATCTCGTTTAGAGCTCTAGGCTCGGGATCCCGGGGCCCACGAGATCCCGTTTGATTTTAGGCTCGGGATGCCGAGAGCCAACGGGATCCCGATTCGTCTTCTATTCTTTCCACCCGATTTCGACTTTTTAACTAAGTCCAAAACTTCCACATTAAGTGGACACAACTTTTTGCACTTACCCAAATTGACTTTGCAAGTGGTCGATCCATTCGATAAGAACATTGACATGTGTATTTTTTAGTGCATACAATGTGCAAGAACAAGTTTAAACTTGTATAGATCTGTGATGCAATTTTTTTTTTAAGATTGTGAACTTGTTCTCTCGTATCAAAATTTATGCATTTCATGGCATAGATATATTAGGTTTTTTAGCATACATAATTAATCACATAATCTTCTTCATTTAATATTCATATTTGAATCTTTGAGCTAAATACTTCTATCTTGTTATTTATATCTTAAAGAATAACTTGCATATTTTAACATAATATAAATTCTTTTTCACATTTAATTCATCTAGATTGATTGTATTTGTGTATATATTTTATTAAATTAATCCTAACTCTTAATTTTATTAATTCTGATTACAATTTATAAATATTTTCTATATACTTTATTGTTATAATTTCTAATCAAAATGTATTAAAATGATAATGATCATTTGAACTTCTTAATAAGAATTATATACTAAAAAATTATGTCAAAATTCAGATATAAAGATTAGAAATCAAATTTACTATTGTTACACTTAATTTATTTTCACAATATAAAATAAATTTACTTAATAAATCTTCAAATTTACTACTATCTAAGGAAAAAAATATAAGCATGTGACTAGTTTGTTGAAGGCAACTTGTGGTTTAGACGTAGGGGAATGGTATCGATAGAAGTTATAGCTACTGTTGCGCATTGTAAGCTTCTAGCTACATTTGATTTTGGTCTTTTTATTTTTGTTTTGCTCATATGCAACTTAAGTGCTTATAGCTATTGTTTTTGCTTCTGGGCAGTTATGATGAACACAATGAGATTCATTAATGGGATTTGTTATGTGCACAAGGGTTAAAAAGTGGTCATTTTGAGTTGACGTCCAAAAAAATAAAAAATAAAATGAATTCAAAATGACTTCTTAAGAGGGGCTTCCTGCAAATCTCTCAAGATCTAGAGCAGAAGTTGTGAGATGATAAGAGGACATCCCATGTCATAATGTGTAGAACATTTTTTTTTATAGTGTGCTTGATCATTCTAATAGTTAAGATTTCTAATGATATTCTGTTCTTAATTAGAATTGCTATCAACCTATTCAATTCAAATAATAGAATGATTAGTACATTTCGAAACCTTGAAAACTCATTTTCAAAATGATTAAGAAATCTATGTTTGATATCATCTATTACAAATCTTAAACATAAAGAACGTATAATTTTCTAATATATTCCCAATATATTATTCTCCCTTTATCCTACTTCATTGGTTTTTAATTCAATCTATCACATATTAATATGGTCCCTCTTCCTTATATTTTATGGAATGGATGCAACTTGTAGATTAGAGTTCTAGCAGTTAACTTGTCCTAACTCCTAACCAACATTACATCTCAAAGAAAAGGAAAAAGCTCCCACCAATCCATTTTAGAAAGTGGGCATTGTTATAATTATATTATAAAGCTTAACAAGGGACTTTATTTTTATAAAAGTCCAATAGCTATACCTAAGGTAGGATTTTAATAAGGAAGCCTCACTAACCAATATCTGAGTGGAGATTGTTTATAATTGAATTCCCTCCTCCCCATTCTCACTGATATAAAAAAACAATAAAAAAAAAGTTAAAATCTTCAAGATTTTTCTTGATCAATGATGTTAGAAGAAAATCTTTCTGATATGGGTCCACATTGTTGTGATTCTAAAGTTTCATGCTTTTCAATCCAATATATTTAACTAACTTTTTAGCAGTCGTACTTTTAATAACAAAATCATTTTTCTATTAAATAAATCCCAATGTGCTTTAAGATCAGAGTGGTAGATATTAAATTTTTTATTAAAAGAAGAATTTGTTAGTACATACATTTTGATTGTAAGTTTTGACTATTGGGGGCATTTTGCTAAAAGAAAGAAAAATTAAATATTATTTTAATTAGTCTCTGCCAAACCTATAAATAGTTGGGACGGGAAATCTGCTCAACTTTAGGTAATCCTTTTTACAAGTTCCATGTTATCCTTGCAAAGAGAAAAAAACAATTTAAAAAAGAAATATTTCATTCTCATCTTTAGACCTTTATCATTTTCATGTTTAAAACACTTTGCAGTTTTATTCTACTTCCCATAAAATAATATGAAACATTTCATTATCATCTTTAGCAAACTATTTCTTTTTTATTCCAGCAGAAGAATAATTTTGCAGTATTGTATTGTATTCATACCAGCAATCTAATATTGTTTGTGGCTTCCTATACTAATACTATATGTGATTCCCGTACCTTGCCTTATATTATTTTTCTCATAATTTTGGTAATTATCATAATTTAGAAAAATATTTAATAAATGAACATTAAACATACAATTTAAACTATTGAATAGAAACAAAATATTGATACATAACTGATCTGAACTCAACATTGAACATAGAATTGTTATAAATAGTTTGGATCACTCAATATGTTATCTTGATTGTAGGTCCTTAAATGATCATTTAAAAGAGTTAGCCAAAAAACTCTTCATAGATAGCCTCGATAGCCATGTGCTACGTGTACTAATGAATGGATATGTACATCTAATCCCCTTATTTATTAAATAAAATATATTTTAAATAATCTTATTAGAAGTTTAATGTGTCGCATTATACAAAACAATCATCCAAAATTTCAAATGTTAAATTATACAAAATCTTAAATCATATTTATATTATGTTCCTGTCCACTAAATAAATATATTTATATCATTTGAGGCTCTTAATTTACTCTAAACATAGTTTAAGAATCATTTTTCCCATCTTCATTATTCTACAACCAATAACCCCATTTTCATTCTACTGTAATCAATACAATGTACTCTACATAGAGGTGTCTTATTCAACTCATTTACTATACCCTCCAAGCAAAGGCAATTTCTCCATCACTTCCAATATCTTTGATTGCAACTCAAAAGTGCAGATGTCCGAATTGTCCATGGCTCTTGTGCAGCAATAGAGTATAATTTAGGTAATTGTCTTACTTAGAATCAACCCAAACACAATGTGAATGAGTATGATATCTTGATATGTATATACTATTTGTTTGAATGAACTTTTTTAATGCATGTAAATCTATATAAAATTATCTTAAATCATATTTTTTTATGTTATGCATTTGAATTTTATAGTGTAATATAATCTAATAAGAATAAATACAATTAATCTAACATCTTGCAAAAATTGTGTGTGTGTGCACGCACACGCATACATACATAAATATATATACTCTTTAAAACTATTGTTTTAAAAAAATTGCATTCATTTCCTTTATTGAAACTAATTACTACAATTATGAAACATGAAAGCACAAAGCACAATAAAAACATGAACACTAGATTTGCATGGAAAACACTACGTAAGGAAAAACCACAATGAGAATCACACTCACAATATGAATAATTGATTACAATGTTTTAGGCTCAAGCCCAAGGAGCTCACAACACCTAATAGGACTTGCAAGGCCGAGACTCATTGTCTCAAGGCAAGATACAAATGACTGCACAAACTACCAAAAGGAACAAACCTTCTTTTAGAAAGTATAGGGAATAGATGAACTTAAATGAATAAGATCTCTTGATCGTGACATTATCCTTGAACCATTGTGTCAAGTGGCCAATATCATGGCAAACACATTTGATATCAACAACTATCTCAGAACACTATCATATTGAAGATACCATCATCAAGGCTCTTCACAAAATAACTTTCACACCAAATCTACTTGCATATTATTCACATCTACTTCACAACAATTCACACACATCCCATGCATCAACTCATACAATTGCACATCTCCATATACAAGATCATTCATTAAAACCCTAGTTGAGGGTCAACCACAGCTAGAATAAATAATATTACATAAATTTGACCACCTAGACCTATAACATCCATTACATCCCACTTGAGGAGATAAAGAGGACCTAAACATATCACAACACATTCTTCTAGGTCAATTCCAACCAACAATGCACACTGACACATTCTCCAGAGTTAGCATCAAATGAACCATGTACATAAGTAATAAAGCACATTACTTGCTCGACCCAAAACATCCTCCAGTGCATAATACACACTGTGGATCTACACACACCACAGTGAGACCCATATCATCATCCAAAATCAACCTCCAATGCATATCTAGATCGAAAGAGCATGATCCAAATAAGATACACTACCTCAATCAGCTAGAAACCAATCCAACTGACAACACTAAACACAAAATAACATAACTTCTCATACAAATCAAACCAACACCTAAAAATTGAACTGGAACACTGCAAAAACCAAATGAACATATCCTCTAAGCCACAACATTTGAATCCACATATCAAAAAACCGGCAAGCATTCTCCGAACCAGTTCTAGCAGACACCTCACAGTCAAAAATAGCTATAAGCAACTCTTCCCTCTAACCAATAGAGGACCTGAAAACCCGATAGTGCAACATAAACAAATCATTAATATTATATCCGCAAACGCTATCCATAGCCTTCACAAATCGGACGAATGCAAAACATTCTTCCACTAGGACATTAAATATTCTTCCAAGCACATAAATATTGTTTCCTACATATTAAAGCTTCCACTACACCAACCTTCTAGAAACACCTCAACATCACTACCAAATCACACTACAATATTAGAACACTCACTTTTGGACTATCTACGACACATGGTGACATCAATGAAAACACTAGACAAGTTGACATCAATGACAACACAACTCAATAACTCAGTTTTCCAATAGTAACCTATTAAAGTGTATATTTTTATTAGCAAACATCAAGTTTTAAAGTGAGGCCAAAAGCCTTACACCACAAGACATCCAACAAAAAGCTAGAAACATAAATAACCTATTAAGAGTGTAGCTTAGTTGGTTATTGTATAGATCATTAAAACCATCTCTGACTTTAATGTTGTCTCTTCATTCCCATTCTTCAACTTCTTATCTATTATTAAGAAATGTAATTACTACATGAATGAATTCAACAATAATATTGTAGGATTGGTTTTGGTAAACTATTCTACCACTAACCTTGTTAAGAAATAATCATTATTACAATCTCATGCAATGTAAAGAATGAGAATCATGTCCACACATCTAGCTTCATTCTTTTAATAACATAAAAATTTTGCATGTACTCCAAGTCCTAGATGTCATATTTTGGTTGCATCATGCTCAACCTCTCCCACTATATATCTCCATGTGATTGATTTGTACCATCTTGGAGTGGAGATGCTTTTGTGCATCCTCGTAGGATGTGACCTAGAAAGGAATTGCAAATAACTCTCCTTGTGGGTCAAGATGGTAATCCTTGAGTGAATTATTCTTAAACTTTAACTTTCAATGTCTACATCTACTATGAGTTAAAGACCACTGATTCTTTCCTTATTTATCTTACATCATAATTTGTCCATTGCTTATGCCTAGCTCGATATAACTCTTTTTAATTTGACATTTTATGGAATGTGGTAAAATTGTTTTCAATCTTCTACTCCTTTAACTGCTTGCCTCATTCAATTCATTTTACTACTCACATCTACCAATACTCCCTCTTTTTACTTTTTCTCCCTATTCTCTATCTTGACACTTTTTATTTTATCATTTTTTGAAATGTTGTATAGATTCGCCTCCAACCAGTCACTCATACTTAGCCATGAAATCATTTTTTTGTGGCCTAAATATTCAAACACTTAAAAATCAATTCATTTCACCTATCTACTTTGCTTTTTACTCTTTCTTGTCTTTTTCTTTTTCTTTTTCTTTTTTCCTTTTGATCATTTTTTATTGTTTCTTTTTCTTTTTCTTCTTTTTGTTTTATATAAAATCATAATTTGATTAAATTTAGACAAAAAGTGGAAATCTAGTCTCCACTGACAACACTAGATCAATATTTAAAATATAAATACTAGATTTCAATACTATTATTGATTTTTGATATGGGTGATACTCGATTTTGATATCTCGATTACTAGATCTTAAGTTGGGATCCTATTGGCTTATAACAATATCATTATTGATTTATCAATTATATAGCATGACTTAAGTAGTACATAAATAACTAGAGATATTATATAAAATTTTGAGAAAACATATAATCATGCATATTGCATATTGAATACCAAGTAATTTTTAATATTTCATACATTACAATCAATTGCCTGGAATCATTTTCTTCTTATATTTATCATTAAGAAACACTATTTAAATAGGATTGCCATTGACAAGATACTCAAACAATTTTGGAAGATATGCTTAAAGATTTCATACCAAGAAAAGTGGATCAAGATTATAGAAGATTTATTGATGGGGAGTTGTCCATAGAAGATTTAGAACATGTCATGTTTTCTATAGCCCTAAAAAAGCCCAAGATTTGATGGGTTGTCAGTTGAAATTTACCAAAAAAAAAATGGGCCTACATGAAGGAAGAGTTATGCATGGTTTACCTTGAAGCTTTGGTACAAGGTTCATTAGGGGTTGATACTAATAAAGGCCTTATCAAATTGTTGTTTGAAGGGAAAAATGAAAATTCTATTTTTGGATGGCATCTGATTACCCTATTGAATACTTCATACAAAATAATTATGAAAGCCTTAGCTACAAGGATTAAACCTTTGGCTAAGGAGATAGTCAAGCATAAACAAATTGGTTTTCTTGGTGAAGATATATTTTGAATAAACTAATTTTGGATTAGGAGACTAGTGAATGGGTGCAACAATCATGACATAATGCATTACTATTAAAATTAGACTTTAGCAAAGCTTATGATAGAATGAGATGGAGCTTTATAATCCAAACGTTGCAATATTTGGGTGTTGGGTCAAAATTGTCAAAGCATGCTCAAATGCTATTTAAAGATGTTGGTGTTCATTTGATGATCAATAACTCATTGATTGAACCATTTTTTTTCCAGCGTTCTATCAGGGAAAATTGCCCTTCATCACCTTTTATGTGTGTTTTAGCTATTGATGATATGGGATATATGCTACAAAAGTAAAACCAGATGAGTTTGATTAAAGGCATTCCTATTCCCAAAAATACAATTGTTCTGAACTCACACTTTGTTGATGATGGTTTGTTGTTCATTTAGAATTCTATATCTAAAATCAATAATATTTTAATGGTTCTTAATTTATATTGTTCTGTCTCGGGATTAAAATTAGTTCACAATAAAACCAAATTCTTTATGATCCAATCTGATCTAATTCCACATTGGATCCCTAGGAATTGAAATAAATTAAACATGGATAGATTGCACGGTACCTAGGCATTCCTTTTGGATTGGGAGCCAATTTGTTTGATATGTGAAACTAATTTTTAACTAAGCTAAAAAATAATTTGTTTACATGGGGGAATAAATTTATTTCATTTGTGGGAAGGAAACAAGTTGTTAAAATGATTTTTTTGGCCTCTCAAGTTTACTACTCATCGTGTTGGATGTCTTCAAAAAAAGGTTACAAGAATCTAAACAAAATCATTCATCAATTTTTGTGGACAAAACATGAGAGAAAGAAAGGTTTCAAAGTAACTTCTTAGTTACATTGTATTCAGCCTAAATGTAAAGGTGTGTTACATTTGTTGGATTCGAAAACACGAGGGATCTGTTAAGCAACTAAATGGATTATGAGAGTGATCTCAGGAGAAGCACAATTGAAAATCTTGATTTGTCACTATATTGGTAGTGCAACCATGAACAATAAGTGGCAAGATTTGGGGTGGTTAGACAAAATCTTAATTACTCCTTTATTTTGTATCAAAGCTTCATTTCCACTATTATTTTTTAGGAGGCTTGGCAAAAAAAAAAAATTAATTAGAAAAAAGACTTTACAATATGGGTTCAACTTTGGGACTTCTTTTATTTGGTGGAACGGGTTTGTACAATATCATGCGTAGCCACTAGCTTTTATTTTCCTATACAAGCTCATTATCTTTTCTAAAAGGTGTGCAACGGTTTGGGGATATTTGGGATTTCCAATCCCTTTATTGGGATGAGTGGTAACACACAAAAGAAACTTTTTGTTTAAATAATTATTATAAGGGGTTTGTGACCTTTGTTAAATCATTAGTGCCTATATAATTTCTTATGAAAATATGTACACCTCTAAAATGTAACTTCTTAAAATACTGGCTATGGTTAGACAAATGTTAGTTTTTGTTTCCCCCTAAAGAAAATATATCTTAATCTTCTTACAAAAATGGTGTTATATCTAAGACTCAATATAAAGTGTATTTGTAATTTTTGAGAAAGAAAATGTAGGAACCTAAGTGCCCAAATTTGGAAGTCCAACGATGAAGCTATTTTTCATTGTCTAGCTTGCAATATTCTTCATTTTAAGCTTTCATTTGGTGATAGATTGAAATCTTTGAAGGTTATACATGCTAAGTGTCCCTACTACCAGCATACTAAAAATCTAAAACATGTTTTTTGGGGTTCTTTTTTGTCCAAAAATTTTTTATAAAGCCATAAATACTCACTTTCCTAAAATATTTAATCATATTCTAGACTAAAAAAAAGCTTTAATGGATTATGAAATTCATAATAATGTAATTGTTGATACTATGTGACAAACTATTTTTCTTAGTATTTGAAATAGGTAGATGTTCAACCATGTTTTCTAATCATATTTTGCATCAAGAAATGGAAATTATTAGTTTTTACTCTGAGATCATGCTATAGTTTGATTCATGATATTTACACTTGAAGAACGATGTTTATTATCATAAAGAGTTGGAAGAAAGTATTAGTTTTTGTAGCTTCGTGACAAAGATATTCTTTGTGCAAGACAACTTCAACGACTAGTTAAGTTTAGATTGTAATAGTTTTTTATGTTTTCCCAATTGTATCTTTAAAAGATTTTGTTGTTGGTCAAATCTGTCATGCTTGATCTTGTCATTGTATTCTTGAGGATTTTTTATATTGGTCCTCTAGTCTTTAATTGTTTTTAAAGTACACTAAAGTGGAACTTTAATATCAGTAATGCTATTGTTGGTTGTATAGTCTTGTATGGGTAGGGCTAAGCTTTTCTGATGTTCTTGTATATGAACTTTGTTCTTCTTATTCCAGTTCCATTTTTTGGACTATTATTCTTTTATGTATTACATTTCAGCTTTATTAAAAGAAAAAAAAATTGATAACACAATAATAAGGAAACTTTTGTACCCATATTAAGCACCCTAATTTGTAACATTACCTTTATATCATCCATATCCTAGGTTCAAAAGAAATTGTGAATATGGTATATCTTATGTTGTGTGCCATCTAAGTAGCTTTCTCGCATTACTAACTTAAAGATGTGTATTGAAAATTGCAATGGCTCTATTCTTTTTTAGCATTATATTTTGATCGTATCACAACCCCTATTCCATATAGTATGCTATGAACACCAATGTTTGGGGTTCCTTCATATGATTATGTTTTGTCTTTTTCAAATTACTTTCATCATTAAACCTTCAAATGTCACTAGTTGAACTAACCAAACTACTTTAAAAAAGACAAGATAAATAATCTTAAATCAATAAGCCATATCATATCTATTTAAAAATTGAATTACTTACAACCAATAGTGATTGATTGTACCTATAATCATATAAAAAACAAAGGTTGATTCCATTAAAACATTGACTCACCTTTTAAAAAAAATTGTTTCTTCAAGCCAAATAATTTTAAAAAAAGGGATGAAACAATAGACAAAGACTAAACTATAAAAAATGCAAAAATTGTTTATTAAAGAATGATGTATAGTGGTCAAGTAAGTTGACAGCAGTCTCCTTTTCCTGTCATTATCATTTGGCAATGTCACTATGAAAGTAGTCATCAAATGTCACACTTTTAATAAATTCAACTAATACTTACAAATTTCATGTTCTTTTCTCAATACATTTTTTAAATATATGAACTTACAAATCATAATAAAACAATATGATTGATTGTACATATGATGGCTACAACTGATGTAAAATCAGGTAAATGCATATTAATTTCCCACAAATTGCATGGGATATCAAATCGTTATATTATTAACTTGTTATTACTAACATAACTATATATTCACAAGATTTGCATTGCTTTCACATGCTTAGCAAGAGAGCTTTAAAAAACCAAATGAAGAATTGCATTGTTTTCACCAATGTCTTTTTTAGCTATGCATTTTCTGATTTCTATACTTTATTTGCTAGTGTTTAATATTTTAATACATTATACAAACCCTAGACAAGTTTGAGTTTTAGGGTTGAGGAATGTGAAAATGTAAATGACCACCACCCCATTGTGGAAGATATGATCATTGGAATGATAATATTGGTCATACATAGATATAAAACAATGTTTTGTTAAATAATGTTTAATTGTAAATAATTTTGTTTTGTTTTGTCTATGTCATCACAAATTGTGTAAGATGTGGAATTATGATAAAAATGATGTTATGTCTTGAAGTTTCTATCATGGTGAAAGCAAAGAGTAATTCAATAATTCCTAACACTTGAAATCACAATAGCTTGATGAATATCAAATATGATTCTTACAATTATTAAATTTATTTTAAGTCAATAATTTTTATGTTCAATGTTTGAAATGGCAAAAGCTTGATGAGTATCAAATATTATACTTACAATTTTAGTCAATAACTTGAGTAATTGGTGATTTTGTAACCTCTTTCTAGAAATCTATAATGTAATTATTTGTAGAAAGAATTATTTTATTTGGATAGTGAATGTGTTTATATTAATGTCTTCATCTTTTCAAGAAGTTTTAATTTGTTTGATAGGATATTATACGTTGTCCTAAATACATGAAGATTATGTTTGTATTTTTTCATCATTTTCAAAACATTTGTATTAGAAACTTCAATTAAAACAAGTGATTGCTAAGATTAAATAACTACATTGATAACCATGAATGTATGCTTATTTCCCACAAAATTTTATGGGATAATCGGTTGACTCAATGTCTTGTTATGGTCTTACCCCGAGGCTTAGATTCGAGCCAAACCTCTATCAAGCTCTCAAGCTATACAATTTTTGAATTCTCTCTCTTACTCAAGACTTACTTACAAGTTAGATCTATTATCTATATATTAAATGTTTTATAATTAGATCATTGAAATAAAAAAAATTTAAAAAAACACTTTTTTACTAATACTATCTTAAATAAATTTATTCATATTATATACATCTAAACAAATCCCCCTCTAATGAAGAACACACTTAAGATCAAGTCATTTTCTATCCATGTTAACAATTGTAAATCAAGGAATAGAAATAGGTCCCTTTAGATAGGAAGAGCACTTAACCCCGAATTAAGGGGTGAGCATTGGGCAAAAGATTCAATATCATCTCCCTAATGGTTCAGTCAAGAACCTCTAACCCCTCTAAAGTGGTATTGAGCACTCTCCTCAAACCCATCAATGGCATGTAAAAAGAGAATTGCTCTATTGATGCTGAGACCACCTTTCTTCTAAGAAAGATAACATGCTTTTCAAGCCACTTTATGAGAGCCTCACATTTCTTTGGAATTATTCCACAAAAATAACATGAAAGTTTGGCTAATAAGTCATACGTAGCTTTTGGCAAGGCCCAGATGTAGATTAGGAATTTGATAGAGGGGACAAAAGTTTGGTGATATTTTTTAATTTTTCTTAACCCTATGTGAAGCATTCTACCAAAGGACAACAAAGATCATTAAAGGCAAAGGAGAATGCAAGAAACTTGATCATCTCATTTTAATGAATCATATATAAAGTGGACTAATTGAGTTTGTCTACATAGAAATTTCTTTGATAAGGCATTGTTTGCTTATAAATGTTAAAGAAAAGGCTTATATTAAAAAACATATAAAGAAGTACAAGAGAAGCTTTGATATATCAAACGAAAATTTCTAGAACATTCAAATCAACAAATATTAATTGTCAAACAAACAACAACATTTGAAAAAAGGTTTACACAACATAAATTAAAACATTGTGAGTGTAACAAGATTTAAGTGTCTCAAAGTCCCATATGATGAATAAAGTTCCCTATTAATAATTCTTGACCCATATATTGGCTTTTGAAATTGTTCTAGTGTAAAAAATGAAGGAAGAAAACGAACCAAGAGTGAAATACTTAGCATTAATCTCATTCAGCAAAGTGGAAGGGTGGAAATTGGTGTTTCACTCTAGGTCTCTTTATTAAAGCGATTGATGATATTTCTCAAGGAACGAGGCATAGTAGATTCCTTATAACATTGTAACAACTCTAGGTTAACTATGTGCACTGATTTTGTAAAACTTGCAAGGAATCAACGGTCGTCTGTACAAGGACATTATGAAGCTCGTCCAAAAAGACGTGCATCACATAATGCTTTAGCCAAAAGGTTAATCTCATAAGACACCACATCCATGCATTCTTTAACGGCTTTGAGCATACTCAATGGTATCCTTTTGGGCTTGACACACAAGTTTATAATAATCCAAAATAGCCCTAGAACTTTCCAGAAGAGTAACAATGTCACCATGAGCAGTTCTAATTGCTTTCCTCTACTATCTAGAATTCTTAAAACTCAGCAGATTTGAAAAATTCCTTACAAGCTTAATCTCTGCCCTAGAGCCAATGAAGGTGGGTACAGATTGCAGCACCCACTGGTGTTCATAATTGTACGAGTAGAGAAGCTTGTGTTTGAGGATGAACATTAACTAGGCTAGATTCAAGAAAAGAGTTGAATCAACAGTACTGTTTGGAAAGACATTAGTTCATTTACCGTGAATTTTAGAATTTGTTAACCATATTGTCACAAAAAAGGAGGATATGCAAAAAGTAGTTTCATTCACCATTGAATCCAACTAGTGATTCCAAACTCGAACAATGGCTTTGATAGCATATTGTCACAAAAAAAAAAAAGATATGCAAAAAATGAATCATTCACCATTGAATCCAACCACTAATTCCAAACTGGAACAATGGCTTTGATAGCATTTTTTTTCACCATTGAATCCAACAACTAGTTCCAAACTCAAACAATGGCTTTAGTAGCATATTGTCACAAAAAAGAGGATATGTAGAAAATGAATCATTCACCATTGAATGCAACTAGTAGTTCCAAACTCGAACAATGGCTTTGACAGTGCCTTCTGAATTCATATTTGTGGATCTCATCACAATCCATCACCCTGGACTAACCAGAAAGTGATCGGACAGTGACCAAACAAAATTTTCTCCCAATGAATACAACCGGCCCGACCACAGCAAGAATAAAGGTTGAATATATGTTGATAGCAATCATGACAAAATTTAATCTTTCAAACACCCAATCTGTTCCATTGCAAATTTGACCATATAAACCACAAGTCTGAGGAATCAAACTGCCTCTAGTAGTCCAGAAATATTTTTAGAAAAACCAGGCCAAACATTTGTCAATGCACCAGCATATGTGATGAACACCTTCATCATCCTTAGGAAATGTAATCATATTAAAGTTGCCACAATCAAACAAGTTGAAAAAGGGGAGGTCAAACAATCAATGCCATCATTGTACACAGTTGTTGATAAGGTTTAGTCATTTAAACTAAACCTTTGAAGTACGGAGTTACGAATTCACTATTTAACTGGATTTTAAAAGCTAGTTAGTTACGACTAGAATATCATTTTCACTAAATTTAATGATCGTAAGTATTTCTCCTATTTAAAGGATCTACTTGGCATTTAACAGGCTGTAAACTGTTATCTGTGTAAAGATAACTAATATTAATCTTCTTCATGCAGTAGTAATGCTAACATTTAACAAAATTATACCACTGGAACTAGCCATCAACCAAGTTAACAAACTGCTAAGGCAGATAATGTTTGTAGTAAATCTATAATTCACTGACCATAACACCCAAAATATGCACAATATAAATAAGATAAAACATTTCATGTTCTCTTTAAAATAGAATTTTGGCCGGTAAAGATACTGCTTGGAATAGGAATCTATGCAGATAATATCTAACATCCCATTATCATAAAAATTCTATAATAGAAAGTTTGATTGTCTGCATTTCAATCAGTTAAAAATTTATATTAAATTGCAGAGAAGATCTTAAATGATTTAAGCTCGTTGAAGAACCACATGAAAGAGAAACTAAAAGTCCAATTTAAAGTATTGACCTGCAATTTGATTTCTTATATATATATTACATTAAGTAGTAGAATTAGACAATGATGGAAACACTGAGGTTGAGATCCAATCCCAACCACCAGAACACAAAAAACTGGATTAATATGGAGAGAACAGACCACCACTATAGGCACAATGGATTGAAATACAAATTTGGAATGGTTGTGCAACCCAAATATAATCATGAAGATGGGGCTGCTTAGTTCATTTCAATCCAAATCCAATTTCAAAACACCCATTGGTTTGTTTTCTTTTATTAGAGGGTGAAGGTGGGTTTTTTCAAGGGCCTAGACGCTTATACAAAGAAAGTTCAGATTCAGCAATGTAGTCCATCAAACTACAGACAAACAACAAATCTGAACTAACAAAGAGTCCGTCAGCACCAAAGCTGTTAACCAATGGCAGAACACTAAACCAACAGCATCTAAACAGCAAGAGGATGGCAAATAAGTACATGGCTGAGAATAATTACTTATAGGTCTAAACACACAGCCCTCCTTAGTACCACTTGAAACCTAGACCTTCTGTAAATGGACTTGACAGGCAGCTAGAAGCCGTGAAGCTCCAATTATCCCTGAGAACCAACATCAGTAACATTTGCTGTATCTTCGGAGAAGGTTTCCTTCCCATTCGTTCTCTCTTTTATAGCATCCTCCCCTAAAACTTCCATTTGTTTGTTGTATTGCTCAGAAAATTGCATATAGAGGATGTTATTGTGAAAGAATATCTGGTACTGGTAAATCAGAAATCAAAAAGATTGCCATACCCACCTCGGTTCCTGATGTTGTAATGGTCATACATAGGATCACCATAATCAACAGGCTTAATATCTACAGCTTCATTTTTTGCCTTGTTTCCTTGTGCTGCTCCAAACACCACTTCACTGCTTGAATTACGTGGCTTGTCATAATGAGTCTGAGGGGCAGATGACCGGTGTCTCAATGATCGTGGATGGCTTTGATCATCCTTATCACCACGTTTGTAGTTATTATAGAACTTGAACTCTTTATAACTGGAAACACCTTTACTGTCTTTGGTGGATCGCAATCGAAGATTTTGAACTTTCAATGGCTCAGGTTTGGGATTATGATCATCTGAATCTTCAAAAGGAACTGAATTTTTCCAAATTGGGTCCACTTTAGACTTATAATCATCATCTGGAATCGGAAGAGAATCCCTATCTGGCCACAAATCTCCTTTATCTTGACGATTCCTGGATATTGGTCGAGGCTCAACATCATCATCTGGAATGGGGATGGTATCATGTAATGGCCATAAATCCCCTTTCTTTTGAGGGTTTTTTCTTAGAATAAAATTACTTATAGAAGTGAAGATACTACCAATAATTTCCACCACAAATTTGAAGAGATCCCAAATAAATTTCCCAAAGGACATCCAACCAGCATCAACATTTTCAGATTGTCCCTCAACAGGGATAAGAGAAGGTCGGTCTGTCTTGATAGGACTGGGCAATTTTTTTTTGGATGGCTTATCCTGCCTTGCCTGCAAAATGCTTGCAATATGAGATCTTGATACTAGCGCTAACCAGTGTCAAGCAGGATTCACAAAAGACATGCCAAATTATTTCTGAAATTATGTTTAAAGGTACGTCTAACCTACCCTTCTCCCAAAAGTGATGCTTCCAAATCCTTGATGTTGAAGCAAGCCAAAAATATATCCCACCGAGAGTGCACCAGCAACCATAAGAATGCCTGTAATATTCGACATGCCTAAGATAAACAAGAACTAAGAAACCGACTTCAAAGCCAGAATATTATCAAAGCTATTATTATCTCAGCTTCACACGAAAATTTCAAGTTCAAAGTTTAAACCCTCCAGAACCATTTCAATCATCATAGTTGACATAGTTCACTTGTAATAGACTTTGCTGGAGAACCATCCACTCAATTTTGCATAGCTAGAGAGAAACAATTCCTAAAATTAAAATTGTATTAATCTATTAAACTAGCTTCTGCCATTTATATTATAGGAAATAGGTAAGGCTCTAGCATGTTAACTGAAATACATACCTGAGGGATAGCTTGCGGCATAATTATATGCACAATCATCATACTGGAGGGAAATCTCACGAATAGCCTGGTTGCCCCTATCAACAACCAACAGTGAACATGTACTGCTCACATAAACCACATCAAAATCACTTGAAAACTTGGCACCTTCACTGGGGCCATCAACATGACCAGCTTTATTCGACCTACCTCCAGCAATAGTCGTTACACCTGAATTTTATCACCCCAATGAAATGAAAGATGAACCAGGATGTAGCTAACAATAACATAGACATTTGGCCAATTTCATCTAAATTCATAAGTACCTAAAGCAAACCAAAGCACATCATTGATGAATAACTAAAATTAGTATATCTAATCTTGTAATGTAAATATGATCAAGGTGATGATAATGTGCTTAACTTCCAAAACATGTGGTAAAATTTCAACCCATCAAACTCTTAGATATGTAGTTCAGGCCTAATCATTTAACTTTTAACAGAATGGCAGAGAGTCAACGAAGTCCTTATAAAAAGCTATGTGTGGAGCAAAAGCCTCTTAAGGATAATCAGAACATTATCCTTTTCCATATATGGAATTTTGCTCGATGGTATTCTTATTTTAAAGATGGTTCTATATTTTAAGGGAGATCTTCTAGTTGACACTCATGCCTGGCAGTAAACTTCGTCTGCAATCTGAGATGGGAAATTAGTCCATTGTGGACTTAATCTCTCTCAAGATTCTTTCCTAGATCAAATTAATACTGAGAAACACACATCTCGCTGAAAAATTGAAAATCATGTCTATCTATCAAATTAGTGATCTGAAATGAATTTGCAATTTCTTTAGTAATTTTACTATTTAACTCCCAGTTTCTATGTGTTCACATTTTCCTACATGATTAAGTACCTTCTTGCCCAATCTTCCTAATAGCCAAATTCACGGTATCTGCAATGTAGATATTCCCTCTGTCATCGACTGTGAAACCTTTTGGATGATTGAAGCGAGCATCTTTAGGTTTTCCATCAACATGGCCTGAGTATCCTTGTGTGGAGCCTGCTACTAATCTGGCCCTGCTATCTGCACAAACCCAGCAGAAACTCGATGTGAAATAAAACTCGAAGGCTTATACGAATTGGGAAGAAAGAGAGAACTGAAAATGTGGTAACTTTAATTCAAAGATGGCATCAAAATGGGAGTGTTGATGTATCAGGGGTACATACAACGTGATAACGGAGGAGTTAACCGATGGATGTTGCTGTTGTCCGAATCTAGAATAAGCAATTCACCATCCGGAGAAACCTCAATGGTATATGGGTCAATACCAAGCTTACTTCCTTCAAGAACCGTTTCCACTACGTACCCACTTTCAAACTGAAGAAAGCTCCGGTCTGAAATATGTCATTTTGTTAGATCTATCACACCCCCAAATCAGAGTAAGAAACATCGAACACATCCTTGTACAGCATAAATGGTATGAAAAAGTTGTAAACCAGAAAAAGCTGACCAGTTTTAGAAATAACGGCCGGTGTACTCCATACCCACTTGAGCAGAGCAGATAATGGGCCGCCAACAATGCCTGAAATCACAATGTAAAGGATTACATTCCCAAATCAATTAGGGAAATGCAAACAAAACAACACAGAGCAACCAGTTCAATACGAAATCCCCTCGGATTCCAGTAATGCAATAACCCAATGCCATATTGTCAAGCAGCTCAAAGGTACAATGATGCAAAAAGTTAAAACCAAAAGCAGACATTTTGCAATCAATTTATACGGCAACCCTGTATCACATTTGTTATAAATAGAGGGGAATCAGCATTACCTGGAGGAGCAGCAAAGACTGTAGACCGACAGGGCGCCAGCACAGCTATTAAGAAAACACAAATAATCAACAGAGATCTCTTCATATCTCAGAACTTGGAACCCACCGCCACTTTTCTTCTGATCAAACACATCCATGCATGAATAGTCTTTATAGCCAAACATATGTCCTCCAAATCATTGTTACTCTTAACACCCCACTGCAATCCCTTCATCTGCCACACAATATAAAATGCACCAAAAACAAACAAAATCAATAATTTCAGTTCAGACTCAGGCAAAATACAGCGTGCCCAACTCAGGCGAAGAAAAATAAATAAACAAAACGAGACAAAAAGCTCTGGGGCAAAACCTCAAGTGGGTATTTTTTCTTGCAGTCTACAAGGACAGCCTACAAAAAAAAGGACAGCCACCCTTTCTCAATCAGGGTTTATTTTTTCCACTCACATTAATACGGAGCTCCACTGCAAATGCAATTGATTCATCTAAGGGTTTCTGTTTAACTTTACATGTCATCCAGTGGGACCCTCTGAAACTTGATTCCATCCAAACAAAAACACAAGAAAAACCCAATAGTTTTCGAGGTTACTTCCATGCTAGGAGATTACCTTTAGCAAAGCACAAATCTTTTACTTGACCTCATCTTGAATGGAATCTCACCCCATTTTCAGCTTCTTTTGAGAGCATCTCGATAGAAAAGGAATATGTATTTTTTTCTCCCATTCTTTCAACTGTGGAGCTGTATTTAGTTTTTTCCCCTGTATCTGCCCTTCCCACCTCCATATATACGACGAAATTATTGCTGAAAGGGCTGTGGAATCCACTACTGACAAGGAATCAAAGAAACATGCCATGTTATTGTCTGTATGTATGTGTGAATAGATATCTCGTGAACTAGCTTTTCATTAATTTGAAATATTTTTAAGTTTTGAGTAGATTTTGGCTTCCTCCTTTATTTACCAAATGTTAATTCATCGGCTTCGGCAAGTGAAATGATCACTATCCTTGGATTCGTAGGGTTTTTATTAAAAGAATCACTTGATTTGTTGGGTTGCAAAATGATAGGAAGATAGCTATTGATTGGATGTACATTGTGGAGAAGACTATTCACGTGGGACTTGCAACAAAGCTTAGCTAGATGTGCAAGTTGATAAGAATTCTAAATTCTCTCTGTTTTAGGGGTGTTCTTCGTATGATTAAAAACTAAATTGGACCAACAAGTTCCTGGCCAATAAAATTATTTTGGCCAGTAAACATACTATAATCAATTGAGTGAGCTTATTCGAAACTTCCTTTGGGCTAAATGGGGTAATAAAAAAGGACAGCTTGCTACTTCCTGGACACATGGCATCCAATCTAAGGATAAAGGTGGACTAGGTATTATAGATCCCTATACGTAGGACATTTGTCTCACTATGAAATGGATTGTTAGAGTTCTCTGGAGGGTGATGCACCTTGGAAACATCTTGTTCGACGTTGTATACAAACTGTTATTGTTGCACGTTCTTGGAATTTGGTCAGTTGGAACTTGGAAGGATAAGATTCTTCTTGTCTGATATTTTAAGATCCACCTTCAATTCCATTTGGAGAGCTTGGCAAATTACTTCAGAAAAATTAACTTGGTATGATCAAAGCTTAAGCCATGGTTTGAGTTTTGCTTCTTCTTCAATTTGGTGGAATCGTCTCATCCAACTGGACAATAGCCCTCTTGCTACTATTATAAATCTCAAAGTTAAACATCTCTTCAAAAAGGGGATTCAAATTTTTTGAGACTTATGGGACCCTCTGACCTTTAATTGGAAAACATCGCAGCAGCTTAAATCTAAGTTCAATGTTTCGTCAACCTATAGATCCTCAATTCAAAAAATTCGGTAGTTGGTTACACCTGAGTTGATTGGCCTCTTGTCCACACCATGTCATGATATTTCCCTCAAAGATTGGAAATGGCTTAATAATAAAAAAATTCAAGTGTTCCCTCTCAGATCTGTGTATAAACAACTCCTCCCTTCCATTTCCTTATCCCGCCGACTTAACCTCAAATGGCGTTGCAAGTATAGTATGTAAAGATGGAACAAATTAAGCTCTCTAATTTAGAAATCTAAAGCGGATGCTCAAGCTCAACTAGTGGCTTGGAAAATTCTTCATATTAAAGTTCATATTGGTGATCGACTCACTTTCATTTCACCCTCTTCGTCCTACCCTTTCTGCCACAAAAGAGGAACCATCAAACGTGCATTTTTGGTTTTGCCCTCATTCTCAACATCTTTGGAACTTTCTCTTCTCCACCTTCCCTTCGTTGTTTCCCCAAACTTGATCTTGGAGAACTACTCTTTTTGGACTTTCCCCACATCACAACATTATCACTCAGACCTTCAAACAAATCACCCTTAAGCATCTTTGGATATTTTGATGTTTGGTTGTCTTCAATCATATTTCCTATTCACTCCAATCTGAAGAAATAATTATATCTGCAAAATTCCCTTTACAAACCCATATTCTTCAATTTGCTCTTGAGGCTAACTCCAAGTTCAAGAATACTTTACATCGTCTATAGGTTTAGCTCAAAGCTTTCAAGGCTAGCTCTAAAGTACCAACTTCCAATTTAGAGGTAGGAGCGCATAGAGATCATATCTTGAATGCTTGTTGATTTAATTCTAGAATTTTCTAAGGTTGTGGCTGGAGATACTTCTATTAAGTTGGATCATTGTCTTCAACAACTTAATAAATGTTTGCATATTGAGTGGATGGGCTTTTTTGTTGTTTGTAATGGAATGGCTATTTTATGTTTTCTATTTGCAGTTGCTTACTATTATTGTTTTGCTACAAAATATTATGCAGTTGTTGTTTTGCGTTATTTCATTGTTGTTTCCAGCGACTTTCTCTTGTTGTTGATATTCTTGTTTAGCTACAACTTCTTGTGTAGTTGTTGTTCTTTGTATCTATAATTGTTATTGCTATTAATTATTCTTAATTCAATACAAAAAAAAACCGTGTTCCTCAAAATGTTATGTTAAAAAATTTATAATCACTCTAATTTTTTTAACAACAGCTTACTTGGCAAGCCCCTTACTTATAATTGAGGTTTTAACATCACATTATCAAATATGATGCCACATCAACATGCTTTTGTTAAGGTGTCCAAAAAGGCCAAAAAAAAGGTTAGACCAATAGTTGTACACTAAGTCATGGTTTACTTGTGCGTTGATGTGGCACCACATGATTTGTTGATTTTTAGATCTAAGGAATACATTTCATTCAACTCTAGGTACTCATCGTCAACACCAACAACTTTGAAGTCACAACTAATGTACAATTTTATTAAAAAAATGGACTTTAAAATCAACCAAATGCTATAACAACTATTGAAACATGCTCAACTATTGGATCATTTCCTCTTGTTGTTGACAACTCTTTCGATAACCAATATAAATATGGTAATTAGAATTATGAAGGCCTTGAATTAGCCTAGGAAAGCAAATAAAAATATAAGTGGTATTTAGTTTGGAAATTAAAGAATGGGTGTTAAATGAAGAAAATTGTATGACTAGATTTTATATATTTAAAAAATGATGTATTTATATAAGTAAAGTGTCATCGTATTTATATTTAATATGTGCTTTATCAAACGACAAGTCTATTAATGTAGGACAAAATCATGGTCACAAATATATACTTTCAATTTACACTCATTCTAACAATCATTATTGTTTTGTTTTCCAACATCACTTGATGGATGATAGTTTGCTTCGTTCCTTTTGAATATCTAGAAACTTGGTGGTATTTAAAAATACCATAAGGGTTGTCAATTCATCGAGGTAAGCAAAACCTCTTAAATCCACCTTTAAAAATGAATAACGATAAAAAATTATAGTTAGGTGCCTTAAGTATGCTTATTTATTACTCATTTTAGCACACCAAATTGGAATATGTTGTTTTCAATTGTTTTGATGCTTTTTGTAGACGTATAAAAATGACCATATTCCTAAATGAATATTTTATGTTCATTTCTCTATTTAATTAAATCCAATTTAATTAAATTACCCGCATTCCTCTGTTTTATTAAGTAAATTACTCAATTTATTTAAATAAAATTCACTATACCATTTAATGAATAAATCATTTTATTCAATTAAATCCCTTCTATCCACTTTTTAATTAAATTCAAATTTAATTAAATAGTTATCCTAAATTGAATAAATCCAATTTATTTAATTTCTCCAAATTGCAACCAAATTGAATTAAATTACTTTATTTCAATTAAATCCTATTATCCCTCCATCCACTTGCAAAATCCCAAACCCCTTTCTAAATCCCTTCTAGAATCTTCTAATCGCTTCTAATTAGCCTAACCCATCATTCTAAACTTTGTCACATCCCTAAGCAAAGGGAAGTCACTTCTCAAACCTCAAAGTCTTTGATAACCATTAAAGGCTTCAAGCCTTCAACCACTTAATTCCTCAAAGTCTTCAATAACCATTAAAGGCTTCCAACCTTCAACCACTTAATCCCCCAAAGTCTCCAAAAACCATTAATGGTTAACTCAAACCCTCTTACATGGTTAAAGAATTTATTTTAACTCAACCTTCACCCAACCCAAGGGTTTCATCAGGCCTTTAATGCTTTGACCATGATTATCTCTTAATCATTTGCACAAAGGTTTATCCTTGGATTAACTCTTAATCCATTGAATAAGCCTGACTTAAGCTTGACCCTTACCCTCTAGATAACCATGAGGTCTCCTCAGGCATTTAATGCCTCCAACCCCTTTTCTCAACCCAACCCTATGTTGACACTTGTCACCATTTCATTGGTGCCAATT
This sequence comes from Cryptomeria japonica, assembly GCF_030272615.1. Classification (NCBI taxonomy): domain Eukaryota; kingdom Viridiplantae; phylum Streptophyta; class Pinopsida; order Cupressales; family Cupressaceae; genus Cryptomeria; species Cryptomeria japonica. The sequence continues at coordinate 347,030,341 of NC_081407.1, read as the reverse complement.
ACAAACATGGATCCCCAACTTTCAAACTCAACCCTTGATTAAACCTTTTAATCCTGACCATCCATTGCCCTATTTTTGCTATAAATAGAGCTCCCATTCCTCCATTTTGATCATCCTCCAAATTTGAAGTATCACACTTATGCTCAAATACATCCAAGCTCCCATATATCATTTTATGCTCATCATTTAGCCTCTCTTTGGAATAGAAATTAGTCTAAATATGCATGTTTAGAACACTTTCTTTATCATTTAGCTCAATCATAGACTAAATATATCATGTTAGGATAGTATTTATACTAACCTTGTCATCTTATCATCTAGTTTATTGCATTTCTAGAATCATACATAGCTTAGCATACCATTCATTCTAAAATCTATCAAAACATCCCTCGTTCTTGCATTTGCCATCCCTAAACCATTTTGCTCAGTGATCTAAGAGCAAAAACATTGGTTTGAGGGACATTGTAAGATAGAGAACCATGGGACCCACCTTGGGAAGCTGAGTAATACTTCGTTACTCCATAGCTTGCACCAAGAAATCCTGTGTGTGTGTGTGGACAGGTCATTTGGCAATATTTTCACATATTGAGTTTTATCAGCCCACTTTTCCCGCATACACTTTCAAATAATTCCTTCATTATTAGAATGAATGTATTAAATGTGTTTAAGTATTAACACATAACATCAAATTGTACCTTGAAACTAGTTCAAGCTTGAAGAGTGAATTGGGTAAGTTGGTCATATTTGAATTTTGAATTTTTAAGTGAAATGGGATAAGTTTACAATTGGAAGGTTGTCTCTATGACTACAAAATTGTCCTTAAATGGGCTAATACTAAGATCCTAATGACAAATAAATTAATGTAGATGCATTAATTACAAATATCAAAACAAACAATTAAATTTGAAACAAATGAGTTTAAATATTTTGATTAGATAAACTCGGGAAGGTCTTATCATGTTACAATAACAACCATAGAGGCAAGTAAAATGAGTCTTGCCAACAATAATACTTGGAAACCCAAACAAAGATTAGCAATGATTTTGATAGGAGAATAAAACCAATGAGCAACAAGGGTCCCAACCCTATACAAAATATTTCTCACTCACTACATAAGGAAGAGTGTGAGAAGAGGTAGAAGGATCTTTCCTCCTTGTACGAACAACAGTCTGAGCAATACTATCATCCAAGATCCTAGGGAAACAAGAGGAGACCCCTCAAAGTTATAGGTCCAACAACAAACAAAGGGGTAACATCAAGATGACATGGTGAAAGACAGTCATCATCCACACGATAAGTCTAAAGCTAAACAAAAGCAATCGATAAAACATGTTGTGCAATTAGAGCAAGAGGAACCTTAGTAGGATCTCATCAATGATCAAAAGAAAGGATCTCATCAATATCTTAAGAGGAATCATAATTTGTCAAAGAGTTAGGAGCCTAGATAATCAAGTGATCACAATTAGCAATCATCTACCAAGTAGTAAGTCCTTTGCAACATGAAATATAGTAATTTGAAGTCAAGTGACCAATTGTGAAGTAATGATGGCATCTAAATGGGAGGCCTTCATAATCAAGTGGTTGAGCCCAAGGCCTATCCCTAACCATGAAAACCACATCCCCATGAAAAGGCATGGAGATGTCAATATCCACCAAAATATGAGTGAAACTAGATTTCCCTATGTAGGAAGTGCAATCATCAACCTTCAAAAAATGGCTGACAAAGATGATAATGGCTTTATAACAAGTATCCTCCCAAAATTGAAGGGGAAGATTAAAAATTATAATCTATACAAATGCATTTTGAGTGGTTTGGTAAGGGGATTAAAGGAAATTTACTAAGGCTTGATCGAGAGAGATTGCTCACCCTGAGCCCATAGCTAACCCAACACCAAGTTCTTTTCCTTAAATGAGGAAAAATAAGCAATGAAAAAACCTTTAACACAAGGGTGGATCTAAATATTACTAGCCATGAGTAGCTTTCGAGAAACTAGAACCAAGTTGTGCAAGTTAGGAAGAGAAAGCCCAAGGTTGGATAAATGGTACACCAAACCTCTATGATGGTAGAGATCCTCGTCTTCAACCACATTTGTACCACAAACCACCACTAGAGATGGCTTGGCACACAATAGAGGGTGGTTCACTTGCTGAAGGCAAGTAAGACTAGACTTGGTTGTTTGAGTAAAGCTTCGAGCCCCCACAACAATACTAATCACCAAAGGAGGATTAGGTTCAATAATAGGACTAATGTCTATAACATCAAAAACAACCCTAGGTGATAATGATTGACAAGGAGCAACAACTAAATCTAGTAGAGAGATATGCCAAGTATAGATGGTAACAATCCCTTGGACAAGGGACAAACTAGTGAAGGGCTCATGAGCTGGAGAGATGGAACCACAAACTTGGGTGAAAGAGTTGCCAAGAGGGAAAAGTGTGCTAACAAAAACTCATGCACAGACACTCCACTCAAGATAATCAAACCACTAGAAACAAAAGGGAAACAATAAAATGGGTTGAAGTGGAAGTGCAAGTAGGGAGGATGGATCAACACCAATTGGCTTGAGTAGGAAGGACAATGCGGTCTCTAATAAGGTTGCACATGCACGAGTAATCTAGGGCCATCGGGCTAAGTGAGCAAACTAGAATGTGTGAGGGTGAGTGGGAGGGAGAAAATTCATAACCATCACATAAAGAATAAATGAATTTAAATCATATCCATAACATATAATTTAAAAAAACCATAAAAATATCATATCTTGAGATAGATGACATACATTTACCAGTTACATGGTAAATCTTGAAACATGTTGTAAATGAAATATTAAGATTCAAATAAGGATTAGAGCTACCATTTTATCAATATATGTGTGTATCTATATAATTCATTGCATATAGATGACCAATGATCATAGTCATCTCATCTAAGTGCAAGCAATATGGTTGTCAAGATGTATGGAGGGAGAACATCATCAAGTGATTTACCTCCAACTAGAGACCAAACAATACCCTCCTCATCATTCTACTAGGACTATCTCAACCCTTCAACAAGGGTGGAAGATAATGACATATACATCAAAACCATAACCAGAATCGAGAACTAAGTGTATGTGTGTACAATCATTATCACATGTAATCAATCATGAAAACGTTATATACCCTCTAGCTACTAATGAATTTTGACTATCATATAATTCTAAGAGGATGATGATTTGACAATCCATACAAATATAACTTCACTTTTGCCAAAATGTTTAATTATAAACCACATAGAGATGTATGTCATTTATTGCTATTATATCTTGCTTGATTAATTAAAAATGACCATAAAATGGTGGAATAGAAAGCATAGACCAACACAACATTTTTTTATAAATTATCATATTAATCACCAAACCCCTGGCAACATATACTACCCCTAAGTTAGTCTTAATAAATATTTCTATTTTAAGTTCATTGTCTAATTACTATGCTTGAAACAAGTGATTTTATGATGCAATAAATCAAATAAATATTCTCATAGGTATTTAAATTGAAGTATAATCATAATGGAAACCATGAACACATAGGTCATGGTAATATGTATGCATATGGTGCATAAAATGTTTGACACGATGCCTCAAGAAATATAGCCTCAAGTTAGGTAATATTGCTTAATATATATGTAATAAATTCTTTTGGATTGAATGTTTGAATAATATAAAGAAATATGATTTCATTGTATTCAATGATCATAGATTTTATATAGTAAAACTTATTAGGTAAATTGCCTAGATAAGGCATGTGAACTATTTGATAAAATGTTATAGAGAAATATAGATTGGACATATTTAAGCAAATACAATGAACAAGTATAAAACCAAACACGTGGCACAACTCCATAAGAGAGCAATAAAACATATTACGTATATCTCTAAACATTGATATTAATACAATCTACCAATGAAGTCATCTGTATACACATACCATAGTTATATGTAACCAATCTATGCCAAAAAAATTATGCCAAAACCTCATTCAATAGACCTAGACTAATCAAAACAAAGTATATAAATCTAGTATGTATGTGTATATGTATATACATATATATGGTTAATCACAAATATAAATATATTTTCATGTATCTGTATTCATTTGTAAGCTCATAAATAGTACCTACAATAGTATGCAAATATATTTTTCTAGGTTTTCCATCAAACTGAGATTTAATACATAAGAAAATGAGTTTGACCACATACTAATTGAATTTGAGGTTACTTTCAACACACTAAGCGCTTTTATATAATCAAAATATCGAGGAGTTCTTATCCCATTAGAAAGGCCTATAACTTGAAAATGTCACATGGGAACTTGCTAGTATTATGTCCAAGTTTCCTCTTCTCAATCTTTAACAATAAGAAATTTTGAAAGGGAGACAATGTTATTAACTCAAATTATGCTATATGTTAGCCAATGTTAGCTAAGATCATATGCTTTGTAATTCACCCTTAGGTAATATCAAATAAAAGAGGATGCATATGCTTTGTATGTCATTTTACTAGGCATTATAATACAATATTTATCCCACATGCATGGGATGGTAGTAGTTTTCTTTAACAAAACTTTGTATTTTGTAAAAACTTCCCAAATGGAAGTTATCTTAGATATTTGTAATTGGATTTTTTTCTCTAATTGAATTTTTTTCTCGATTTGGATGCTTCTCCTAGAATTGGTGTTGAAAAGATAATAAAATCATTGTATTTTCTTATTTTGGCAAGCCGCATGTTAATTTATTTTGTCTTGTAGGTTCATTACACAATATGACTAGTTAAGAATGTGCTTGTTAAATGTAAAAACACCTCTCCCTATTATGCATGGCCTAGAATTTTGTTGAATGAATACAAATTAGGATTTTGAAAGTAATTAATCACTAATGAATATTGTTAGTATAATAGTTACTTGTTAGTAGGTAGTTATTTAGATCAATTGCTTGTCAAAAATTATTAGTTAGATTTAGTTGTGAATCCTGTGAGCGCCAAGAAGGAATAAAAGTGTGAGAATTCATTTGTTGTTGGCTCAACAAAGTTTGGACCACTTTAACACTTGGAGCCAACAAATGTATGTTTGTTGTTGATTAGTGGTAAATACGAGAGAATCCAATATGCAACAAAAGTCATTATAGATAGAAGAGTCGGCTTACTATTTATATATATGATAATATATTATCACTAAAATGTGAGTCAAACTTCCCAATAGACCAAAAAAATTTCTATTAGTGAGGAAGAGTTATAAATGAAGTGATGACATTAAAAAATCAAAATGAATTTTACCTTTTCATTTGATCATTTTTAAAGAATTATAATAGCTAGTCAATTTTTGAAAAGGAGAGTAGAAATATACAACTAGCCAATTTATTAAAAGGTGTAGAAATTGGTTATCAAGGAGTGTGAATTTTTAGATAAGTATATTTTGAGGTTTTGATGAAATATTAAAAGATGAAAATGGTTAATTTTATGAAAGGATGATAGAAGCATATATAAGAAATCTTTTCATAAGAAATTATAAATAAATATTTTTGTTTCATTCATGTGATGGGAAATCTTGTGGATGCATCAACACTGTTGATACCTAATTGTTATGGGACATTTTTTCTTCTTAGAGTACACATATACAATTCTTAAAAATCTAACAATTTATGGGGTAAATGATTAAATAACAAATAAAAACACAAACTTAAGTAAAATGGACAAAAAGACAATGATGCTTTATTTTTTAGTTAGGGTGCACTAAGTCAATCAATCTTTCCTAGGATAAGTGGTGTTGTACATTCAAAATAGACATGGTATATTCTTGTAAATACATATCAAGATGCTCATACACCTAAATTACAAACACTAATAGAGAGTTTCAAAAATGTTAAAACAAGTCCAAATTAATTTGTTAATGAATTTCTCACAAAAGTTGAAGGGATGATAAATCAAATGGGAATTGTATGAGATGATTTGAGTAATCAATATGTGATTGAGAATTTTTTAATTTTTTTCCATCACAAAGCTGATTCTAGTCACAACTATAGAGGCATGGGCTATGATCAAGGAATAGGTTATAGTTTTTAGGTAAGAAGTAACAAATACAAAGGTAGAAGCTCAATGATACTTGTAGAGACAAAATACATATTCAATGTTTTCATTGTAAAAAAATTGGCTATTTCAAGTCTGAATGTTGGCATAAGTAATCTACTCACAATATTATAGAAGATACACAAATGATATTTCTTTCTTATTTGAATAATTGCTCGAATGAAGAAAATTTATGGTATATTAATTTTGGTTGCTCTTCACATATGATATCTAACGAAATATTATTTGTTTATCTAGATGAAAAAAATATAGTACTATTGTGTTAGGGTATAAATCACATGGGGCTAAAGGGAAAGGAACCATTGGTGTAACTAACAAGAATGGTAAAAGTAAGCATATTTCTAATACTTTGTTAGTTCTTGCTTAAAAAAGGAATTTATTATTTGATAGATGCTTGAATAAAATTATCAAGTTATTTTCTATAGGAATAAATGTATAATCAAAGATAGGTCACAAATGTTGGAAAATAAATAGGTTCAATACCAAAGATTGTGAAGATCGATCTCTATTCAATAAACTAATCAAAGGATGAGATTCAAAGCTTGGATAACAACAACATGAAAATCTAAAACTTGTATGAAAATCTAAAAATTAAGTTGCCTTAATTTTAGAAATTAGATTTTTCTTCTTATGATACCAAATATTAGCTTGTTAACCATGCTTAATAAACCTATCTTATGTGAACTTATAACAACAATAAATAATGATTAACATCAGCATAATATAGCAACAATAAGGCATAAATCAACAAAATTTAACACAAGATTTATGTGGAGAAACACTTGTGGAAAAAAACTCCACTAAGAAGAGAGGACAAGCTTGTATTCATAACAATAAAAGTGCTTACAATACAATCGTGCTTCTATTCTCCTCTTTGCCTCCACTGTAGAAGAACCTATGTACATGTGAACAACCTCCCTATGCCTCTCACTTGTCCTTCATTCCTGCAAAGAAAACTACATTCAGTTGTTCCCCCATTCAATTACACATCAAATCTATGCCCAAAGGCTGAATTTATAGAATGGCAAGAGCTTCAAAACCACCAATAAAGGTTCCCAAAGAAGACTCTTCATTACTCACGACCACAACCCTTAGAATTCCTCCACGAAACTCAAAAGACATCAGTTTAGCTTCCAATACTTCCCTCCAACATGGACACCTATACTTACAAAATAAACATTACATTAAATGTATTAAATGGCTAGAATCCAAGAGACACATGTTGCCTCTTCCATACTCCCACTTGGAGAAGCCCATTGGTCACTCTTTTTTCACCTTTTTAAGTCATTAAATATCTTATTCTAGACATCCATAAGTGGGAAAAATAATATTAAATATTTTATTTTACAACCCACTTTTACCATTGCCACTGTGTAACCCATCACCTCTTATGAATGTATTACAAACAACGGTGAGAATTAAATATTACAATTTATTTTTCCAATACATCCTAAGTGCCTTAAACACTTTCCAAGGATGTTGGAATCATGTCATAGGATTTACAAGATATATGACACCTCCTAACAACAAAGATATGCAATGGTTGCATGAGCATAGATGATAGAGGATTGTATGTTTCACCTTTAATATTCTTTGAGCAAGCAGGTATTAAGTACTACAAAATCGCATGATAGTCATCTATTGCATCAAAGGTATATGAAACTCAATTTTGATGGTTTTATTTTTCTTAAGAAGAAACATATGGTTGAAGGCTTGCTACTTCTTAAGAATAAATAAGAAATTTATGAAGAATGTTTGTTTGGAAAATAACATAGAACTACTTTTTGATTGTTTTGTCTTGAAAAGCTAGAAAAACTTTAGAAGTTATTCATATTAATTTATGACGTATAAAAATTCTCTCACTAAATAAATCAAGTAACTTATCATTTTAATTCATGATTTTTTATAGTAAAACCTAGATCAATTATTTGGATTAACAAAGTGGTCAATACATTAAGATCATCAAATCAAATAATGGGGGAGAGTATAGGCCAAATATTTTTTAAATTTTTTGTAGAGAATGTGGGATTGAAAGAGAGTTTAGCACTTCCTACACTCCACGAAGAAAGGAGTTATTGAGATGACAATAGGAATATTTTTGGAATGGATAGAAACATGATGAAAGAAAAGAACCTAGATAAAAGCTTTTGGGTACTGGTAGTCTCTATTATAGTTAATTTGATGAATAGGATTCCCACAAAAGAATTTCATGGAATGAATGTTGAACAAGATGGATCTAGTTTTACACCATATTTTGCTCATTTAAAGGTGTTTGTTGTGTTTCTTATGTGCATACATCGAAGGAAATAAAGAAAAAAGTTGAATGAAAAAGTCTTAAATACATTTCATTGGTTATGATTATGAAAATAAATCTTACCAATTATATGATCATATCAATAATAAATTAATCATAAGTAGAAATATCATTTTTATGGAAGAGCACAATATACTCTTGATGAAAAGGATAAGAACATTGATATTGATTTGAAGAAAGCTAACCCTCCTCTCAATGATGTAGGCGAAGAGGACTCTCATCTACTTGTGTTTAATGAAGCATAAGTCATTGATAATGTGGAACCTTCATCCTCAAACTTGGAGACTTGGAGATATAATTACTAAATAAGAACTAAAAAACATATAACTCATGTTAGACACTAGTTTTGATTAGATAACTATAAGGTCTTGTAGAAAAGTTGAGTATGCCCTCATGACTCGTATTATGTAGAATAGTTAGCTACAAGATTTTACAAAAGACAATGAAAAAGAAGAACTATTGAATGAAATGACACTTGGCACCTAATCAAATCCCCCCCTCTTAAGCATATTGTAGGTACAAAATGGATATATAAAGCTAAATTCATTTCTAATGGGACTATTGATAAATTTAAGGCTATATTGGTTGCAACAAAAGGGTACACTCAATAAGAAGGTATTGACTATACTAAAACTTTTGCTCATGTAGCTAGGATGAATACTATTAGATTAATCTCCTCTTTAGCTACTCAAAATAGATGAAACATCTATCAAATAGATGTTAAATAGAATTTTGAATGTTTATATTGATCAAAATTTGTAAATTTCTTAGCCTCAAGGTTTTGAAGTACCTTTCATAGTGGTTTTTTCTCATAAGTTGAAGAAGGTTTTGTATGGTCTAAAATAGGCACCTAGACCATGGAACTCTAGAATTGATTCCTATGTTCAACACAAAGGTTTTGTAAAGAGTCAATCTTATCCTAATTTTTACATTAAATATTTTAGTTAGGATATTGTCATTCTTTCTCTATATGTGGATGATCTAATATATACTGGTAATTATAATTTCTCTTTGTTTGCTAAATTTAGAGCAACTATAGTTTCAAAATTAAAAATCACAAATTAGGATACTTGCATTATTTTCTTGGTCTAACTAAAGTTTAGCAGCACAAAAATGTTATGTTTTTGTCACAACAAAAGCATTTTTTAAATCTTCAATAGTTTTGTGTGTAATATTTAATCCCATGCACACACCTATGGAAGTTGAAGTTAAGTTGTCAAGTTTTGATGATTCTCCTATGAGTATTCTTCTTTATAAATAGTTGGATGTAACTTGTTCTTTTGACCACTACTAGACTAGATATCACATATGTTGTAAGCATGGTATGTATTATCATGTCAAAATCTATAAAGACACATTGTAGTGTTGCTAAAATGATTCTGAAGCATTTTTTATGGACATTATACTGTGATATTTATTTTTATCATTCCAAGGATTATAAGTTGGTTGGACACATTGGTTTTGATTAGGTAGGCTTAATACATGATTACAAGTCTATTTTTGGTTATATACTTTTAATCTTGGTTCTATGGTCATTTATTGAACACCAAAGAAATAACCCATTACATCTCTTTCTAATGTAGAGATTGAATACAAAGCTACCACTACTACTACTTGTTAGGTTGTTTAGTTGAGGAGAATATTATAGCGTGTACAACAACTCTAGGATGGTACCACAATATTGTATTGTAATAATTAGAGTATTATTCAAATGAATAAAATCTAGTGTTCCATAATAGGACAAAGTACAATGACATCCAACACCACTACATTTATGAGCTGGTTTAAGAAGGCTTGCTTGAACTTGTATATTATCCCATTCTGATACAAATTGCTAATATTTTTACAAAGCTCCTTGCTTATGATCACTTTCAAATAGTTTGTATTTTACTTGGTGTTTCTCAATATTTATTATGAGGGGGAAATGGAATAACCTAATGATATTTGTTTTTTCTTTATTCATAATGTTCATTATAGGGGAGAATGAAAGTAATTAATTACTAACGAACATTATTAGTAGATTGTTTATTTGTTAGCAGGTGGTTGGTCAAATTAGTTATTCATTAGAGATGATTAGTTGGATTTATTTGTGAATCCTATTATATAAATATTTTATTTGGATCACTCAATTTGAATGAGATATTTTTATTTATGTTGCCCAAATTTGTACCTGATGATTTGTGGATAATTCTTGATAAAATTATTGTAGTCTAGATACCTTTGTATTCTACTTTACGTATGTTTTCAATGATATTAAGGATACAGTTTTCATTTGGATTCGAGTCACATTTTGAATATCCCAATAGTTAAATGAAATCTCTTGAGAAATGCAACAAGACAATATCATAATTAGAATTGCCTAATTAAACTATCTATAACTTAAATAACCACTAAATTTTAAATAATCTTAATTGTACTTAAAATTACATAATAAAATAAAAGTAATAAATATAAATTTATTTTTTTATAAAATAAAAATGTTTGATGTTTTATTGTTGATTACATCACTCATTACACCAGAGGTGTTCCCCTTTACGAGGGAGCAATATAAATTTGATGATCAACAACTAAGAATACTCTATAATCATGCAAGACAATAGAAACAATCTCATCAATTCATTTTTTTGCACCTTAATCAATCATTTGAAATATTAGTTAGAATTTTATTTTTGAAAATGTATGGCTATAGTAGGAAGAACACAATGGTGGCATAATTAAGTTGTAACAACACACTAGCACGAGATCAACGACATCTAAATTGTGTTATGGGAAAATATGAGATGCCTACTCAAGGGTGTTGTAACGTTCTTGCTTTCATTATGAAAATGAGGCTTCTTATCTTTGCTAGTTTCTTATTGCTAATAATTTGTTGGTTGATAGAATTAGAGCTCTACCCCTGCCCGATGAATGCAAAATTACAATCGCTCACATCAACTAATATCAATATAAATATTTTATAACATGGTGCTTTTCAAATCATCTCTAAGATGAATTTATTAATGGTAAATAAATTAAATTTATTTTATCTTTATTATACATAGATTCAAAAGCTCCTAATACCTCTATTACTATAATACCAGTACATGCACTCAAATTACAAAGGTCACCTTGGATTGAAATTCCTCTAATACTAGAGAAGCTTCGAGAATTTGAGTATTCTTTATTATTTTTTTAATTTTTTTTTTAAATAAAGGGGTAAAAACTTTATTGAAGAACAGAATCAAGAATTACAAAAGAGAACCAGAGTCTCAAAGCCCCATGAGGGAACCACAAGCCCAACCCAAGAGAGAACTAGAGTCTAAAAGCCCCAGGAGGGAACCACAAGCCCAACCCAAGATCAGTCGGCTTCGTAACTATCCATATCCTTAGCAAATATATTATGTAGGTCCTGACAGTAATCCAGGGAGAGTTGCTCCCAACCTTCAACTTTCCAATCATCATCATGTTTTGAGGCCCACTTAGCCAAACAATCAGCTGCTCTATTCCATTCATAAGGAATGTGGATGAAAGACACCTTCTCCATCATAGAACTAATTACAAGAATTTGGTGAACGATCCCTACCAACTGCCAATGAACCTCACTCACCTTCTGCTCAATCAACAAGTTAACAATAATTTACGAATCCGATTCGTAGATAACCTTCCACCACCCCAACTCCAAGGCACGCTCCACAGAATAGAAAATTGCTAATCCCTCCATAAATTTATTAGACTTCCGCCCTTTATGCATCAAGAAGAAGAAAACTACCTCCCCCCTACTATCCCTACCAACACCGCCAATCCCAACAGGGCTCGGATTACCCCTAGAGGAGCCATCGGCGTTAATCTTGATGGACTCATCTCGAGGGGGCATCCAACTTCCCATCCTTTGAACCTTCTTCATAGCATGTCTACCTCTCCTGACACACATCGAGGTGGGTGACATCTCCTGCAGACCCAACCTACTCACAATATTAGCCTCTCCTCTATCCAGAGGAAAATTCACCACACATTTAGCTTCCACCATCTCTCGAATCATACCAATGATTCTATTCCATACTTGTTGAACTAACAATCTGACCTCCCTAAAGATCCTCCTATTCCTCTCCAGCCAAATCTGCCATAGTATGAAAATGGGCCCAATATGCTAGACAGTCTGGAGAAAAGAGGACAAAATAGGAGGCCTTCCCAAACTGCTCCAAAACTCCACCAAAGAATCTACGTGAACACAAGGATGCTTCCACACGCCCCACCAGTAATGCCAAATTAACAGCGAGAAAGGACATCTGAAGAATAGGTGTGAGGAATCCTCCTCCCCATTACAACATAAAACACAGATGGAAGGCCCAAGGAATCTCGACTTGCAAATATTGTCCCAAGTTAGACATCTATTCAAAGCCAAAATCCAAGCGAAACAGTTGCACTTCAGCCAAGAAAAATTATTCCACGCATGTTTCCACCAAAGCACCTCCCTCCCCTCCAATCTTCGGGACAATAGCTCCTGGTATCCACTAGCCACAGTGAAAACATCCTTAGGATTCGAGGACCAAGCAAGTCTATCCCTACCCTTAAGGGAGCTACAGTGTCTACTTGCCAAAATGCCATACAGCTCAGCACACTCTTCATCCATACCAGCAATCGGCCATTCATTAGGAGCCTTCCACTGCTCCAACTCCAAACACCCATGCCTATAAACAACCTTAAAGTCGCTCACCCTAGACCACCCTGCCTCCAAGAACCTCTGGCAAAGATTCCCAAGGTGGGAAACTAATCAAGGATGGGAGGAAATCCATCCCAAGAGTTGAACCAAAAAAACATCTCTTCCCCCCTCTTACATATCCAAAAAAGTCCTTCCTTTATAAGAGAAGCCCCTTTCTTGAGAGTACTCCAAATCGAAGAACCTTTTCCCTCAAGCGGATATCTTGGGATTTCCTCCTTTGGGATCCTCTCCATGTATTTGCAGGCCAAAATCCTATCCCAGCCTCGATCCTATTCAACACACCACCTCCAGTACAATTTAGGCGCCAAAGCCTCTCCAAATAAAACAGACTGCCTTAAGCCAAGCCCACCCGATTGCTTCAGGCTACACACCAAGTCCCAATTGACAAGAAACCATTTGTAGGAGGACAGGTTGCCTGCCCATAATAATTGCCTTGCCAGAGAATCCAATCCCTTCAAGAACCACTTAGGGGCCAATTGGAGCATGCACTGATAAATCAGAAGAGCCTGAACCACTGACCGGATCAGTTGAACCCTCCCAACAAAGGATAACCATATGTGTATCCAATGTTCAACCTTCATGTGAAATTTGTCTGAGATACCCTTCCACGAATCCTTGGGAGGGTTACCAGTAGAGATAGGAATACCCAGGTAAGTCAAGGGAAGAGAACCGACCTGGAATCTCAGGATATGAGAAATCCTTCTCTGAATATTTCCAGGTGTATTGAGGAAGAGAATGGAAGATTTATCCTCATTGATCAACTAGCCCAAAGCGACAAGATAAACATCCAAAACTTTGCGCAGATTCAAAGCTTCTCTAATCCGAGCTAGTCCCATCGGGGTCGTGTCATCAACAAACTGCAAATGGGACTAAGGATGCAGGTCATTTCCCTAATTCCAACCTTGAATAATACCCACACCCACATTATGCTTGATCAACCTCCCCAGACCCTCAGCCAAAAGAATGAATAAGTACGAGGAGAGGGGGTCCCCCTGGCGAAGACCCCTAGAAGCACCAAGCAACTTAGTATGATCTCCATTGATTAACATAGAGACGTAACACAACTCATTACCCATTGAATCCATTCATCAACAAAGCCAAAGGCCCTAAGGATCTTCTGGAGAAAGGACCAACGGACTCTATCATAAGCCTTAGCCATATCCAGCTTAATAAACATAGATTTTTCCTTGGAAGACACCATAAAATGAATGGTCTCAGTAGAAATGACCACATCATCCAGGATTTGGCAACCTTCCACAAACCCACTCTACTCCTCTCAGATGACATCCCCAAGCCAGTTCTTCAACCTCTCCGCTATCAACTTAGAAATGATCTTATAGATCACATTACAGAGAGAGAAAGGGCGGAACTGGCCTAACCAGTCAACCCCATCACACTTGGGGATTAGTGCAATAAAAGTCGCATTCAAAGCACAGAGCATCTGCTTATTCCTTTGAGACTCTTGGACCACCTCCAATAAGTCCAATTTGATAATATCCCAGAAATATTGAAAGATCTCAATTGGGAACCCATCCAGACTAGGGGCTTTTCCTTTTTTCATGAGAAAAACAATCCTCTCAAGTTCTTCCAGCAAAATAGGACCCATAAGCTGCTCATTCATCTCCCTAGTAACTAGAGAAGGAATATAAGAAAGAACCTGATTCTCCTCTTTTGAATCCCCTTGAGTATCCTCGCTAAAGAGGGACCGAAAATACTGTAAAGACTCCCTAGAGATCTCTTGCAAGGACAAACACTGCTTATCCCTACATTGACCAGAACAAGAATAAAATTGCCATGTCTTCTTGCTTTCACTGAATTGAAGAAGAACGTAGTATTCTTGTCCCCCGCTTGAAGCCAATCAATACAATCTCTCTATTTCCAATAGATTTCCTCCCTAAGTTCCCATTCCTCTAAATCCTTGATTGCCTTGTCTTCCTCCCTAAGCAAGGCTTCAAACAAACCATGCTCTCTTATTTCCCTGGTAATGTCATCAACACTATTTGAGCAGCTTTCTTAGCATAAAAAATATTCCTAAAACACTATCGGTTCCACCGTTTAAGCTGAACCTTAACAAATTGCAGCTGCTTGGCAAAAGTGTACATAGCAATGCCAAAGGATAGCCTCCCTTTCCTCCACCACTCTGTAACATGATCCTGCAAAGATGGATCCCACAACCACATAAGCTAGAATTTGAATGAAGGAGTGCAAGCAACTCGAGCAAAAGAAGACACCAACTTTATGGGCCAATGGTCTGACCCTCTCCAGTCAAGAATCTTCAACATGTGGACCACTCCCCACCAACCCCAAAACTAGAAACTAGGAAGGGATCCAACCTCTCCGCAATCCAATACTCCCCTACCCTCCTGTTGTTCCAAGTGAACAAACCATTACGGGCTTAATGTCAACAAGATGCAATGAAGATATACTATCCTGGAGAAGGAAAGAAGAAGGTTCCAAACGCATAACACCACACTTATTCTCACACAACTCTAAAATGGCATTGAAATCTCTCGCCATAATCCAGGGATGAAAAGGGAACAACCCTCGCATAAAAGAAATGTGAGACCATAAATTATGCTTACCCTATAGATCAGTGGGGGCATAAATGTTAGTAAACAAGATATATTCCCCAGTCTTGAGAATAGTGGCAACCCCGAACAAAGAAGATCTGGAAGCAACCCACCAAATAGGACGAATCCTCAAGGGGTTCCAAAGGCAGGCCACCCCTCTAGAGGAGCCAACTTCCCCAATACATTGACACTCGCCTCGCCCCCAAAGCTTCAACACCAAACCCATCATAATTTCCACATAAAGTTTAGTTTCCTGCAAGAACATGACATCAGGTGAATGACTCCTAATAAATTCCCAAACAACTTTTTGTCTAGGGCCACTGTTCAAGCCTCTCACATTCCATGATAGCACAGTCATTTTGGAGGATTGGAAAAGTGAGAATCCAAAGTCTTTATTGACCCTGACTCAACCAAATTCTCCCCCATCAATTTGATCTTATCCAAATCCTTCTTTCTGCCAACCTTTGAATTCTTCTCTGAAGCTCCTTTCTTAATGTCTTTCTGATGAAGACCCAGGTGTACGAAGGTCTTAATACTTTTGACCCCAACAGGTTCTAATTTATGAGCTGTCGGAGAACCCTCCCCCCAACCAATTTCACTTCCGCACCAGAAGTGGGTCCCAACTAGACCACTACTCGCTAATCCATCTCCATTTGTTGGCTTCCAACCACTTGCAGAGCCTGGGTAGAGTCCCAGATCACACTTTCTGGAACCACCCCTGATGCACCTTGATCCAAAGGGATTAACCTCGTATTCACTTCCTATTGGCTAAGGTCATCCAACGCTTCAAATCTGTTAAAGGTATCCTCCTCCTGTCTCTCCTGCAAGGACATCTTTTGTCCTCGATTCTTGTTCTTTGTCTTCATTGAGACAAAACCATCAGCAGCCACTACCTCGTCCGACATGGTAGCTTTTCCTTTATCAGCCCCATCTAGGTTATGGGTCGGTTGTTGAGGTTGGCGCACCACTAGTTTATACCTAGGACACTTGCTTTGTAAATGACCATACTCATGACACAGTTGACACCGAAATGGTAAAGTCTCATAATCCAACTACTAAACCCAAGAATAAGAGCCCACACACATATCTATAACATCTGGTAAAGATTTACTAAGATCAATTTCAACACAGATATGAGCGAAAGTCATTACCTTTCTCCCCAGGGTTTGCGTTGAAGATCCCACTGGCTTCCCAAGCAGTGAAGCGGGCATCCGCAACACATCCTCCCGACAACATTCCACCAAAAAATGTGGTAAACAAACCCACAATGGAACCCTATTCGAGAGCTCCTCCGAAGGGTTAAACCACACATGCCAAGGTTTGGTGAACAACCCCACCTGGTTGTAAAAATACGAGTCTCCTTAAAAAACTCTATTGTGATCCTCCATGCAGTTGAAAGTAACCATGAAGTAGTTGTTTGCCAGCAACATAATCTCCATTTCCCCTTCCGGTGTCCAAGTCCTCTGCGCCCAGTTTTCCAAAGACTGCAGAGAAACCCTCATCCCCAAAAACTTGCAATATAGCGAGTGTTTTGAAAAGTATTCAACATCTTCAGCTATCATCTCCGGAGGAATAACCAACCTCGACCTCTCACTGCATCTCTCCAGACAGCCATTAATCTTCGTAATCTGAGAGCCACCAACATTACCAGACCTTGAATCTGAGGCAAAAAGATTATTATTAAAAGTCTTAATACTTTGGGATGAGGATTTTGAACCAACCGCAACACGAAAATCCATTACGGGAGGTACCTTCAAGGCCTCTCCACCAATACTCGATAATGGACCTCACAAAAAAACCCACACCCCAAAGGGGACAAGCAAGGAATCACGACAACCAAGAACCCACCCCTCCCAAGAACCATCGAAAGGCAGAGTCGACCGCAACCCCTTGCCCCACTGGCTATCCATGAGCCCGCAGGGAACTCCAGCCACACGCATCACAACCCCCCTCTCGCAGACCACCGCTCTACCACCAGTATCTGCCACACCTTACGCAACTCCTCGCCTCCCTGCACTAACCTCCACTACCCTCCCCCCGACCTTAGTATTCTTTATTATTAATATCATGGTGATTATAGTTTTCATTAGTAGACGTAGTCCTTAAGTTTGGTTTCAAAAGTATTTAAAGCCTAATGTAGGAGAAAGGTGGATCTCGGGTTTGATTTAAAAAAATGTAATACAGGTTTGGTTTCAAATATTATAAATTGGCTTTCAAAGTTATGATATCTATTATGTTTGGCATGTTCAACAAAGAGGGTCTTTTCTTTGTTTTTTTAGTTGTCTCTTTGATGATTCAATTTCATCTTTAGTTAATTTAATATTAAAAAAAATAAAAAAATCTAGTTAGGATTATATTTGGGGTAGCAAAAGCTTGATTATGAATATTCATAATTGTAATTATTTTTCAATTTAGTATATAATTTTTATATAAAAGTGAAGGTATTGGTGTTAATTTTTGTTATTTACAAGTTTGTTTTGAAATATTTGTTTGTATATATTTTTAATAATTTAAGTGAAGGTTTGTCAAAATTATTTAGTTGAATTGTATTTTTGGAGATTTTAATTTTCATGGATGAAATAATTAAAAAATATATTATCATCTTTAGTAAATCAAATTAATCAATTGAATTATACTCTTTTTAATATTTTTTTTTATAAAAATAAATTATTAAAATACTAACATATTTATTATATTAATACATAAATATAGTTTTATGAAATATATAAATATTTAATTTTATAATTTTTTTATAAAAATTAAATCTAATGACTATTGATTTATTAGTGAAATTGAATAACTTAAATGTTTCTCTTTTAGGAGAGGGAGTGACTATTCACTTACCAATCGCACCCCTGTTTGTCATTCAACTTCCATCAATGCACTAAGACCTAAGGATCTCAAGCCAATGTCTACCTCTTGATTTGACAAAACCCCATTAATTTCACTTTATGTAGAACCATTACCACTTATATCCCTCACATCAACACCACCTCAACCTTAGTAGTTTCCTAACATAACAAATAGTTGTTGTTTCATAATCTAACCGCATGAACTTTCTTTCTTGTTCGCCTCTGCCTCTAGTTGTTGGACATGACTACCTTTCAAGTTTGTTAGAGGGAGGGAGGGAGAGAGATTTAAAGGGAGAGAAAAATATAGAAAGTGAGGAAAAGAGAGGCAACAAAGAGAAATATATCTTTGTTTGTCTCTTTCTCTTTCTTTTTTCTCTCTCTTTCTATATGTATATATATAGAGAGAGAGAAATGGATCAACTCTTTTGTGCTAATAATCTAAATATAACATATGTTTATGGCGAGCTACACTCATAATAACACATCTTTGATCGAGGACCCAAAAGTTCTTCTTTAAGAATTCTTCAACATACCCATTGCACATTAAAACACAATCCCTAATATAATATGTACAACCTTTTTTGTCCCCCCCTCCTTTCCCCTCACTTTTTAGTCAACATGGGTTTGCAACAAATTATTACCACATGCAACCTCTTCGCTTCCCTCTCCTTTCCCCTCTATTTTTAGTCAGTTCATGTCTACAACAAATCATTTTTCATCTCCTTGAGCTCTCTAATATCTTGATGGTGGATTGCGAATCTTATCCATATCATTGATGTCAATAAATCAAACATAATCAAATCCAAAATCAACATCTATATAAATGTCGATTGAAACTTTAAGTACAATTATTAGTTTAATTTTTTATGAAAAGTATGTCATTCATTTGGGATAATGACCATCTATTACGTACCATAGGAAGAATTTTAGTGGAACCGAAAAAAGTCATAGAAACCGTCATTAGACCAAATTTAAGAAGACCATGAAGTCGAATAAAAAGAAATAACCACCAATATCCATGGACACGGACATACAATGCACCTTAATTAGACCATTTTTTACATTTATTAATTAAATTGAAAATTAGAATACAATTATATTAATAAATACATAAATCCATCTAATCAAATTGCTACATAGACATTTGATATCCATGAACACTCTTAAAAAACAAACTTATCCATCGTACAAATTCCAATATCGAATAATTTTTTTAAAAAAATCTTTTGCCGTACATAAAAGCGAGATTATTCCGAACCCTTAAACTCTGGACAACAAGGAGGCCCCGAATTCGAACCTCGGGAGTCTGCTGATACACTGCACTAAACAGTATGGTTGTGTTTCAGAAAAGTTCTGGATTAGGCTATGTTCATAGTCTAACTCTGAAATATTTTCAAACAATAATCATGTTGGGGAATTTTTTCAAACCCTTGGCATGGATTGTCAATTTTTTTTTCAAACCCTTATACAATGGATTTAGGTCTGAAATAGTAATGTGCTGTAAGAACAATTTTGCTTGACAGCTACTACGCGTTTTCTTTCCTTTTAATCCATGCAGACCTGTGATGTGACAGCTCCACTAATTCTTTGTGGGGTTGGGGAGAGATTTTGGGATTTCTGCCGCATGATGCATGTTGTTACTATCGACGATGAAATGTGTGGGGTTCCTGCGGTGAAAGATCGAGGAGGATTATTATTATGATTTATATGCATGCTTTTGAATTAGATAATTTAAAAGCAAAATAGAGTACTTTATTACAGTTTATGATATCGGAGATCTGAAGCCTCTGATAATTTTTTAAATTTTCCCATCGAGGGGGAGGTATCATTGTTTCATCCATCGTTTTGTGCATTTTTTCCTGCAAGGGTTTGCGGGATTTGTTGCAAGGATTGAAGCGTGCGGTTTTGTGAGTTTCGATATTCGATCATGTGACCTCATTGCTCTATGGCGGATGTTTTGATGTTGTTTTTAGTGTTCATTGCTCTGTCGCCGTCATTTTGATGATCTTTTGAAAAAAGTTTTTATATTTGTGTTAGTGTTTTTGCCCCGCAGACATTATTTTGATAACATTTCTGGTCAAATGTTTATGTTCCTCTTTTGCAACAAATTATAGAGCAATCGTTGTGAAATTTGTCCACCGAGTGAACGAATTTTGCATGCATTGTCAATTTTTTTTTTGTCTGAATAGTAATGTCCTGTAAGAACAATTTTGCTTGACAGCTACTACCCATTTTTTTCCTTTTATTCCATGCAGACCTGTGATGTGACAGGTGCACTAATTTTTTGTGGGCCTTGGGGAGGGATTTAGGGATTTCTTCTGCATAATGCTTGTTGTTACTATCGATGATGAAATTTGTGGGGTTCCTGCTGTTAAAGGTCGAGGAGGGTTATTATTATAATAAATATGCATGCTTTTGAATTAGATAATTTGAAAGCACAAAAGAGTATTTTATGACAGTTTATGATATCGGAGATCTGCATCCTGCTATATTTTTTGAATTTTCCATCGAGGTATCATTCTTTCACCCATCGCTTTGCGCATTTTTTTCCTCAAGGATTTGGGGGATCTGTTGCAGAGGATTATAGCGCGGGGTATTGTGAGATTCGATATTCGATCATGCGACCGCATTGCTCTATGGCAGTTGTTTGATGTTTCTTTAAAGTTTTCATTACGTACTCTGTCACTGCATATTGATGATTTTTTGGAAAAAGTTTTTGTTTTTTTATTAGTGTTCTTTACCTTGCGGACATCATTTGGATAATATTTCTGGTCAAATGTTTATGTTCCTCGTTTGCTGCAAAACACGCGAGCAAATTGTTGTGAAATTTGTCAGCTGACCGTACAAATTTTGCAAATTTAACCTAGGAAGGGGAAGATAAATAAACAGATAATGACATGATTAGGGGAAGAGCAGCTAACTTCGCACACCCACAGATTCTAAACAGTACATTGGATTTTGATTTTTTTCTTTTAGTTGTCTTCGTATGGGATTTGACTGCTTATAGCTATTGATCTAGCTTCTTGATAGTAACGATGCACGCTGTACGCTGTGGAATCAGTTATGCACACAAAGGTCAAAAAGTATACATTTCAAAGTGTCCCAACTAAAGATGTTCAAAAAGTACACATTTCAAAGTGTCCCAACTAAAGATGTTTCAAAATGATCGGTTATTGGTACAAAACAAATTTATTAATGATGTTTTCATTATGATGGCTATTGGGGGTCAACATGACAATAAGATGACGGTTATTGGAACTATGTTATCTATTGATGCTCTTCCCCTATGCATATTACAACTTTATTCTTGAATATGTTGTGTAGGCTCAGAGACCCACAAAACCCTTGAACTCGCGGCGATGGCATGGTTTTAATGCTTAAGTGTTCTGCGGACTAAACATGTCAGCCGTTATATTGGAGCCCTGGCAAGCTATGTTTTTAGCCGTCATTTGTAGCTTGTCCTCGTAGTTTTATTAATGTTGGCAGGCAAAATAAATCTTCTGACAGTGGTTCTTGCAGGTACCAACATCTACAAGGACTTGGAATTTCCATTACAGCTCTTTATATCCAGACCTGTAATTGTAGTACACCTGCAATTAAAGTTGCTTATGATGTTTATTTTCTATTAGTGAAACAATCAGAAGATTATTGTTATAATATGTAGCTTTCATCACACATTCCCTCCATTCCACACAATTTTCTCGAAGATCTGCTTGAAGTTAAAGGGAGCAAATCCGGTTTGCTATGGGTATTCAGTTTTAAAAATTGTTTCAGAACATTATCAAAGATCAGGTTTGCCGATACTCTAAAAATGAACTTTTCTGTTATCGAACGGTTGCTCGGAAAACATGCACAGTTTCATTTTATTAAATTCCGGTTTCGTGGTCGTTAGGCACAAGTTTTTCTAGTATCTTGTAGGTGCTTAGACCCTTTTATGAAGTAGCAAGTAAATAAATTTGACTATTATAAAATATCTAAGGATCACTAAATATAGATATGTTATTAATATTGTTGGGTATATGAAGTCCAACAGTCACATGGTTGTTTGTCTTCTTTAGAAGACTCTTCATTTCATATTTGATATATTTATATAAATGGTTGTGTGCAGCCCATATATGATGTATTGTGTAATTGGATATTGGTTAATAAGAATTCTCCTTACATTTTTTGTGGAGGTAGCCACTTAGTGATGAACCACCTTAATCTTGTGCCTCGAGTTCCTTGTTGTGTCTATTATTCTTTATGTTGTTTTGTGTTCATTATTATGTGTTTTCTCTGCTTGTTTTAAAACCAACAATTGGTATCAGAGCTTAGGTGAAGTGATTGAGCAAAGATGGAAAAGGCATTTAGATAAAAGATTGAAAATTCTCGAGAAGATGCAGAAGTTTGAAGTTAGAGTAATTAGTTGCTGGCATTGTGGCAAGCGAGGCCACGCAAAAAAAAATTGTTGGTTTCTTGAGAAGGCTAAAAGGCAGCCAAAAGATGAAGACACCGATTCAGACATCGAAGATTTTCTTGCAAATTTAGACTCGATGGAGAGTAAAATTGTGCAAACAAAAGTTAAAACAAACCGTCATGTTCATTGGTGGGATGGCTGGAAAAATGAGGAGATTTCGACTGAAGAAGAAGAGGGTTTGAAGTATTTGTTGTTTGAAGATTTTCTTGATTTGACTGAAGAAGAGGATGCTGAAGCAGGTGGGGATGAAGTTGATGAGGTTGAGACCAAGACTCAGGAGGATTATGAAAAAGAAAAATTTATGAGGTTGAAGGAAGAGAATCTCCTACTCACCGACAAACTGATTTGTATGGACCAGAAGTTGATGGTTTTGTGTCGCATCATGAATATTGGAAAAAATAACTTTGAGAAAGAATGGGATTTTTCTTAAGAGACCGTATTTCAGCAAGAGTAAAGTGATGAGAAGCTCCTAATAGAAGACTCTTTCTTCACAAAAATGTATGCCTTGTTGATAGGAAAGCCTTTCTTTGGTGGAAAGAATCCACAAGAGGATTTGGAGTGCCTAGAGATTGAATATCCCACGAGCGCAGGGATTATAGAGCTCACGGATGCGGGAAAGAGCCTCTGGCTCAAGGCTACGCAAGATCCAAAAGACTTCGGAAAGACTGAGGATAAGGTCTTTAAGGAAAATGAATTTCAAAAAGAACAAAAGAGTGATGATTTATTGCTCCAGATTGCAGAAATAGAGGCAGAGTGGAATGCATTGATTGCAGGTACTGCACAAGTTAATGCACAAAATACAAAAAAATCATTTGATATGGAGCTCGTTGGTGCAAGGTCTGTAGTTGGAAGCTCAAAATCAGATCTCGTGGCAGCCCAAATGCATAAGAATATTGCATCTGGTATTGGTCAAATGAAGAGAGAACATGGGTTCCAATCTAGCCAATTTGATGGCAGTAGTAATGATTCATTTGATTTGTTTATGTTGGATGTCGTGGGGCCAAATGAGAGTCAGTGTGTTCCAGATGTGGGCAGTGAGGCAACTGTGAGAATTGGGAGTGATGTTTGTAGGCTATTCACACCCGTACGAGAGTTTTATATTTGGGTATTAAAATTTGATAATGGTGATCTTCTAGATATTGTATTACGGGGGAGCACAAGAGCAAGAGACTTTGATGGAGGAGTGTATTATGCATCTGCCGATAGTAGTGTTCCTGATTATGGATTACCGGATGAAGGAGTTAGAGAATATGTTTTTAACTCTGATCTGACTTGGAGAAGATTAATTTGCACTGTTCATGAACAGAGTTTGGCGATATTAAAATCTTCTCAAGAGTTGGTTGTAGTATGAGCCTTGGAATGGAGATGCAGGGAATGTTACAGGCTGTGTCGGTTGGACTTCATGGAGGAGATTGTTGGGTATATGAAGCCCAACAGTCACATGGTTGTTTGTCTTCCCTAGAAGACTCTTCATTTCATATTTGATATGTTTATATAAATGGTTGTGTGCAGCCAATACATGATGCACTGTGTAATTGTATATTGGTTAATAAGAATTCTCCCTACGTTTCTGGTGGACGTAGCCACTTAGTGATGAACCACGTCAATCTTGTGCCTCGAGTTCCTTGTTGTGTCTATTATTCTTTCTGTTGTTTTGTGTTCATTATTATGTGTTTTCTCTGCTCGTTTTAAAACTAACAAATATATCATCAGAAAGCTTGCAAAGAGATCTACAATGTCAAAATTATTTAAGGATCATTCTCTCTATTTTTTGAGTTTTTTTTTAGGCTTCTTAGGTCTTCAAATATTTATATTTATCAAAATAATTGAGTGCAATAAATAAAAAATAAAAGTTATACTTCTTTCACAAGCTTAACATATAATACACAAAGAATTGAATGTGAAAGTTCAAAACATAGACAGTAAGTGGATGCTTAGTACAAACATGCTTTGCATAATCAAAAAGCAACTTGGGCCAATACAAAACTTCAAAACTCTCTTCATAATTTTTTTTTGAATGCCAAAATATAAAGTTTCAAACATTAAGTGGATTGAATAGAAATTTAAGATTCACTTCATACAAGTTAGTGAGTGCAAAATTTAAAACTCACTTTAGTCAAAATACAGGAACGTTGAATTATAAAACACTTCACATAAACAATTACAACATATACATACACATTGACAAACTCACATAAACTTAAAACATACAACAAACACAAAGAATTGAAGGTGAAAGTTCAAAACACAAACAATAAGTAGATGCCTAGTACAAGCATGCTTCACACAATCAAAAAGTAAGTGAAGAGAATATAAAAGATCAAAGCTCTCTTCATACAAATTTTTCAATGACAAAATATTAAAAAAAAAAATTCATATAAAATTTGTGATTGTAAAAGATGCAAACAATGAAAATATACCCCATATGAATTTTTTAGATATAAAATTTTACAAAACACTCCATTTAAAGTAAACTCTAAATAATAATTGGATCAATTGAACCTAACTAAATCTCAAGATTCAAAATGGCCACTTCACATAATTAATAATTGGATTGAATTAAGTGTGCCAAATATCCATGTAATGTTTGTGAATAAAAAAGTGTAAGTTAATTCAAAATAGGAGGTGGTCAAATCGAAGTGAATATCAAAGTTGAAACATGCATTTCACATAAAGGTTCACGAATTTCTAGTTTATATAAAAAATCATTACTCATAAAAAATTGAAACTCCCTTCATATGAAATTAATGATTGTGAAACAATATATAGATTGAAATATAAAATCAATTCATACAAGTAAATTCTAATACAAATTATTAAATCATATAAGTAAAATTTAAAAACTACATACAAGATTTATGAAAGCAAAAGTGCAACATAATTATAAATTAGTGAATCACATCCTAATGAATGTCAAGTTTCAATGTGTACACTTCACATAAATTATGAGAATTAAAATTTATGTGAATGTACCATTGAAGTGCAAATACACAATTCACACAATAATTCACGAATTTATATTGTTCATAAAAAATTATAGGTAACAAAGTTCAAAACTCTCTTCATACAAATATCGATCAAAATAATAAGTGCAGTGAATACAAAATGGAAATTATACTTCTCACAAAAGTTTGAAACATGCAATAAACACACAAAGCGTTGAATGTGAAAGTTCACAACACAAACAATGAGTGGATGCTTAGTACAAGCATGCTTCACATAATATAAAAACAAGTGGAGCGAATACAAAAGTTCAAAGCTCTCTTCATATATATTTTTTAAATGTCAAAATATAAAGTTGAAGCATTAAGTAGATTGGAAAGAAACTTAAAATTCACTTCATAGAAGTTAGTGAATGCAAAGTTTAAAACTTGCTTTAGTCAAAGTTCATGAATATCAAACTATAAAACACTTCACATAAACAATTAGAACACACAAACAAATGGATAAACACTTCACATGACAATTAGAACAAACAAACAAATGGACAAACTCACATAAATTTAAAACATACAACACACACACGAAGAATTGAATGTGAAAGTTCAAAGCACAAACAATAAGTGGATGCTTAGTACAAAATGCTTCACATAAAAAGTAAGTGGAGTGGATACATAAGTTAAAAAATCTCTTCATTCAAATTTTTCAATGCTGAAATATAATTTTCAAGCATATTAAGTGGATTGAAAAGAAATTTTAAATTTACTTCATAGAAGTTAGTGAATGCAAAGTTTAAAACTCACTCAAATCAAAGTTCATGAATATTGAATTATAAAACACTTCACATAAACAACTAGCATATATACCTTAAATTTTAATTTAATCTATATAAAGTACGTCGAGAGATATCCTTCTCGAGGTGCCTATTTTTAATCAATTTTACACCCTAAAGTCAAATAGGCGCCTCGAGAAGGATTTCTCTCGGCATACTTTATATAGATTAAATTAAAATTTAAGGTATATATACTAGTGGCAGTCGCACGACGCGACATGAAAATAAATCAATATATAATTATATAGTATCTTTTTATTAAAATAAATTATATTATAATATTATTATGCAAAGATATATGAAACTTTATATATCTATTTAGACTATTTCATATAATATATATGTGTTACAAATCAAAGCAAATGCTAAAATCTAAGATATATTAAACTTTATTTAATGATAATATAAAACTTTATTTAATAGCAAGTATTATGGTTATGCTTAGCATCAAGGTTAAGGTTAGTGTTATGGTCAGGGTTAACGTTAACATCATGGTTCGAGTTAGGTTTATGATTAGGGTTAGGGTTTAGCAATAGGGTTATGATAATGGTTAGGGTTTATATCATGGTTAGGGTTAGCATCAATGTTAGGGTTTGGTTTTGGTTTAGGATTATGGTTAGAATTAAGTTTAGGCTTAGGGTTAGGGTGAGGATTATGGTTAGGGTTAGGGTTTAAGATTAAGGGTAAGGTTAAGGTTATAGTTTGGGTTAGCATTTAGGGTTAGGATTAGGATTATGGATAGGATTTACTCTTAGAATTAGGAATAGGTTATGGGTTATGGTTATGGTTATGGTTTAGGTTTAGGTTAGGGTTATGGTTATGGTTTAGGTTTAGGTTAGGGTTATGGTTTGGATTAGATTTTCAGGTTAGGACTAATTATTATTGTTAGGGTTAGGATTTATGGTTATGGTTAGGCTAGGGTTAGGGTTTAGTGTTATGGTTAGGATTATGGTTAGGGTTAGGTTGGGGGTTAGAGTTAGAATTAGGGTTAGGGTTAGTCTTAGCGATTATAATCAAGGTTAGGGTTAAAGATTATAATTAAAATTAAGGTTAGGGTTAGGGTAAGGGTTAGGGTTAGAAATAGGGTTAGGATTATAATTATTATTAGGATTAGGGTTATGGTTAGGATTATAATTAGGGTTGGGGTTAGGATTGGGGTTAGTCTTAGTGATTATAATTAGGGTTAAATTTAAATATTATAATTAGAGATTATAATTAAAATTAGGGTTAGGGTTAGGGTTATAATAATAATTAGGGTCAGGTTTATGGTCAGGATTATAATTAGGGTTAGGGATAGGGTTAGGATTGGGGTTAGCTAGATTAGTGATTATAATTAGTGTTAGGGTTAAAGATTATAATTAATGATTATAATTAAAATTAGGGTTAGGTTAGGGTTAGAATTATAACTAGGATTAGTGTTAAGATTGCAATCAAAGATAGTATGTGATGATAGCTATAAGAGTTAGGGTTTGGGTTAAGATTAGGGTTAGGGTTAGAATAGGGTTCAAGTTGTAGTTAGGGTTCAAATCTACGGTTAGAGTTGAGTTCAGGGTTAACATTCAATTAGAGGGATTAGGGTAAAGGGTTAAGGTTATAGTTAATTAGAGTCGGGGTTTGATTGTGGAAAGTGTTTAGTTATATTTAGGGTTAGGATTAGAGGTCAATTAGGGCTATAATTCAATTACATTAGGGATAGATTTAAATTAGGATTATGGCTAGTGTTTAATTATGGTTAGATTAGGGTTCAAGTTGTAGTTAGGGCTTAATTCCATGGTTATAATTAAGCTTAGGGTTATGTTATGGGTAGGTTTCAATTCTGGTAAGATTAGGTTATTGGCAGGGTTCAATTAGGTATCTATTAGGGATATTGTCAAGGTATATATCATGGTTATGGTTATGATTAGGGTTAGGGTTTAGGGTTAGGATTATGATAATGGTTAGGGGTATGTGCACCAAGTTGTGGTACCAAAAGGGGGTCTTAAGATGCCACTTTTTTATTTTTTTTTTGAAATCAACAAAGTCTAAACTTCAACGACAAATTGAAGATAGTTACACTCCAAATTTGAAGATGCAACAAGAGCAAGAGTTAGAGTGATTCGAGTCTACTTTCTAAACTACTAAAGTTTTTTGAAAATGGTGGAGATTAAGGGCTTAAAAAAGGGGGGCCACAAAAAGTGGTCCTGTTTTTATGCAAAAAACATAACATAGCGTCTGTTGTGGCCCCCCTAAAATGTTAACTTTTTTTTTGAATTTTTAAAATCGCTTCGGTGAGAAATTAGCTAACACCTTGTAGTTTATGCCAGAATTTTCAGCTAATTTTTTAATGAGTATATGATTTTTACTAATTTTCGAAGTGGACACATCCTGAAAAACAGAAATTAGAGCATGCTCCCCCCCAAAATCATTGAAAACAAATCAAAAATCAATTTTTTTTTTAAATTGTGTAGAATGGAGTCTAGTTTCTAAAAATGTAATTTTTTCAAAATCTAATGAACGTGTAAAAATCTATACCCAAAATAGTGCATGTTGGTTTTTGACAAAAAACAAACACACTAACAAAAGAAATTATAGATGAAAGACTTAACGAAATCAAAATTTGAAATAAATTATATTTTTGGATAGCTAAGAGGGAGCTCAATTTTACCACAGTATTTTTTTTAAACTTCATTGAAACACATGCAAACCTGACGGAGAGCACAACCAAAAATATGTCAAAATTTTCAATGTTCTGACAAAAACATGTCTCTAGCCTGAAATGATCGTCCAAACCTTTAGGTTGGATGCCCAAGGCAAATCCAAACCATAGGTTTGGTGTTTCCCAAAACAGGTCATTTGGCGCTTGCCAAATATGGCGTGCGCCAAATGTGATGAATGGATATTCCATTTGGCGTGCGCCAAATGTGGTCCATATTCCACATTTGGCACATGCCAAATAAGGATGAAGAGGGAGATAGCTCAAGGGATAGGAGAATAAGGGATTTGTGAGAACTAGAGAGGGGAGGGACCAAGAAGAGTATGTATCTATAAGAATGAAGCGCTGAAGAAGAGGTAAGGGGAGAGAGAGAATATGAGATCTAGTTCATAGAGAGAGATGGAACTACGAGGGAAGGGAGATAAAGAAGGGAGAGGTGAGATGGGGGTTTCTATGTACACATTTGGCACTCTCCCTATTTGGCGCGCGCTAAATGTGGAATAGATACATACTCTTGTTTGTCCCTCCCCTCTCTAGCTCTCACAATTCCCTTATTCTCCTATCCCTCAAGCTATCTCCCTCTTTATCCTTACACCCATCTAATTCCCTCTCTCACCTCTTTCCCTTGGTTTCTTCCTCACTCCCTCCTCTCTTTATGTCCTAAGGGGTCATAGGACACCATATGACCCCATAGGACACCATATAACCCCTTAGGACACAAAATGACCCCTAACGACACCTAAGGGATCATATGGTGTCCTAAGGGGTCATAGGACGCCATATGACCTCTTAGCTTACCATAGGACCCATAATGACACCATATTTTGTCCTAAGTGGTCATAGGACATCATATGACCCCTTAGGACACCATAAAACCCATAACGACACCATTTGGTGTCTTAATGGGTCATAGGACACCATATGACCCCTTAGGTGTTGTTAGGGGTCATATTGTGTCCTAAGGGGTTGTATGGTGTCGTATGACCCCTTAGGACACCATACGACCCATAACGACTCGATATTGTGTCCTAAGGGGTCATATGGTGTCCTAAGGGGTCATAGGATACCATATGACCCCTTACGCCACCATACGACCCATAACGACACCATATTGTGTCCTGAGGGGTCATATGGTGTCTTAAGGGGTCATAACACACCACATGACCCGTTAAGACACAATATGATCCCTAACAACATCTAAGGGGTCATATGGTGTCCTATCCTATGGCCCCATAGGACATAATATGACCCCTTAGTTGTCCATACGACCCATAACGACATCATATTGTGTCCTAAGGGGTCATATGGTGTCCTAAGGGGTCATAGGACACCATATGACCCCTTAGGACACCATACGACCCATAACGACACTATATTATGTCCTAAGGGATCATATGGTGTTCTAAGGGGTCATAAGACACCATATGACCCCTTAGGACACCATACGACCCATAACGGCACCGTATTGTGTCCTAGGGGGTCATATGGTGTCCTAAGGGGTCATAGGACACCATATGACCCCTTACGACACCATACGATCCATAACGACACCATATTGTGTCCTAAGGGGTCATATGGTGTCCTAAGGGGTCATACGATACCATATGACCCCTTAGGACACCATACGACCCATAATGACACCGTATTGTGTCCTAAGGGGTCATATGGTGTCCTAAGGGGTCATAAGACACCATATGACCCCTTAGGACACCATACGACCCACAACGACACTGTATTGTGTCCTAAGGGGTCATATGGTGTCCTAAGGAGTCATAGGACACCATATGACCCCTTAGGACACCATACGACCCATAACAACACCGTATTGTGTCCTAAGGGATCATAGGACACCATATGACCCCTTAGGACACCATACGATCCATAACGACACCATATTGTGTCCTAAGGGGTCATATGTTGTCTTAAGGGGTCATAACACACCATATGACCCGTTAAGACACAATATGATCCCTAACGATACCTAAGGGGTCATATGGTGTCCTATGGGGCCATAGGACACCATATGACCACTTAGGTGTCCATACGACCCATAATGACACCATATTATGTCCTAAGGGATCATATGGTGTCCTAAGGGGTCAAAGGACACCATATAACCCCTTAGGACACCATACGACCCATAACGATACTGTATTGTGTCCTATGGGGTCATAGGATACCATATGACCCCTTATGACACCATACGATGCATAACGACACCGTATTGTGTCCTAAGGGGTCATATGGTGTCTTAAGGGGTCATAGGACACCATATGACCCATAACAACACTGTATTGTGTCCTAAGGGGTCATATGGTGTCCTAAGGGGTCATAGGACACCATATGACCCCTTACGACACCATACGATGCATAACGACACCGTATTGTGTCCTAAGGGGTCATATGGTGTCCTAAGGGGTCATAGGACACCATATGACCCCTTAGGACACCATACGACCCATAACGACACCGTATTGTGTCCTAAGGGATCATATGGTGTCCTAAGGGGTCATAAGACACCATATGACCCCTTAGGACACCATACGACCCATAACGACACCGTATTGTGTCCTAGGGGGTCATATGGTGTCCTAAGGGGTCATAGGACACCATATGACCCCTTACGACACCATACGACCCATAAAGACACCATATTGTATCCTAAGGGGTCATATGGTGTCTTGAGGGGTCATAGGATACCATATGACTCCTTACGACACCATACGACACCTAACGACAACATATTGCGTCCTAAGGGGTCATATGTTGTCTTAAGGGGTCATAACACACCATATGACCCGTTAAGACACAATATGATCCCTAACGACACCTAAGGGGGCATATAGTGTCCTATGGCCCCATAGGACACCATATGACCCCTTATGTGTCCATACGACCAATAACGACACCATATTGTGTCCTAAGGGGTAATATGGTGTCTTAAGGGGTCATAGGACACCATATGACCCCTTAGGACACCATACGACCCATAACGACACCGTATTGTGTCCTAAGGGGTCATATGGTGTCCTAAGAGCTTATAGGACACCATATGACCCCTTAAGACACAATACGACCCATAACGACACTGTATTGTGTCCTAAGGGGTCATATGGTTTCCTAAGGGGCCATAGGGAACCATATGACCCCTTAGACACCATACGACCCATAACGACACCATATTGTGTCATAAGGGGTCATATGGTGTCTTAAGGGGTCATAACAAACCATATGACCCATTAAGACACAATATGATCCCTAACGATACCTATGGGGTCATATGGTGTCCTATAACGCCATATGACACCATATGACCCCTTAGGTGTCCATATGACCCATAAAAACACCATATTGTGTCCTAAGAGGTCATATGGTGTCCTAAGGGGTCATAAGACACCATATGACCCCTTAGGACACCATACGACCCATGACGACACCATATTCTGTCCTAAGGGGTCATATGGTGTCCTAAGGGGTCATAGGACACCATATGACTCCTTACGACACCATACAACCCATAACCGCACTGTATTGTGTCCTAAGGGGTTATATGGTGTCCTATGACCCCATAGGACACCATATGACCCCTTAGGTATCCATACGACCCATAACGACACCATATTGTGTCCTAAGGGGTCATATGGTGTCCTAAGGGGTCATAAGACACCATATGACCACTCAGGACACCATATGAACCATACTGACACCATATTGTGTCCTAAGGGGTCATATGGTGTCCTAAGGGGTCATAAGACACCATATGACCCCTTAGGACACCATACGACCCATAACGACATTGTATTGTGTCCTAAGGGGTCACAGGACACCATATGACCCCTTGGGACACCATGACCCATAGCGAAATCATATTGTGTCCTAAGGGATCATATGGTGTCCTAAGGGGTCATAAGACACCATATAACCCATTAGGACACCATATGACCCATAACGACACCGTATTGTGTTCTAAGGGGTCATATGGAGTCCTAAGGGGTCACAGGACACCATATGACCCCTTAGGACACCATACGACCCATAACGACACCTAATTGTGTCCTAAGGGGTCATATGGTGTGTTAAGGGGTCATAGGACACCATATAACCCCTTAGGACACCATACGACCCATAACGACACCATATTTTGTCCTAAGGGGTCATATGGTGTCTTAAGGGGTCATAACACACCATATGACCCATTAAGACACAATATGATCCCTAAAAACACCTAAGGGGTCATATGGTGTCCTATGACCCCTTACGACACCATATGACACCATACAACACCTAACGAGACCATATTGTGACCTAAGGGGTCATATGGTGTCCTAAGGGGTCATAGGACACCATATGACCCCTTACGACACCATACACCCCATAATGACACTATATTGTGTCCTAAGACACCATATTATGTCCTAAAGAGTCATAAGGTTTAATTTTTATGGTTGTGGCTATCAAACTATAGGGTATAGAGTATAGATTATAGGGTATAGAGTAGAAATTTATCAAAGTATAAAAAATTTCAATGGAAGTCATTTGGCTAGCGCCATATTTGGCACTAGCCAAATGAGCTGCACAAAAAAAAGGTTATAGGGTATAGAGTAAAAATTTATCAAAGGTAAAAAAATTCAATGGAAGTCATTTGGCGCTAGCCAAATGAGCTGCACTAAAAAACGGTTATATGGGACCCTTGACCCGTGATCCAAGCCCACATTCTCTCAGTTTGTCTTCTTTCTACGCATGATCAGATAAAAAAATGCTTTTTGCATGGCGTTGGCATTTTATGCAAGGTTATTTTATACATTCCATTAGCTCTCCACCACCTTTTTTTTCATTTGGCAACGTCAAAGAGGAAGAACATAGTTTTTTTTATTTATCAAATTTGAATAATTGAGGTAATATTTTCTTGTTTTTAGAATTCAAATACTTATTAAGTGTTATTTTGTTTAAATGTTAGAATAAAAGTGTGAGTCAAAATTGATTATAATCCTATTAGATTTACATTAGATTTAACAATGCATTTGAAGGAAGTTGCATAAGAAAATTATTTGTTTAGTGGTTTAAAACAAAATTTGCAATTTCATACATCCTTTTTAAGATCTTATGAAATAATTTAGAAAAGGAATACATGAAATAATTTCAATTTCATATATCCATTTTAACATATGCATAATTAGGACAATCATAGATGCATAATTAGGATAGTCATAGATGCATAATTTCACTTTATTCTCTTTTATGTGCATGTACATGTAGAAATCATCACCATGCGGAGGAAACGACCAAAAAATGTAACACCGGAAGAGCGTGAAACTAAGAATGCAAAAAAAAGACAAGGAATGAAGCAACTTCCTGAACAAAGGAAATTGAATACCATAGAAGAAGAGGTACCAATTGAAGAGGTGCCAATTGAAGAGGAACATGAAATATCTATATAATCTAAGAGAGAGACAAAATTGGCCACACAAAGGCAATGGATGCAAAACATTCATGCAATGAGACAATTGAATCCCAAGGTTGAGAGCATGTCTACCACAATTCAAGTTGAAGGCACCCCATCTCTTACATCTCAAGTTGAAGGCACACCATCTCTTATTGGCACACCATTGGTGTCTACAACATCTCATATTGAATGCACTCCCTCTATGACATTTGACGTTGCAAGTACTTCACAACTGACATCAAGTATTGGAGCTACACCATCTTGTACACCTCAATTTCAAGGTATGTCATCATTTTCATCTCCGGTTGCAGGTATGCCACCTATCCCTAATGTTGTTGACATTCCTAATCTTGAAGTAACTCAAAGTTTGAGAACACCTCCTAGAGTTTTGCATAGAAAGCCTAAGTATTTGATTGATATTGATGCTAATGTTTTGAAACCAATGGTTGACAAGATTCTGGAGTGTACTTGTCAAAGACATGCTAACCGGATATGGAAAATATTTTTTGAGCCTTTAAATGAGACATGAAGATGTCAACTATTTGTTGAAATGATGAGAAATCTGAAATTTAGGCCTACAATGAAGATTCTTGGGCTAAGAAAATCGATTGAATCAAGTGACAAATCTATTGTGAAGAATCTGATGAATGCATATGATACTGTTGGTTCTAACTCACGCACAAAAGATAGTAATGCCACACGATGTGTCATTACATCAACAATTGTAAGCACTCAAACTAAGAAAGCTCACCTCCTTAGAAAGACAAGTAAACAATTGAAGATAAGTAGACAAACTCTAATGAGAGCTATGGGAAGGCGACAAAGAGCGGAGGATCCATATAACAATGAGTTATGGGCATTTTCCGGTAGATTACCATGGAAAGATAAAGTAATTGTTGAAGCCTCGAGATCCATAATTGAAGATTTTTGGAAGAATAACACAAGGGTCTCTCCAAATCAAAGAGATGTTGTAAGGAGGATTGGTAGTAAAATCCATGATCCACATCCAAAACATTTTTTGGATATGACTCAAACACAATTTTTTGCCAAGTTTCAACGTATGTATCCTCAAATAAAAATTAGTCAAAGATTCTTTGAAATGGTAAAGCCTTTTTATGTCAAAATAAATCACACACGCACAACTTGTTGTTGTAGAGTACATATTGAATTTTCTAACCATTATGATGTTTATCAACGCATATGTATAGATTTGCATTCTAACAATGTTTTGCAGGAATGCAACATAAATGGTCCACCAACATCTTCAAGGGAATTCATATCTAGCATCTTATGTGAAAGAGTAGATGGTCAAGTATATTACAATAAGTGTTGCTTGGATGGCACATGTGTTGATTGTGGTGGATTGCGACATTTATAAATTTGTCAACATATGGATATTGGACAAGAAATTGGTAATGAATTAGTAGAATTTGGAAAATATAAGACAGTGGCCTACACGCTAAAAGATGGAAAAGAAGCAAAAAGGTGTGAATTGGTTAGTGAGAAGATTCCAGTGTATCAGTTTATGGGCATCTTTCATGAGAATATAGTGTATGAGTATGCAAGGCATAACCATCGAGCTCGTTGGTTGGACTCACAATTTAAGTTATGCAAGGACACATTTCCACTTCATACAATCATTTCAATTGTTGACTTTGTAGAGAACTACACACTACAACCGCAAAACGAGGTGCAATCACAATATTACAACTCCACACAAGTTTCCATATTTGTGCATATAGCATTCATTCATGCACATGATAGTATGGAAGAGGATAGGGAGATATTGAGGGAGTATCATTTTTACATCAGTGATGATCGCTCACACTCTATAGAGTTTGTGCAAGGTTGTTTCCAGATATTCTATGATGATTTGGCTAGCTGAGGCATATCATTTCATCAACATATCATATGGTCAGACAATTTGCATAGCACTTTAAGAACTCTCAAATGTTTTATTGGTTGAGTAGGATGCATAAGTTGACTGCTATTCAACATATGTGGAATTTCTCTGAGGTTGGGCATGGAAAAGGGGAGCATGATGGTGCAGGAGCATGTATTAAAAGAGCTTTAGGACGAGAAGAGTTAAAGTACAAAGGGAATGCAAACTTGAAAGATGCAAAATCAATTGTTCAATGGTGCAATGGTACAATTGGTCCAAGTAATCAAGGTAAGTCTTTAGTTCGTAGATTTTTTTGGTTGGTAGATGATACTAACATTGCAAAATTAGAAGATTGTTGTACATTGATAGGATCGAGTGAGCTACACTCTTTCAAAATCTCAAATGCAGGTTCATGGACTATCTATACGCGACAGATGGCATGTTATTATTCTTCATGTAGAGATGGTGCCTATAATGAGTGTGAGTCAAAGGAGTGGGTGGACGAATGGTGTATGAGGCCTCTAATCCCACTTGAGACATACCGACCTTCGAGTGCACTACAACTCACACAGATGGAAGCATCAATTGACTTTGACCATGTGTCAGATTTAGTCCAACCAGGTAAATTATCCACATGCATTTTTTTGTACTTTAATATTTTACCTTAGTTGTTTGCTAAATTCTTCCCACTTTATCATTGCAGGGCATGTTTATGCAGTAATTGCATCTGAAGACAATGAAGAAGGAACATATTATTACCTGTGTCATTGTGTGGATGCAAAAAAGAAATCGGATCTCCCTGTGGTAGATGGAGAAAATATTGAGTACCCCACAGGATCAGTAGTTGTTAATGGTACATGGCTTAGAAGGTACCCTATGAAGAAGTCTAACTTGTGGTTGTTCGAGGACTTCGAGACACATAGGAAGATTCTTCATTATTCTAACCTTGTTGTAGCTTCAAATTATGTTCATTTGATCAGATATGGGGGTAGACCACTAAGAAAGAACCTATGGAAGGTTCGTGAGTCTGACCATGAGGCCATACTAGACACGATAAAGAGTAGAGCAGATCCAGATGGTTCATTGGATTAAATGTAAATGTAAAAAAATGTAATATCAATCTTATTTGGATATATGTACATGACTTGTATTTTTGACTACTTGAGGCATTGCAATATAAAAAATTGTGTTTTTGTCTTGTTTTGTGTGATTTTCTATAAATAATGTCATTTTGGACCATTAGAGATCACATGGGATCATTTCGTGAAGTACCCTGCCAATATGGTAAAAGATGTAAAAATTGCTCATTTGTTGTCAATCACTCAAAGTGTGAAAAATTGTCAAAATTTGGCATGGTTTTTCTCAATGTTAGTGACATGTAATAATGATCCGTCTAATCTTGTGGGGTCGTGTTATGGTACTCTAAAAAAACCTCTTTCAGTTTTGGTAGACTCGGAACCAGTTACTCGTGGTGACACTTTCTCGGTTGCGACAAAAAGCGTCAGATGAGTTCAATGAAAAGTTGCACAATGCCCCATCTTTCAATCCACTCGTCGCGGGACCACACCGTCAGCTCGTACATGTCGGGGTGGCCAGGTTTACGCTAGGAATTCCTTCTTTTTTCTCTCCAACTTGCCCGATCATTGCAGGCCACACCTAGCAACGAAATCGCCTAAGTGCTCAAGTTGCTCAAAGTTGTCAATATTCAGCATCGCGTTTCTCGGTGCTCGTTAATCATAAGAATGATCTGTCTGATCCTGTGGAGTTGTGTTATGGCACTCTAAAAAATCCTCTCTCGGTTTTGGTAGACTCGGATCCAGTTGCTTGTGGTGACACTTTCTCGGTTGCGACAAAAAACGTCAGATGAGTTCAATGAAAAATTGCACAATGCCCCATCTTTCAATCCGCTCATCGCGACACCACACCATCAGCTCGTAAGCATGGGGGTGGCTGGGTTTACGTTAGGAATGCCTTTCTCTCCAACTTGCTTGATCGTTGTGGGCCACACCCTAGTAGCGAAATCACCTAAGTGCTCAAGTTGCTCAAAGTTGTCAATATTCCGCATCGCGTTTCTCGACACCCATTAATCAAAAGAACAAGATGTCTGATCCTGTAGGGTCATGTTGTGGCACTCTAAAAATCCTCTCTCGATTTTGGTAGACTCGGATCCAGTTGCTCGTGTCAACACTTTCTCGGTTGCGACAAAAAGCGTTAGATGAGTTCAATGAAAAGTTGCACAATGCCCCATCTTTCAATCCACTCATCACAACACCACATCGTCAGATCATACATGTTGGGGTGGCCAGGTTTATGCTAGGAATGCCTTCTTTTTTCTCTCTAACTTGCCCGATCGTTGCGGGCCACACCCTAGCAGCGAAATCGCCTAAGTGCTCAAGTTGCTCAAAGTTGTCAATATTTGGCATCGCGTTTCTTGGTGCCTATTAATCATAAGAATGATTTGTCTGATCCTTTGGGGTCATGTTGTGGCACTTTAAAAAAGCCTCTCTCGATTTCGGTAGAATCGGATCCAGTTGCTTGTGGCAACACTTTCTCGGTTGCAACAAAAAGCGTCAGATGAGTTCAATGAAAAGTTGCACAATGCCCCATCTTTCAACCTGCTTGTCGCGGCACCAAACTGTCAGCTCGTACGCGTCGAGGTGGTTGGGTTTACACTAGGAATGCCTTCTTTTTGCTCTCCAACTTGCCTAATCGTTGCGGGACACACCCTAGCAGCAAAATCACCTAAGTGCTCAAGTTGCTCAAAGTTGTCAATATTCGGCGTTGCATTTCTAGGCGCCCGTTAATCATAAGAATTATTTGTCTGATCCTACAGGGTCATGTTATGGCACTATAAAAAATCCTCTCTTGGTTTCGGTAGACTCAGATCCAGTTGCTTGTGGCAACATTTTCTCGGTTGCGACAAAAAGCGTCAGATGAGTTCAATGAAAAGTTGCACAATGCCCCATCTTTCAATTCGCTCGTCGCAACACCGAACCGTCAGCTCATACGCATCGGGGTGGTTGGGTTTATGCTATGAATGCCTTCTTTTTGCTCTCCAACTCGCCCGATTGTTGCGGGCCACAACCTAGTAGCGAAATCGCCTAAGTGCTCAAGTTGCTCAAAGTTGTCAATATTCGGCATCGCGTTTCTCAACGCCTGTTAATCATAAGAATGACCTGTTTGATCCTGTAGGGTCATGTTATGGCACTCTAAAAAAGACTCTCTTAGTTTCGGTAGACTCGTATCCATTTTCTCGTGGTGACTCTTTCTCGGTTGCGACAAAAAACGTCAAATGAGTTCAATGAAAAGTTGCACAATGCCCCATCTTTCAATCCACTTGTCGCGACACCACACCGTCAGCTCGTACGTGTCGGGGTGGCCGGTTTTATGCTAGGAATGCCTTCTTTTTGCTCTCCAACTCGTCCAATCGTTGCAAGCCACACCCTAGTAGCGAAATCGCCTAAGTGCTCAAATTGCTCAAAGTTGTCAATATTCGGCATCGTGTTTCTCGACGCCTGTTAATCATAAGAATGATCCATCTGATCCTATGGGGTCATGTTATGGCACTCTAAAAAATCCTCTCTCAGTTTCGGTAGAATTGGATCCAGTTGCTTGGCGATACTTTCTCGGTTGTGACAAAAAGCGTCAAATGAGTTCAATGAAAAGTTGGACAATGCCCCATCTTTCAATCCGCTCGTCGCGACACCGCACTGTCATCTCATACGCGCTAGGGTGGGCAGTTCTACGCTAGGAATGCCTTCTTTTTGCTCTCCAACTTGCCCGATCGTTGCGGGCCACACCCTAGCAACGAAATCGCCTAAGTGCTCAAGTTGCTCAAAGTTGTCAATATTCGGCATCGCGTTTCTCAGCGCCTGTTAATCATAAGAATGATTTGTTTGATCCTGTGGGGTCGTGTTGTGGCACTCTAAAAAAGCCTCTCTCAGTTTTGTTAGACTTGGATCCAGTTGCTCGTGGCGACACTTTCTTGGTTGCGATAAAAAGCGTTAGATGAGTTCAATGAAAAGTTGCACAATAGCCCATCTTTCAATCTGCTCGTCGCGACACCAAACCGTCAACTCGTACGTGTTGG
The DNA here is from genome assembly GCF_030272615.1 of Cryptomeria japonica. NCBI lineage: Eukaryota > Viridiplantae > Streptophyta > Pinopsida > Cupressales > Cupressaceae > Cryptomeria > Cryptomeria japonica. Next base: position 346,989,452 of record NC_081407.1, on the reverse strand, counting down.
GGTGGCCATTTTTACGCTAGGAATGCTTTCTTTTTTCTCTCCAACTCACCTGATCATTACAGGCCACACCCTAGCAGCGAAATCACCTAAGTGCTCAAGTTGCTCAAAGTTGTCAATATTCGACATTGTGTTTCTTGGTGCTCGTTAATCATAAGAACTATCCATCTGATCCTGAGAGGTTGTGTTATGACACTCTAAAAAATCCTCTCTCGGTTTCGGTAGACTTGGATCTAGTTGCTCGTGGCGACACTTTCTTGGTTGCGACAAAGAGCGTCAGATGAGTTCAATGAAAAGTTGCACAATGCCCCATCTTTCAATCCGCTTGTCGCGACACCGAACCGTCAACTTGTACGCATTAGGGTGGCCAAGTTTATGCTAGGAATGCCTTCTTTTTTCTCTCCAACTCGCCTGATCATTGTGGGACACACCCTAGTAGCAAAATCGCCTAAGTGCTCAAGTTGCTCAAAGCTGTCAATATTCGACATCGCATTTCTCATCGCCCGTTAATCATAAGAATGATCTATCTGATCCTGCAGGGTCGTGTTATGGCACTATAAAAAATCCTCTCTCGGTTTCGGTAGACTCAGATCCAGTTGCTTGTGGTGACATTTTCTCGGTTGCGACAAAAAGCGTCAGATGAGTTCAATGAAAATTTGCACAATGCCCCATCTTTCAATTTGCTCGTCGTGACACCGAACCATCAACTCGTACGCATCGGGGTGGCCGGGTTTACGCTAGGAATGCCTTCTTTTTGCTCTCCAACTCGCCCGATCGTTGCGGGCCACACCCTAGCAGCGAAATCGCCTAAGTGCATGCATTAGATGAATATAAGTTTATGGGCTATGCAATTTTTTTAGAATGGGTATTGGTACAATGGTGTCTTACATTGTCTAATTTTGGTTCTTTCCATGTTTTCTTTATATAGTCTTATTTCGACTATAACTATTGAATTTGTGTTGATCTCCATAAGCTTGTGTCTTGGATTACAAACACATATTTAGATTCAAAGCTTAAGTAACAATAAACTTTGTGCAATTATTCATTTAATCATTTGTACTGCAATTATGGATAACCATGATAAATGATTTGCATTAACCAAAAAGCTACAAATCCATGCAACATTGTATACCGTTAAAACTATCAAATATATCCAATACAAACAAATAGGTGCCAAAAGCCATATGGACTTAGAATTTCACATATTCATAAAAAAACATATGTTCAAAATTGCTATAAAGGCATACAACATGATATCCAATAAAGTCAAATAGGGGCTTGCCAAAAGCCATATGGACATAGAATGTCACATATTCGTAATACAAAACATATGTTCAAATTTGCCATATAGGCATACAACATGGTATCCAATGAAGTCAAATAGGAGCTTGCCAAAAGCCATATGGAGATAGAATGTCACACATTCGTAATACAAAACATATGTTCAAAATTGCCATATAGGCATACAACATAGGACCCTATTCTATTCATTTCCCTCTAGGGGAAGGAAACATATCACGAGATATCTTTGCCTGTCGAGGGGATGGAGATGTATATGATGCAGGTGTCTTTCGAGTACGTCCACTCGACCTCCTCTCCAGACTTTTTTGTAACTCCACCTGATACAATGAAAAGAATGATGTTAGCATATACAAAAATTGAATTTTAGAATGACATATAATAGAATAGTCACTTACCGCATACAAATAATCATGATGTTGATCCACAACAGGTGGACGTTCATGATCTGGAGTGACAAGCCCCTCCTGTAAGCCTCACAATATAAATTAAACTAAATACAAGTTTCGTTAAAAATTTCAATAACATATTATTAAGATAACAAATGTAATGCTAAATTTACTAAATTTACAAATATGTCTCATACTTTTGTTAAAAAAGTTGAACTTGCTACTGCTGCAGCAACACCGCGCTCCATTGACGCGTGGACAACAGGAGGAGTCTCTGATGTCAATATTTGAAAATTAAACAAAGTATATTGATTAATCGCCAAAACTATCTATATTATTTAATAACAACATTAAAGATAAATTGTTTACCTGGGTGAAAGATTGTCGATGAAATACACTAGGAGGTGTTGATGTTGAAGCTCTAGCATCAAACTATCTGACATCCAAAATGAGTCATTAGAAAATCATTCACATAAGGTTCAACTATCTACATATAATAATTATATTTCTTCATTCGTTGTATACCTGTGGAGTTGACGAAGTAGTGAAAAAGGGTGCGGATTGTTGCTAGTATTGTGAACACTTTGACCCTGATTTTTTATCATAATAATGTACTAATTTAGATATATTCTCAAATTTACATATAAGATTTAATAAAAAGAATGAAAGGAACTTGTAATGAAATTCACCTGGGTATCAATGCCAAATGTTTCGTTCAACAAGGATTCTGTCATGACAATGTTCTCTGTAGCAAACTCCGCTCGTGCACGTGCATTCTCAGAACTATTAGGATCATAAGTGCTAAGAGAACCACAATATCGACAAAAATGAGCTAGAACTCGATGCCTAGAAGAATCAACATCATCACTCGCATCACCCTCTACTAGAGGCCTAGCATACTGTATAAGGGTCTGAGTGAGTGAGCTAATCGAGTCTAGAGTTTCGACCTCAATACTCTCCTTCACAATGGAAAGAATGATAACATGCTCCACCATAGGTTTGGCCAAGGGTCTTAGTGGGAGATTTGCATCACGCTATGCACCCTCTCTATCATGCGAGGAACCCCCACCTCTACCTTGGAAATCTAGAAAATCAAAATAGTTTGGGATCTCATTAAGGACAAACTCACAATACAGTTTTCTCAAAAAGTATTGGGGTACCTCATGATTATTGCATGGGGGCTGATCAAATACCATCCACCACCTATCCCAAAAATTGTTCTTAATCCCTTCATGATGACACTAATGAATAGGGAATCTCCTACATCCAAGGTGTAAAGGTTGATTCGTTCGGGGGTCCGTAAAAAGAGCACACAAGTCAAATTTATTGATTTTCTTTTTCTTCACTGCTGCATATGATAATTTGTCAACATAAAATTGCTTTTGTTCTTCCTTCTTATGGGACCAAAAATTTATTTGCCCACTCACAAATTATATGTGAGATACAATAGATTGCAAAGAACTGGCAAGGTTTGTCCTATGGGAGTTTGTTCCAGTGGGATCTTTTAGCCTTGTGATTAAACCTTCAAGCTCTTTTTGGCTATTTTCTATTTGACCTAATAGGTTTTCTTGTGTACCTATGGGATGTCTAGGGATTGTAGGAGGTTCTTGATGTGCTTCTTCTTCAATATGGTCTTCATGAGGAGGTGATTGATGTGTTTCTTCTTCAATATGGTCTTCATGAGGAGGTGATTGAGTGTTTTCAACATTTTCTTGTCTAATCTCATTTCCTGATAATGAAAATAAATTTAAATCAATAAACCTAGTTTAATCTTCAAATTAATAAAAAAATGACAATAAGAAAATAAAAATACATACCTCTTCAAGCTCTTCGATGGCGTGGCGGCATTTTGATGAGAGATGGACAACTTAGTGCCCAATTTCAAGCTTTTACAAAGGGTGAGCACAAGAAAATGGCCCCAAAATTGCCAAAACGCAGGTTTGGAATGCAGAATGCATGCAAAATGCGAAGCAGGGTTTTTTTGAAGTTTAAAATGCGCATAAGGCGCGCGCACTATAGGGCGCATGCCCTATAGGCTTGGTGTGCCAAGCCTATAGGGCGTGTGCCCTGTAGTGCGCGCACCTTATGCACATTTTTCATTTTTTTTGAAGTGTGGCACGCGCCCTGTAGTGCGCGCACCTTATGCACATTTTTCATTTTTTTTGAAGTGTGGCACCTTTTTGGTACCACAACTTCGTGCATATACCCTTAGGGTGTATATCATGGTTAGGGTTAGCATCAAGGTTAGGGTTTGGTTTTTATTTAGGAACATGGTTAGGGTTAGGGTTTATGATTATAGTTAGGATTATGGTTAGGGTTAAGATTTAATGTTAAGGAACTTACATTTATGGTTAGGGTTTAGTGTCAGGGTTACAATTATGTTTAGGGTTTACATCAAAGGTAGGGTTAGAATTAGGGTTATGGTTCAATTACATTAAGGTTAGGGTTTGGGATAGATTAAGGTTAGGATAAAAGTTCAATTTGGGTTAGGGTTAAGTTTAGGACAAGATTATTGTTAGAGTTAGGGTTTAGCATTATGGTTAGTTAGAGTTAGGACTAGGGTTAGGGTTAGGATTATGATTAGGGTTATGCTTAAGTTTATTGTTTACATCATGGTTGGTGTTAATGTTAGGTTTATGATTATGATTAGGCTTAGGGTTAGGGTCATAGATAGGATTATGGATAGGGTTAGAGTTTACATCAAGCTAAGGTCAAGGTTAAGGTTAGGGTTAGGATTCGGGTTAGGGTCATTATTAACATCATGGTTAGAGTTAAGTTTAGGCTTAGGGATAGGGTGAGGATTATGGTTAGGGTTAGGGTTTAAGATTAAGGGTAGGGTTAGGGTTATAGTTTGGGTTAGGGTTTAGGGTTATGATTAGGATTATGGATAGGATTTACTCTTAGAATTAGGGATAGGTTTTGGGTTATGGTTATGGTTACGGTTTGGGTTTAGGTTAGGGTTATGTTTGGATTAGGTTTTAGGGTTAGGACTAATTATTATTGTTAGGGTTAGGGTTTATGGTTATGGTTAGGTTAGGGTTAGAGCTTAGTGTTATGGTTAGGATTATGGTTAGGGTTAGGATGGGGGTTAGAGTTAGAATTAGGGTTAGGGTTAGGGTTATAATTATAATTATAATTAGGGTTAGGGTTAGTCTTAGCGATTATAATTAGGGTTAGGGTTAAAGATTATAATTAGTAATTATAATTAAAATTAGGGTTAGGGTTAGGGTTAGGATTAAGATTAGAATTAGGGTTAGGGTTATAATTATTATTAGGATTAGGGTTATGGTTAGGATTATAATTAAGGTTAGGGTTAGGATTGGGGTTGGTCTTAGTGATTATTTATAGGGCTACATTTAAAGATTATAAATAGTGATTATGATTAAAATTAGGGTTAGGGTTAGGGTTATAATAATAACTAGGGTCATGGTTATGGTCAGGATTATAATTAGGGTTAGGGTTAGGATTGGAGTTAGCCAAATTAGTGATTATAATTAGCGTTAGGGTTAAATATTATAATTAATGATTATAATTAGCGTTAGCATTAGAATTAGAATTAGGATTAGGATTAGGAATAGGATTAGGGTTAGGGTTAGGGTTAAGATTGCAATTAAAGATAGTATGTGATGATATATAAGAGTCAGGGTTTGGGTTGGGATTAGGGTTAGGGTTAGAATAGGGTTCAAGTTGTAGTTAGAATTCAAATCTACAGTTAGAGTTGAGTTTAGGGTTAACATTAAATTAGAGGGATTAGGGTTGAGCATTAAGGTTATAGTTAATTAGAGTCAGGGTTTGATTGTGGAAATTATTTAATTATATTTAGGGTTAGGATTAGAGGTCAATTAGGGCTATGATTCAATTACATTAGGGCTAGATTTAAATTAGGATTAGGGCTAGTGTTTAATTATGGTTAGATTAGGGTTCAAGTTGTAGTTAGGGCTTAATTCCAAGGTAATAATTAAGCTTAGGGTTATGTTATGGTTCATAGGTTTCAATTATGGTAAGATTAGGTTATCGGTAGGGTTCAATTAGGTATATATTAGGGATATTGTCAAGCTATGATATGGGTTTAATTATAGTTAGGGTTAGTATTATATTTCAATTTGGGTTAAAATTTGGGTTATTATTCAATAACATTAGGGTTAGGGTTAAATTATGATTAGAGTTCAATTAGGTTATGGTATTGGGGTAGAATTCAATTAGGATTAGGTTTCAAACCAATATATGTATATTATCTAGTTTGCTAATGGAGTTCCAGATTAGGTTTTTGGTTAGAGATATAGTTAAATTTAGGGTTATTATTAGGTTAGGCTTAAGTTTATGGTTAGGGTTAAGATTTCAGTTAGAGATATTATTAGAGATAAAATAACAATTATGATGTTTTTGTTCACAATTGAGGTTAGGGTTACTATTATGGTTAGGTTTATGGTTTATGGTTATGGTTTAATATTATGGTAAGGGTTATGGTTATGGTTAGGGTTTAGGGTTAGGGTTAGCATTATAGTTAAGGTTTATATCAAGTTTAGGGTTAGGGGTGGATTATGATTAGGGTTTACATTGTGATTAGGGTTAGGGTAAAATTTTTAGTGAGTATTGTTTAGGTTTAGGGTTTACATCATGGGTAGGATTAGGGGTAAGACTAGGATAATGGTTAGGGTTTAGGGTTATGGCTAGGATAATGGTTAGGGTTAGTGTTTAATATTATGACTACTATTAGGTTTTTGGTTAGGGTTAGGGTTTCGTGTTAGGGTTATGATTATGTTAGTGTTTACATTATTTGGTCTTATTATTTTCATCCAATAATAAGCTTTAAATTATAGTGATTTAAACTATAATAAATTATCTTTAAACTGATTTGCATCCAATAATAAGTTTTAGGGTTTACATGATTTGGTCTTATTATTTTGATCTAAGGTTATATTTAACATATCATAAATTATCCTAACCCATCCCTATTTGAATTGAACACTAACTCTAACCCTATCTAGCTTTTAGTTTACTAAATTATCAAAATTTCTTTTATGGAATTTGATTTGCAGCACATCGTTGAGGTTTTAATTCAACCCTACAAAAGGAAACCATGGTTCTAGCTTAATTAAGGAAATTGATGACCTTTAGATTATGAATGGTAATGAATTGTATTAGGCTTTCTTATGATTTAGCATTAGTATGAAAGTTAAATTTAGTTTAGTTTGAGGGTATGATTTCATATAATAATATATACAACATATATATGGTATAAACAATATGTTAACACAACCATGTCCTAAATGTCTTATAGCATAAAAAAATGTAAATATTAAATGTAAGTTAAAAAGGTTAAATTTTTTTAATTTTTGGAATTCAAATACAAATAAATTTCAAACTTAATTAATACATAATAAAATAATATAAAATTATCTAAGAGATTGATAAAATATTAATAGAAAAATCATATTTATATGAAAAATTATATAATCTATAAAGAGAGAAAATGTGATATAAAATAGAAATATATAAATAATTTTTTATTTGACTAAATTGGAAATTAAAAAATACATATTATTTTTGAATTATTTGTGTAACTTTGATTTTTTGAATTTAGAAATATTATATTTTATGTTAAAATTTTTAAAACATTGAATTTATTTTTAAGTTTTTAAAATTGAAAAAATAAGATTCTTTATTTTTTTTAATCAAAGCAATGGTGTCAATCAATTTAGCTATACATATCTATTCTAAAAATAATTTATAATTGTTATCCATATTCATTAGTAAGAGGCACAATAGATATAGAAAATTTCCTTAAGACACCATTAAAAGATGAAAAAAGTTCTTGAAAAGCATGTTTATGTTTGTTGAAGGAAAAAACTTATAGAAAATAGGAAATTGCATTTTTAATTGTAGCTTTAGATGTTTCCTATAAAATAGAACTTGGAGTCATTATAATTTCTAACATCTATTTCAATGTATTGTAGCTTTAAATGTTTTCTATTGATAAATATTCCCAAAATAACAAATCTTATTTGAAAATATTGATTGACTCTTTCATGTGTAAGCAGCACATAGAATACCCTCAAGAACATATGCTCAATTTCTTTGCCTACATAATCAAAAATATTTTGAAGTCTTAAATAATATGTGAATTTAATAATATCTTTTATAAATTTGATAACAATAACTTATATCCAAAAAACAAAAAAAATTCTAAAAATGTTGGCTTCAATTAGATATACATGAATTCAATGCATTTTAAAAAATCCACGAAATTTTAAAAGCTCCATTAAATTTTACAAGTGAGAATCCCATGTTGTTTGCTGTGAATCTCCAACCCTTCTTTGTTGCAAGCAACAAAACAACTTTGCCATTAAGACCTGCTAAAGAGAAATATATCTTACGTGAGTTCATATGAAATTTCAGATCGCAATAAGGGTTTCAGCAACACACTAAAAAAAATAATTACTTGTTTCCAAGATAAAAAAACATATTTAGAAGCAGATTGGGGAAAAATGGGAGATTTCAAGCTTCCATTCAACAAATCCCTTCAAATTTCATATCAATCCAAAAAAATCTATAGCAAAACCATGGAAGAAAGGAATGAACAAAGAAAACACATGCAAATAGAAATTTAAGATGATGCCATTAGCAGGTGTAAATACAAATAAGACTATGAAAAAGAAACATGCTTCAGAGTAATTTAAGCTGGATAGGAATTCCTCATTCCTCATGCTCTCACAGTTCAGGAATTTAGCCAATTTTGGATTGACAGTTCTGAGTTCTGCATAATGTAAAATTCAGATCGAATTGAATGAGACCGCATAAAAAAGAGGGCACTTGTATGCTGCAAGTGCGAAACGTGGCCTATCTAATGAAATGGCTTTGAAGACTGGTTTCCAGGCTGCTGAAATAGATTTCAAGACTGTTTTCCAGGAATCCAAATATTGCAGCTGTTCGTAACCTACGAAAGAAAAGTAAACTCGAATAATATGAAAGAAAACTAAACTCAGAGACAAAATGAAATGAAAACAAATTTATATTAATCAAAAGAAAACATACATTGCTATTTCAGGAGTTCCAGTATAAGTACAGAGATTGTAGCAATTGTGAGTTAAAATGAAAGTCTTTACTTCATTTAAATACATGATATGGAAGATGAAACTATAACGTCTTCTCTTCCACCGTGCCGTAATGTTTGCTCTTCCACCTCCCCAATAAAATGTAACGTCCCCTTTTCCACTACAACAACTAAGTGATTTCCAAATATAACATTAGCGAATTCATATTCTATTCAATTGTCGTTTCAATGTTGAATGTGCCATTGTAATTGCCAGACTGGGGGCACCGTCCAACAATACATAATATGAACCAATTCTTTTTTGTTTACACCGTTACAAATGGGTGGGTGGCATTGTAGGTTACGTCTTTCGACGTAATTAGAAAACACATATACAACCACATTCACATAAATTTAAAACATACAACACACACAAGAATTGAATGTGAAAGTTGAAAATGCAAATAATAATAAGTGGATGCTTAGTACAAACATGTTTCTCACAAACAAAAAGCAAGTGAAGCGTATACAAAAGTTCAAAACTCTCTTTAGACAAATTTTTGAATGCCAAAATATAAAGTTAAAAAATTGAGTGGATTGAATACACATTTAAATTCACTTCATAGAAGTTAGTGATTGCAAAGTTTAAAACTTACTCCAATCAAAGTTCATGACTATCAAATTATAAAATATTTTACATAAACAATTAGAACACACACACAGAGACACACTCATGCATGAATTTAAAACATACAACACACACAAAGAATTGAATGTGAGTTACATAAAGAATAAGTGCATGCTTAGTACAAACATGCTTCACATAATCAAAAAGTAAGTGGACCAAGTACAAAAGTTCGTAACTCTCTTCGTACAAATTAAACGATTCACATAAACAATTAATGCACATACATAGACAAACTCACAAATTCACATTGCATACAAAAGATAGATATATCAAAACATACTTCACACAAACAATAGATAGTGAATGAAACAATAGTTAGTGAATGCCAAAGATGAAAGAAAAACACTTCACACCAACAATAGATTTGAATGTCAAAGATGAAAGTAAAAAACTTCACACAAACAATATTTACTTTTGACTAAAAAAAATGGACTTCAATGATATGATTAATTTTCTAAATAAAAACATAAAATAAATATAAGAAAGAATTGAAGAATTTGAATAGTCCCAACATGACAACAAAATTATATAGCAAAACAAAAGGAAATAACACTTACAAGAGAGACACAAAAAGATTTAACAATCACTATTATTTTCAAACAGAAAAACAAGCTACTTGGCAGACCTCCAAATATGTTTATTTGAACAACATAAAGACATAAAATTATATGAGTTTGCTTACTCAACAGTAAAAGGTGAAAAAGTAAGCATTCAAAGATTCAAATTATAAAGACTGTTAGAGTTATCATGTTGTGGCTAATAATTATTTATTTAATTATTAGTCTACTATACTCTAAACTTAGGTATCTTATAATTCTTTAGGGTTTCTAGTATCCTTTTATAAGGATTCTCTCTTTGTAATTTGTAATTGTATTGCATTATTCTTGCACAATAAATATAACTCCTCTTTTCTGGATCATTGAATTCTGGCCTCCATAGCTTTATTTTTGCTTCTCTCCTTCTATGATAGGTTTGCATGTAGGTGATCCTTGGGAGTTGTAGAGTTGATTTTTCCTTAACACCTATATGGTATCAGAGCTCACATCTGTTGCTGCCTGTTCTTGTTTTTTGAAGAATTTTTTGGAGCTTTGAGGGTTTCAGATTTAAGAGGTTTTCTATTGGATTTGGGGATAACCTTTTTTCTGGGCATTTTGGGTTCAAACGGACCACATGGTTGTTCTTAGAGCGCCCCAAAACCCCTATTTTAATATATAATTTGTCCAATTCGGACAAAGTTGACTTCTGGGGCAAATATTTTTTGCTCAAGGTCATACGACCTCCTTTTGCACGTGGATCAAGGCAAAAAAAGAAAAAAAGAAATTATTTTGGATAGTTTAATGGGATGCCCAGGCTAATGCAATTACCTAACCGTCACGGTGACGTAGCCACCGCAATGCTTGCTGCCGCCGGTGGTTTACTAGTCGTCGTGACCATCAACAAGTCCGACGGTCTGTTAACCGTTGCGGCCAACGGTAACCATCACCGCTGACTACTAGTGGTTTGATCGTCTACCACAGTTCCCCACCGTTTCCCACCAGCCGACCATTGCCAATGCACCACCCTAACCCATTGCCTCCGCTCAGCTCGAGTGCCACCACCACCAGATGCACCGCCCACAGGCCACTGGAGCTCCACCAGACCCTATTTTTACATCATTTTTGATAGGGGGCTTGTTTTTTGCCATAACTTGGGAAAAAAGAGTCGTATTTTGGCAAATGAATAGGCATCGGAAAGCTCTTTCTGAGCTCTCTTCAGATATGGAGGTTTGATCTTTTGTTTTTGTTATTTTGATGTCTTTTTTGACGTCAAAGCCATAAGTTCTTTCTTGCACTCCAAGAGGCATATCTTGAGTATCTGGACTCTGTTTTTGGCACAGGATATATTGTTGGAAACTTGGTTTTGTGCACTTTCTAGTGGTATGGGTCTTCTTTCCAAATTCTGCTTCGGGTATATTTTATTCAGTGTTTTTCATTTATGCACTCTGGTGAATATCTTGGGAGTTTCAGCTCCTGGGATCCTTTTCTTTGTGTGGGATGACTCATCTTTGGCTATTATTTTTGTATTTACAACCTTTTGTCTTTTTTGAGCATTGTATACATCATTTTGTAAGCATTTTCTTTTTTGCAAATGAACTGAGATAAAGTGCCACTATGCTTTGCATGCTTAGGATCTTGCACATCTTGTGCCTTATTGTACTCACACTCCATTATAAAGTGCTATGGGGGGGTTTGATGTTTGCCTTTGTTTACCATCTACCTTTTTCATGTGAGTGTTCCTTCCATGACATTAACCTTATGATGTGTGCCAAGTGAGTGTTCCTTCCACGACACTAGCCTTTATATGTGTTTGTACTTTATGTTGCACTCTCGATGTTCCTGGTTCTTCGTCATGCAGTTTTTCTTGGCATTCAGTTTTAGTGTACCTGTCACCTCTTCCTTATCAGCATTATGGGGGGGTTTCTCATGTTGGTTGTTGGTTCTAATGCTTCCTTGGTTCGTTGGAGTGAGACATGTATTCACTTTTTTGTTCCTATGTACTAGGCAGATGCAGTGGCTGGTTACCTATGCATTTCAGTGAGATGGATAATTTATTATATGGACACTCTTTCATTCTTATATTTGGAGGCAACCTTTCATCTTCGATTGATCAGCTCTTCAGAATTTGGTGTTTTGCCATATGTATCTTCGAGTTCAGTTGTTTGCCTTTATTTGCCTTTGTTTGCCATCTGATTTGAGTAGTGTTATTTGAGGGCACTCATGCAGATTATAGTCTTCTCTACCTGATCATCTTCTATTTCGGTGGAGGTTCTTCAGATCGACAGTTATTCTTCGACAATGTTTGCAGCTTCATGCTTCAATGGTGTTCTTCATGTTCATCATTTGTTCCTTTTTTCTAGGACATTCTCTTGTTTGGAGGCCTCTTCAGTCCTTCACTTGTATTTCTTTCTTTAGGAGAGGAGTTTTTCCCATGAGGTTTTCTCCTTTTCTCCAGTTGTGAGAGATCTTTTGTGCTTGGGTACCTCATCGAGCCTAGTTGTTAGGACCCATTGTTACTTTCATTCATTATGTTTACATGCATTTTTTAGTCCTTAGTTGTTTTTAGCTACTCCCTAAGTTCATCTTAAGGGCGGGTGTTAGAGTTATCATGTTGTGGCTAATAATTATTTTTTTAATTATTAGTCTATTATACTCTATGCTTAAGCTAAAATTGGGTATCTTATAATTCTTTAGGGTTTTCTCCTTTAAGGTTTCTAGTATCCTTTTATAAGGATTCTCTCTTTGTAATTTGTAATTGTATTGCATTATTCTTTCACAATCAATATGACTCCTCTTTTCTGGATCATTGAATTCTGGCCTCCATAGCTTTGTTTTTGCTTCTCTCCTTCTGTGATAGGTTTGCATGCAGGTGATCCTTGGGAGATGTAGAGTTGATTTTTCCTCAACATCTATAAAGACATTGGCTAAGGAATTACTCTTTACACAGGAGGCATGGCCATGCCCTTTTTTTTTATCACAATGTTTGTTTAAAAATATACTTCACGTAAAAAAAAATCAAACACATCATTCATAGAACAGATAATTTTGAAGTAAAAATTACTAAATTTGAAACACAATAAACATAAATTTAATTAAATCATACATATGATGTAAATGTTTAAAAGTTCAAGTGTGTCAAAGATTAAACACTTACATAAAGAAAATTTTGAAGCCTTTCTAAAGTTCAAACATGTCAAACATCAAATTAATTTAATGTAACTTCATGTAAATTTTTAAAAGTTCAAGCATGCCTAAGTTCAAATACACATGTAAAGGGAATATTGACATGTTTATAAAGTTCAAAGATACTTCACATATAGATAGTTCAAGATTTTTCTTAATATCAATAGTGTTAGTTGACTGTGTTATGATTTTTTAATATCATATATTATTATTCATAGTAGAATGTTAATTATATGTTGTGAATATAGAGATTAAAGTAAGACGCATAATGCTAAGAAATGTAAAATAAAATCACCACACTCATCCTAAAAGACACTAGCCTTTTAAAAATGATCATGGTCAATGGTCATTCCCAATTTGACCCCTTCCCAATTTTTTATTTTATTTTTTTATTAAAACTGAAAAATATCTTTTACTTATTACATTTCTAAAAATAAATCTTATTTCAACAATATATTGAAAATTTTAAAAGAACTTCCAAATGACTTCACCATCATGGATATGCTCCTCTTACTTGCCTAGCTACTTACATATATCTCCTCTACATTTGTTTTGTTACAAATATAAAATACAACTAATGAGAAGCATATTAATTAAAATTTGGCTAATAATCTAGAAAATGTACATTAAAACGAAGTTGGGGAGTTGATTTGCACTATAGAAGACAAGTTTTCTTATGAACCTTCACGAAAAACAAAACAAAAGAAATGTAGGTAGACAAAAGCAAGCTCAACACAGGGTTTGTTCTTAAGATGGAATGTATCCTATCAAAATGGTATTCCTCAACACAAGTAAGCATTCATTTTCATGGGCAAATTGATGATAGATTTGGTATCCAAATGCAAACCGATTTAATGATCTAGATGCTATGTGTATGTGGACATAAAATATCTATTAATGCAATTAATGTACAACAGAACAAAATAATGCAACTAATGGATATAATTCATGTCTTCTATTTTCTGTATATATCAATAATTGCTAGATCAAATTGTTGTTTTCAATATTTCCATAAATTCACTTGGGATAGTAAAATTGATTGTACAACTAGTATACTTATAGTTAAAAAATATATGTAAAATATGCCGAGAGATATCGTATAATAGAAGAGAATCATTGTACAATAAATGTTCTTACTAAACATAAAGAACACAAATCCATTGAACTGCTGCATGCGAAAAGTTGTGAATCTAGTTGGAGACAAGTGGCCAGGGTTCTATTTTATTTTGAGTAATAAAATAACACCTCCAAAAAAATGAAACATGGCATATTTCATGCATTTACCCGTCATTTGCCGCATAACTCAACATAAAAATACCATAGATAATTACCAACCAGAGTCCCTAAAACATCCCAAAAAAGATTGACATCAGCATTTTTTCCTGCAACATAAGCAGCCAATTTTTGGCACCCACGTCCTCTAACAATGCCTCAAATATTGCAGTGCTTATTTATGCTATCATGACTAGGCACCTCTACCTATCTATACATCTACAATTTGCTCAATCCTAATGAACCTAATGTGGGGAAAATCAAAATGGTGGAAAATAAACTGCAGATGTTATGTGCATGTGAACATAAAATACCCATTGATGCATCTAATGTGTAGCAGACCAAATAATGTGCAGCTCCAGCTAATGTGAAGCAAATCAAAATGGTCAAATTATGTGGATAATTTGTTATTGGACAAAGCCAGAAGAAGCATGCCAATTTTAATCAGTCAAATGTTTGAAAGCACAAACAAACAGAAGTGAAGTTGAGAACATAGCAGGGCTTTGAATGTTGTAAGAGGAGTTCATCAACCTTTGAACAAGGCAAACCATGGACTCAAACTCATCTCTGCTCATTAAAATATTTCCTCACCCATCAAAAATTAAAAGAAAAGAAACACATGAAAAAATTTGAAAGAAAAACATGACGATCAGAACAAACACAGACACAGGAGGCATGCCCATGCCCAAGAAAACAACAGAGCACAAACAGACCCCCCCTCCAAAAAAAAAAAAGGTTTACAAGACACAGAAAGATGACATCTTCATAAGGCCCTATCTTCTTTTTTTGTTCTTCCATTCCTTTCAAATACAGTAAGAGAAGGAGAAACCATTGTGGACAAGACAGGGAAGCCCTGCAGTATGAGGAGCCTAAAGCATGGACGGTTGTTCAAGGATTTGGATTGTATGGGATGTTGTGTTGTATCTGATTTAAATTTTGCCTATTCCTTATTTTTCTAAACTAGTCTCTGTGCATCCCTGTCCCTTATGTACAATCCCAAAGCATTTCACTTCTTAAGGTAGGTGACTTCAATGTTTCTAACCTTTGCCTCCAAAATAGGTTTGAGTACTAAAGTTTATCCTCTAAGTTTCTAACCTCTACCTCTGCACAATCCTAAGGCATAAATATTGAACTTCTAGTCTCTATACATCACTTTAGGCCTGAAATAAGTTTTATGATACCTACAATGGACTACTAGTTATAAATTTGCAATGGCAAGATTTCTACATATCATCACATAATTGTGTAGATCATAGATAAAATATGACAATAGAATTTTAAAAAACAGTTGTCTCACATTTTAATGTAATTAGCTTCATATGATAAAGAAAAACCTTGAATAAAATGAATGTGTTTCAAATTTCCTTTTGAACACATATTATATAGATGATGCATGTTTGTTTTTAGCTTTTCCAAGCATGTTAACTGTGATAAACAGACATGAAAATATGTATGTTCACTCTCATGTCTTAGATAAGATCCATCTAAAAAATTTAATGATTGTCATCTGCTTTATTCTATAAGTAAATTTGAATGCAAGTTTTCATGGCATTTGTCCAAAGACTCCAAACAATTGTCATATATTATATACATGACCATTACAAATCTGGACAAGAACAATTCATTTCCTTTTTACTGTGTTTGATTACAATTGTACAACATTGAACAAAATAGTAGAAGAACACAAAGATATATCAACAATGCTATTCTTGACAGTTTGTATTGTTTATATTTGTATAAATATTTTATATGAAAAGTAAGTTGTATGTCACACAATGAGACTGTGTTAGAGTTCTCTCTTATGATGAGAGCTTATAAGTATTTTGATCTTTTTGATTAATTTTGTTTTTTATTTGATTTGGGTGATAAAGTACAGAAGTTGAAAAGATTGTTAATTTGAAGATATTGTTAAGAAGGTGGGAGTGAGCAGAATGGGGAGGAGCTACTCTCTGGAGGCATCCTCAAGTTAAAGGTGTGCTAATCTTTTGTTTTTCATTTGCTAAATTTTGTCTAATTGTTATATTCGCTAAGCTTTAACAAGAATTTGATAGGACAATTATGGAGGTATTTTAGATCTAGCCTTTCATAGTCCAAGTGTGGGCTCAAAGGAAAATGTTCAGCAATTTATCAATCCTAACACATTAGATATTCCATTGCCTCCAAGGTTAAAGGTTATCCTTGAAACATAAATAATGCCCACAAAGTTATATGTGTTGCAAGGAGATATTTCTAACTTTAGTTATTTGTAATTTTAACATTTCGATAAGTTTCGGGTTTTGTATGTGCTGCAAGGAGAAATTTCTAACTTTGGTTGTTTGTAATTCCAACACTTCTGTAAGTTTTGGGTTTTGTTTTAGCATGTAATCCCATGCTTAGATTAGGGGGCTTGAATTCCCTTGTTTATGTGAAGCACCTAGATAGTATGTTGAAGGGAGAAAAGTGATTTTAATTTAAATAAATTATAAGAGAAAATAATCTTTTAAAAACATGTTCAATAATTTAGTCAGATACTAGATAAATCAGTTATCTAAAAAGGAGGCGTATCGGTCATAAATCACCGACATTGATTGTCCTTGTGCAAATATTCACTTTCAACAAGAGCCTTTTAGTCATTATATATATATACACTTGTCGATGATGAGCTGGATGTTGGAGATGGTACTAGTGGTGTCATTTCTCCATGATCAAATACCCATTCCCAGTTTAATGGTTTTCATTAGGCAAGAATCTAAAATTTATGTCGTATGTTCCAATCTTGGAGATTATTGTCATATAGTAATTGTGGGGAAAAGAAAGATTCCCATTTTAATCTTGTCTTAACAATAATTCTTGTGACAATTTCCTTTCTAAGTGAGTATTTAGGATTAAGAATTCACCATAATTTTCATTGGTTATAACTAGATTGGAAATACATCTTAAATGTGATAGTGTATTTGTTGCATATAGTGTCTGATCCAAATATTTATTGTTGGGCCCTTTTAGGAGAATGATTGTTTGGATACTCTGGTTTATTGTCTCATGGAAATGGACATCAAATTCTTTATTGATCAAGAATCTTGGATTAGAAGAAGGATTAGTTGGAGTTTGTGTGAATTGTTGCCCATCCTTTCTACCATGATCCTTTTCTGTGAATCTCTTGTGCAATCAATTTTGATAATGAATTTCTTATAGTGCATCAATTTTAGGGCATTTTTTTTCAAATTCTTAATAATTCCATAGATTTCTTTATCAAAAGAAATCCATTTTTTAACTTCTATTGGGAAAACATCACTAGGATATTCTGTAATATATTCTTTTCCATTCTTGACAAAACAAAGGTGTTTGCCCCATGCATAGAATAAAATCTTCAGATGTAGCAACATGTAATACATGTTGATTCTAAATCTTTTGTTGTATCTTCTTAATTGCTTCGTCATGGCTTGGACCCCATTATGGTTTCTTTTTCCTGAGAAGTTTTTGCAATTATTCTTGGTCAATACCTTTTTCTAGATAGAAATTATTTACATAATTTAAAATTCATAAACATCCTTGCAACTCTTTATTATTAAGGAGAGGTTGAAATTCAAGGATTTTATCTTTAATATGAGGCTAAACTTCAAATTTGCCAACATTAACAATCATTCCTAAAAATTTACAATAGTCTAAACACCATTCAATTTTAGAGAGGGACAAAACAGTCCTTGAATTTAAAACTGGCCAATAGAAGGTCTCTAGATGAGACTTATGCTCGTCAAAGTCTTTACTAAAACTAAGAATATCATCTATATATGCACATACAAAATCTTCATAGCCACAAAATATTTTATCCATTTTTTCCTGGAAATAAGGAACATTCATTAACCCAAAGGGCATCATTGTCCATTCATAGTGTCCAAAAGGACAATTAATTGCAGTCTTATATTGGTCTTCTTTCTTCACTCTGATCTAGTAGAAACCTAATTTGCAATCAAATTGAGAAAAAACCTTTGCATTAGCAACTTTTTCTAATAAATAAGACTTATCTGGGATTGGATAAGGAAAGGGAATTGTGATTGCATTTAATGCTCTATAATCTATAACCATTTTTTTTCCTTCTTTTTCCGGATTCTTTGCAAACCATAAATGTATAGCAGTTAAAATCATATTATGATTAAACAATATACTTCCCTCTTTTGAGTTCTTCGATTGCTTCTTGTATATCTGGATAATTGTGAGTAGGGATTTATATCTTTTTCCCATTTTTTATCTTAGCATCAGGTTTTAGTTTTATCTCCATCTCTGGCATCCCTTGTCCCAAAATTTTGGAAGATCTTCTAAACAAACATCTTTGATAATGACAACTTTTAATTCTAGTAGAGGTTCAACTGTTTGGATCCTGCTTATGGCTGGATATTTTTTAGATGCATATACAAGTCTTGGAGTACTTATTTTCTCACCATTCAGAGTGAACATGATAGTCTTCTTGGTGCAGCCATAAGGTGTATATCTGTCAATGAAATTTCCTCCTAATATCACATCTACAGACATTTGTTTCATGGCAAAGAAGTCTCATTTGAATTACTTTCCTTCTAATTCAACTACTTGCTAATGACTGTACTATCCACAAGGAAACACAAAGTAAAAAAAGATTACCTAAAAGAGTGTTCCACACCAAAGATCATGAATATAAACCACTGATATGAGAAGATCAGTGCAACATTGTGCTAGTTATCTAGTCTTGTTGATGAGAAAGCAAAGTGCTACGTATGCATGCAAGGCTTTTGTGCAATATAAGTTTGTATCTAAGCATTTTATGAAATGTGCATCCTTGCATCTATTTTTATATATTAAGATGATTTTGTAATTAATGTGCATTATCTAAAACTAGTAAAATGTTACCAAATTTGGTGATGTTCTAATTCCTTACTAATGACAATGCATTGCGAATATGTGTTTGTTACAAAATATTAACCACAAAAAATAATTTTAATGCTATTTTTTATAGGTCAATTTTTAGTGGTTTATTTTTTATGGTAAATATTTAATGATCTACCAATAATAGTGATGTAAGTAATTAGGATCTTAAAAATATTCCATGAACAAACTTTTCTTTTTAATCTTTTATGCAACTACAAATCAAATTGATCCATCAATCCACCAAAACAAATTCCTAATTGAGCTAAAAACTCAAGGCTCTTTTAGGAGCAAAACAAAATTCCCAACACTTTATGAAACTCAAATCCAAGAAACAAATCAAATTTTTAGCCCTTTCAAGGATAGGTGAATAGAATGTTTTAAGCTCCAAGTAAGTATACAAGAGCTCTTTTTTATACAATTGCACCTTAATCTAATGTTTTCTTTGCAACATTTGCACCAAGCTTTATAGTATAATCCCTAGTAGAGATCAACTCCCTTTGAGTGTATATTGATAAACTTTTATTTGAAAGCCACAAGAACACTCTTGATCCTACCCTTGTGCGTGCTCAATTGCTACAACCAATTAAATTATTATTCTTGACTCTAGGTTGATAATGGAGATGGGTGTCTTTGCTAGCAAGGATTTGGATCACTTTTCTCAAAAAGGCTAACTGAATTAAAATTTATATTATTACTAATGTTGTTAAATATTAAAATTGTATAATCAACTAACAAAATGCTCTCCTCCATGAATACCTACCTAGCCCTCATGTTGTAGATCAATATCTTAGCCCTAAAAATCTTTAACTCAATTTTTCCTTGTGCTAACATATCCAATGTTATAAGAAGGTTGTATTTAAAAGACAACAAAAGTATAATTAGGTCAATGAAACTGTAAATATAGACATGAAATTGATAAGAGAAACATGTATATGATATTGAAAGCATAAAAACAATTTGACATGAAATATTACCCAAATGCTCATAACTTCAATTAAACTCCTAAGATATTTCTTGTAAAGTCCCCAACTCAAACCAATATTTTACTTTAATTAAAAAAAACCATATTTTTAATTTTTACCTTACCTTTTACCATTTTATAACATCTTACCTCCCAATACATGTTTCAAAACATTTTGGTTCCACCTCTTTGGCCAAGGTAAGAGTTTTCCATGCAAACACTAATTCGACACCAAATTCATAGTATCATCTTGTTTCACCTATTTCTAATATATCATGTTCCATCCATCCTTCCCAAAAACCTTCTTGGTTATCCATCCACTTCATTACGCCGAGAGGCGTATTAGACTCACAGACAAATGTAAAATTCTCTATCAATAAAAACAAAAGTCATTTAAGTTGACGTGCATTTAGTTGTCAACGAATTTGTACATTTTCAAAACAAAACAAAAATTAAAAAAAATTGCGAAATTGCTTGCATTGTTTTTTAACCTTGAAAAAAAAACACAATAGCCAAAAAATGTAGAAATTGAAAAAGATTTCCAAATCGCTTGACAAAACGATACAGTGACACCCCAAAAAAATAGAAATCATCACTTGCATTGGTTTTCATTCTCTCATTCGTTAAAAAAACAAAATGATATGATTGAAAGTTCATAAACAATAGAAACCTACTCATTTGTGACGAAGGTAGAAAAAAACAATCTACAATTAAAATGGCAAGGGAAACAATCACCTACACATCTCCATTGAACACATGCAAGCACCAACTATTCACTTTTAGCAGTGATAATTTGGTCTTTACTGCAAACAAAATCTCCATTTCATTGAGACTAATAACAGGTAAATTATCATATGTTGTCTTTTGAAAAATATTGATTTTCACCAATCTATTTTCTTCATATTATGTAATCATGGAATTTTGCATGCATGTTGACCATTGTAGTTGCTATCACATTTTGTATTCTTAAATTGATGTCCATACACACTTTGAACTCTTGAGACCCCAAAAAAAGTTTGTAGTTCGATTTTGTTTTATTTCCAAAGCACATGAACCTTCAACCGGCTAGAGCACGCAAGATCTACATGATTGAATTTGGTTTCTAAATATTTTGCATGGCCAATGAAATTGTTTTTAATAAATCTAGATATAGATATAAATTTCATAAATTTATTATTAAACTCTATAAGTGCTCCAATTTTTATAAAATCTTATTGGCATGTTTGTGAAGTTGAATTTTGTGTATAGTTTGTGAAGTTGAATTTTGTGTATAGTTTACTTTTATTTTTATTTGTTTTGCTCATTCGATACTAAATGTGTTTTTGCAGCCTTGTATCATACATTTCATCTTTAGGTTTAAAATTTTGTGTATATCAAACTAGTAATGATAGCATAATTTTATTTTATTGTCTTAGATTTGGATTTTTTTTCTTAGTTTTGCTTTCTTTAGTCAATTCACTTTTTGATTTAAGAAAGAGTCAAAAGTAAAGTAAGAAGAATATTTTTAGAAACCACATCTTTTGCATTTCATACATGTATAATAGAACTGTTTTGGGAGGTTTTTGCATTATTCTCATGACGATTATGTGAATCTGAAATCCTTTGTGCACTGAAAGTCAAATATATCTAGGATACGTGTCGATTCCTTCAGGTCTTCAGATTGGTCTGTACAAATAGTAACCAACCATGTGTTTCAAAGTTCTGATTGCAGGATGGCCTACCATGTTTGGAGTAGAATTTATTTGTAGATAATTACAAACATTTGAGCCAAGACATCCATCTTCTTATGACTTTGTTGTTATATTTGTCATGCATAAGGGTTTATGTGCCTTCATATTTATGTTTAAGTCTACAATGGCTATGGCTATTTGCTAATACAATTTTCTATCTTTGTATTTGAAGGATTTTTTAAATTAAAAAAACTCCTAAAATGTTTGCAACTTATACAATGAATGTATTGTTTTTTTATGAATGTTTAATAAATTGTTAGTGATAATATATATTTGTTATCTTCTTATAATTTTTAATTTATTCTTATAAATTTTATAATTGATTTAAAGGTCATATATTTAGTCAAATCGGATGGTATTTCTTTAAATATTTATGAAATTAAATATTATATATTTGCATGTAAAGAAGAAAAAAAAAAATACAATAAAAAGTTGCCTTTAAATGTAGATTTAGAATATGACAATGTTTTTAATGGAAATAAAAGATTAGAAAGTTCTTTTTCAAATTATATAATTACATCATAATCAATATTGATCTATTAAATATTTTGTAATGTAAATAATAGATTTAACTCAATTTTACTCATTGAAAAATTAGAATATAGTTTCATTTTAGAATATAATTGATTTGCACGAATAAAAGTTAAAAATAAAATAGAAAGTTCCTTTTAAATGTAGATTTTAGTCTTTTTAACTTATATAAAATTATAATTAAAGTGATTGTTGATTTAAAAAGGAAATATAAAAAAGTTGCCTTTAAATCAAGATTTAATTGAATTTATTAGTTGCATGAAAAAAAAAATAGAAATTGCTTTTAAATCTAGATTTTAAAATATAATTTTTTAAATTAGAATTTTTAAAAAAATTTATATTTAATTTACTTTTTTCCATTGAAAAATAATAATAGGAAGCTCTTTTTTAATTTAGATTTTGGTTTTGACTTATTTTAAAATTATAATTAGTAATTGTTTGTTTATTTTTAAATCAAAATTATAACTATCATATTTTTAATTATTTAAAAATAGATAATATTATTTTATGAATTTGAACAATTAAAATTTAATTTAATTGTATAATAATAATTATGTTTTGAAAATATTATAGTGCTTTCTTTGTTTAATTATTATATGATTATTTACTCAAATACAACCTAACTTAACCCAAAAATTAAAATGTATGTACAAACCTATTAAATTTTAATTAGAATTTGACCGTCATTTGAATTAAATGATGCACGTATGAACAATTAAGTAGTGAAAACATTTTGTACCATGTTGTCTTCTACATATTTCTACAAATATTGTAAAGAAACTCTGATTTTTTTTTGAAACTTTAAGAAACTCTTTATTTTTTTAATAATTTTTTTAGAAACTTTTCAATTTTTTAATATTCTAATTGATCAAGAAAAAAATATTATTTTTTTTCAGTCATGGATCTCGAGTATGTTTTCTTTTGCACATTTTTTCTTAAATTTTCATAGGTTGGAAGGTTTTCTTCGAGCTAGCTTTCATTTATATAAAATTGGTCTTGTTTGTCTCTTTGAAATTATTTATTTGCATGAAAAAAAAATTGGCTATAACTTGCAAGAAAGTTGTAATTATTGTGTTGAATTTTATAATGGTAGCATAAATTGAATGTTCATAAAATTTATTTTTATAAAATTATTCTAGAATAAAGATAAATTTTAAACTGTCAAAACAATCTATTATAACAATACATATGTAAGGAAATTTTATTCTCTTTAAATGTAGCCGTGTATTTGAAAAAAAAATCATTATTCCTTTAAACTTGAAAACATTTCATTTTGAAATCAAGTGGATTTGCATAAAAATCAAATAGATGTGCATAAAATTCAAAAGATATCCTTATCCATTGGATAACAATTTATTAGTTTTCTATTTGGATTCCATTTTAAAATCAAATGGATGTACATAAAATTTATATGACAATTTATGATTTAATATTTAAAAAATATCCTATTTTTTAGAAAGAATATCTTATCCCATTTCATTCTAAAATGTAAATTTTTTTAATCTTGATAAAATACTTACAATTTAAAAACAAAAAATTTAATTTAAAATAAATAGATGAATAAAATTAGGAAGGGTTTGTGATTTAATTTTGTTTTTCGTAGGAGTCAAGAAAATACAGATGGATTATTGTATTGTTGATGGAATGGTCATTACGCAAAAAATCATTCATACTACGTGGTTGCAATAAAAATTATACCTCCCATCTGCTAACTATTTGTATCTATAGAATTATTAGAAGAAAGACTTGAAAGTTTGTCATGGGTAAACTCTCTAGTTGATAGTGATGGTGGCTTGTGCCTTACTACCTTGTATGGAAGGATTGTTGCAGTACTTTTTTGAGGTTGCCAACAACTATATAATGAGATGGTCCACTACTTGATTGGTTAGAGATTTGGGCCAAGTACCTCTGGTCAATAATAGACTGACATGATAGCAATAGACGAGCAAAGTTATTATTTCAAGAATTAAAAAATGTGGTTATATTAGATACAATATTTAGACAAGATGGAGAAAACAACCAATAACAAAGGTTTCATCAACTTTTGACAAATCTAAAAGATGCAAACCCACAAATTGATGACTGGAGGTTGCTTATGATAAGAACCCCTATTAGCATAGATGCTACAAGTAATGTTGAGTTTGACAATATTGTCTATTTGTTCTCCACAAATGAAATTGTTCATAATTATAACAAAAAAAAGTGATATTCATTAAAACATCATGTTGCTCATAGTCTCACAACAAAAGTGGGAAGTGTGCATCAATCAGAAGATTATTCAAATGATAAACTTGACCTAGAGATATTGATCAGTAAGAATTCAAGGGTGATGTTGACTTCAAATCTTTGGATACAAGTAGGACTTGTAAATGGAGCTCTAGGATATGTTCGAAAGATTATCTATAAACAAGGAAGTTCTCCACTAAAATACCATTTGAAGATCATCATCCAAATATAATTCCAAGAACACCAATACAAAGGGGAAAAACACTTCAATTACCATTAAGATTGGCATGGGCATTGACAATACATAAATCTTAGGGGTTGACTCTATCAAAAACCACAATTGATATATGACCAAGGGAAAGAACAAGATTGACATTTGTGGCAATGTCTCGAGTAAAGTCTCTAGAAGGTGTCAGAATAATGTCAGCATTCACGTATGATTGTTATGAAAAAATGAAAATGGGTAGACAACTTGCAAAGTAAAAGCCGAAGAAAATAGATTAAATTTTTTATAAGATAATTGATGTAATATATATTTGTTCAAATTCATTTCCATGGCTTTTCAGTGTTTTAATATAACATATTATACCTCATAGCTCTTCTCATAATTACATAGAAACTCATCTATTGCATTGTAAATTAATAGAATGAAACTAAGTACAAATCATTGTAGCATCTTGATATTATGAAAGAAAAAATCATAAATCAATAATTAAAACAAAACAAAAAAATGTTGAGTATTACATAGCAAATGTTTTATTTTTTTGAGGCCAACTCTACCAAATAGATGTAATGATTATATTGTACATAAAGAAATAAATATTATAAATAATATGACATGAAATATTATTAATAAATGTATGATTTTCCACCATTATAATAATTACTAACATCCTTGCATCACTCTTTTTTTGTTATAATAAAGTGAAACTCTACATATATGTTATTTTGTTCTATTTCCTGTTTAACTTAATACATTCAATTTATATCAAGAAAATTTCTATAAATTTATCTAATCAAATGAACTTTAAAGAAAATTATTCTTACATATATGACTTAGATTTATTATATTTGTATTTACTTTAAAGTTCGAAGGTGTCGGACTCCACCGATAATGCACCTTGACTTAATTGGAAACACTATAATACTTACATCAGCATGAGAAGATGTGGGTAAAGAAGGATGAATCTAAGGCAGATAATGGATCTGTACCTGGATCTGGTGCAGAATCTTCATCCGGTAACTAGGGCTTTTAGCCTTAAAGGGAGGCAAACCAATGCAAATCTTGCAATACCCCTTGATGAGATATGTAGTCGATGGATTACAAATGATAGAAATTGAGCTTCAGTTGATATCTGGAATTCAGATGGTTGATTTCAGCATTCGGTAGTGAAACAGGGCATCCGGTTGAATATTCAAGGTGCATTTATTTCAAAGTAAAATTAGGGTTTGCAAAGTTAAAAAGGAAAATACGAGAATCATTCTTCACTTTGCAAATAGTGTTTTCAAGCCTTAGAACAAGGCGATCAAAGTTTCCAGGCGATTGGAGAGATAAAAGCAATCCGGCGAGCGATCTAGGACATCTGTCAGTTGGTTAAGGTATTTTTCGAAGGGCATTTTCTGAGTCTGATTTTTTGAGAATTTGAAATGGCATATGCATCTTCCATTGCTACTCCACTGGTAGTTGAGGTTAAGGATAAGATCCATCCTATATTTAAGAAGCACCCCTACAAATCCATGGAAGATGGCCTAGTTGGAGCATTTTCTTTCATTCTGCACGGTGTATTGCATGTTGATGATGTTCGAGCCTACATTCACTGCGAAATCAAGGAAAATGGTTCTGAGGACATCTTGGACTTGTATACAGATAGCATCATGGACGAGATTGACAATCCCAAGCCAGAATTTGCGCAACTGCAAAGAAAGGGTTTTGCACAATTTGTAAACTTTTCGACATTCAATGAGAAGGAATGGGTGAGGTATGTGCTAAGAAAGATACAAAAATTATCTTTTCTTAATTGCTTAAACTTTAGAAGCATATATGATATCCTAATTAGTCTATAAAAAATTATCTTTTCTTAATTATTATTAATGTAAATGCTAATAATAATTTTCATTTAGGTCACTAGGATGTCACACAATGCAAATATATGGGAGTCCACTTGGTTGTCAAAGTATCAATGGAAACTTCCAATCAATGTCATCTATCATATAGAATAATTCAGTGTTCGCTATTGGTCGAGAGAAAAGATGGCCAATAGAATTAAAAAAAACGGACCAAGAACCAGTAAATGAAAATTTGATAATTATGCTCTATACTTTAAATTTATCTATGGATCCAAGGTGAAAATGAACTTAGATGTAAAATTCAATAATCTACAAATTGAGATTACAAATTTGTATGATTGGTCAATTATTCAATACCATGAACTTCGAGATCTCTACCTTGTTGGATGTATCTAGAAGGTCACTATTAGGCCTACGGTGATGATCATAAAGCACAACCTATCTAATCAACTTACTATTAAGATCATGAGATTTCTTAAGGAAAAATCACAAAAAATTTATCACACGGAGCAACTTGAGGAATGGTTGCTTGCTACTTTTAAATTCAATTATTCAATTAGATTCACAGTGCATCAGGTCATGCCATCATTCAAGTTGTTACATCATACTATGGAGTACCTACATTACATGTTGTGAAGTCCAATGTGACAATTAAAGTTCAAGATCTTCTTGATGATATTGAAAATGGAGAGTTATTGTCAGTGTATAAATGGTTAACTAATTCAAAAAATATTTGAAATTGTATTGGACAAATTTTTTAAGTTATTTACACATTGTAACTATGACTAAATTATATTTTGACACTATTTTATAGATGTTGTCTAAGAGTTATTATTACTGCATAAATAGTTAACTAATACTATAATTATCAAAATGGATAGTGTTAGACACAATGTACCATTGAGAGGGGGGTGAATCAATGGTTCTCAAACTTTTCCCTTTACTTATTCTAGGTGAGCATATCGGTTCTTAGATTCTAACACAATGCAAACTTACCGGTTAGAGGAGAGACCACTACAAATGCAAACACACACAAAGGGACATGACATAACACCAGTATGTACGAGGAAAACCCAAGATGGGAAAAACCTCGCTAAGCAATGTTGCTAGAGTCTACTGCTCCAATCCAGCCTCACAATGAAATTTGTTACAAAGTTTAGGGCACCAATCCAAGGAGCTACAACCCCTGATTTAGAGCACCAACCCAAAGGAGATACAACCCCTGCATCGAGCTACAACTCAGTGATCACTGATGTTCTACAAAAAGGATATGTTAGGGGACACAAAACACACAATATCACACGTTAATGATGTTAGTCTTAAATCAGAAATGAAAGACAAAGGAAATCATTATCCTAAGCAAGCATATCAAGAGAGATATCAAACATCTAATAGAAAGCATAACAAAATGAAGGAATGCAATAAAACATCCCCAAATGCCCTCCAACATGCTTATAGTTGCTCCTCCCTTGTTCCTCTCCTCTCCAAGTTCCACATGAGTGTAGCTCCCAGCTGTGCACTGCTATGAAAGTCTTATGGAGATTCAAGATTGAAAGATGATTGTGAAAGTATGCAAATGCAAGCTAACAACTAGAGAAATATGAGTTAATTAATTTTAACCAAAAAGACAAATGTAAATTATGCTAAAATGCTCTCCTAAATTCACTATAACTTAGATGCATGCAAGATTTTTGGATCTGGATTATGAAGGAATGGGCTCTATTTATAGGAAAAATAGAGAAATGGATGGTTGAGATTGAGTAATCTCAACAAGGGTCAAGATTGATGGGTTTATGATCCATGTGAAGGCTTTCAACCCAATCCCAAGATGACAAATATTATCATGAGATGGGTTGAGGGGAGAGGGAAGAAGCATTGATGTCAACCCGTATGGGATGACTACCGGTAGAAGAGATGTTTGTGCAACACTGTCATGCAGGAGTACAAGATGAGATATCTTTGATATCACCTTGTGTTGTAGAACACCGGTAAGGTAAAGAAGAGAATGTCATTTAGAGGAATGACCACTAGAGTCACCAGTACACAAGTTAGTATTGTGTGGAAGATGTGGATGGGTTACCGGTACAGTCAATCACCGGTAAGGAAAGGATGTCAACTTATAAGAGATGTGTTGAGAGTTATTATTACTGCATAAATAGTTAACTAAGACTATAATTATCAAAATGGATAGTTAGTGATGTATGCATTTTATTCATCTGTGTTACCCATTACATTCTAGAATTTATTTCAAACACTTGGAATGATCTATTCAACCATTTCTTTCTAAACTCGTTACTAACAAACTCTTCATTATATATGAATATTAAATATTTTTATAATTTGATATCTCTCAACGTATCTTACTTATATTTTTTAAAATATAGGTATGCTAGTAGTATATACTATCCCATGCTTTACTTGTTTATTATCATTGAGATTACACTAAAAAGCATTTCCCTAGCATCCCCATTCTCTTCCTTTTGGAAGCTAGCAAAATTTCTTACCCACCATAATATTTTTGAACTCTCTTCCTCACAAACATTAGCTATTTGAAGTTTACATTCCCTATTCTATTTTATCTCTATTTGCTTCTTTCTTTCAAGTGGTCGAGTGTGCCATTTCCTTTTTCAAATGAATTTAGTTGCTACCATGATCAAGTATCAAACTATGCTCCTAGTTGCCCCAAATATTAAAAATCAATATCTTTATCCTATTGAACCCACATTAGATCTCCTACACCTCAATTTTCCCTCCTTTTAAATCTCCAATGTTATGGTAATGTTGTATTAAAAAAGACAACAATGTCCTATTTATGTTGATCTATAAATATACTTAGAGATGACAAGGGAGGAGTTTTTATGATATTGAAAGAAAAAGAAACAACTTGGCATCAAACATTCCCAAATATTTTATTAGCATCTATTGCATATATAAATAGACCTAGCTCACTACAATCTCAATTAAAATCTCCAACAAGTCGATACATAGCTTTGAAAACTTTTCACCCATCATAAATTTTTAGCTCTCTTAGGCTAAGGCCCCATGCAGTTGCTTAGATTATTTTGACTAGTAGACACTGCTCAATTTTTTTAGGAGTGATTTGTGGAGCTGGTGGACCCATGCAACTGCTAATTTTGCTACTTATTTTTAAGTAATCATTTTAATTTTGTTGTTAACAATATTAATATTAATTTTTCACATAAAATTTGAAGGGAAAGTTTGGTGGTAAATGAAAGAGAGAAATTTTGGTAGCATATAAAAGAGGGAAATAAATTTATGAAGACACCAACGCTCCCTACTCCACAAAATAGGAAAATATTCTATGTGATCTTTTTTTCACTATTTTAATTTTCCATGGGAACACTATAACTACTTAAATTAAAGCAGAAAATACAGTAAAACAACAACATGGAAACATGAGATTACCCTTTACCATTTATGACATCATACCTCCTAATACAATCTTAGTAACCTTTAGGTGACTTTTTCCAAGGTAATGATACTCTCCATACAACAATTAATTCTACACAACTTTTTTTCACCCACTTCTAACATCTTATGCTCCATTCCATTATTTGTGTTTCTTTTCCTCCAATTACACTAAAATCTTTTATCTTAGCATCCCCATTCACATCTCTTCCAATCACTTATCCCCTAAAACTAAAAGAGGTAAAAAAAAATTAAACATAAAGGAGGTACAAAGCAAGAAGGACCAAACCCCAGCAAGGAAAGAGTATTACACAACTCTGTCATTTTGCACTAAGCAGTCCAACATATGAGAGAAATTCAGAGTTAATTGTCCACTATGCATAATATTCTAGCCATGCAGTTGGTCAAAAGCCGACTTGGCCAAACGACCTGCAACTCTATTCCATTCCCTAGGAATGTGACGAAAAGTAACAAATTCCAAATAACTGCACAACCGAAGAATTTGTCTAATAACCAAATCTAAATGCCATCCAACATCATCAAGTTGTTGACCATTCAGCAAAGTCACCACCACCTGGGAATCTAATTCACAAATAGTCCTATTCCAACCCAAAATACAACTACACTCCACAACATACAAAATGGCCAAAGCCTCCATAAAGTTATTAGTATAATGACCTTTATAAATCAAAAAAATAAATTGAACATCTTCAGAGCTATCATGCCCAACTCCACCAATACCAGCATGACTAGGATTCCCATGAGACAAGCCATCGGTGTTAATTTTTTAAACTCCATCAGGAGGAGGGGTCCAACTCCCGATTTATCTTCCGCAAAGGATGTCTGCATCTATTGCACATGACCTGACCAACCCTCATTAGAACACCTCCCTGAAGAGGAAAATTAACACCTCCAGGATCCACACCTCCATCCAAGTCACATTTAGCTTAGACAGTCTCACAAAGAGAATGAATAACTTTATACCATAAATATTGAAAAACCAACCCAACATCATGAAAAATTCTTTGATTCCTCTCCAACCAAAGATGCTAGATGATAAAGGTGGGACCAAGAGCCCAAGAAACTTGAAGGAAAGGAGTCTTAACAAGGGCCTTACTGCAACGAGCCCAAAACTCAACCAAAGAGGAAACATTGTTAGCAAGCTTGTTTCCAAACCTCCCACCATAAGTGTCAGACCTTCTTGGAGAAGGGGAATTGGAAGAAGAGATGAGAGATGCACTCCTCACTATTTTGACACAAAACACATATCGAGGGACCCTAGAAGCCTCGCTTGCACAAATTATCCCAAGTAAGACATTGGTTTTGAACCACCAACCACATGAAAAAATTGCATTTGGGCCAATAAAACTTGTTCCACACCTATTTCCACCAAGGCACCTCTATGCCTCCAAACAATTGTCTATCAAGCTCCAAATACCCTATAGAAACCAAATACTTACCAAATGAATCATTGCCCCAGGTCAGAACATCCTGCCCCATCAAGGAATTACACTCGCGAGAAGCAAGAATTTGAGTCCACTCTTTTTTAACCTCCTCTAATCCCCTTGGTGGCCATTCATAGGAAGCCTTCCATCTATAACCAATAGGCTATCCAAAATTTTGAGTCTTAAAGTGCTCCACCTTGTCCCAACCAGCAGTGGTAAAACGATTGCAAATGAGTTGGAGGTGAGGATAGGATAGGTGGGTTACCATCCCAACAATCTAGCCAAAATAATGCCTCAGAGCCCTTATTACAGATCCAAAACAACCCACTCTTAACCAACTGCGCCCCAGTCTTTAGAGTGTGCCAAATCATGGAACCCCTTCCCTTCAAACAATAACGTGGAACATCCAAGAAGTTAACAACATTAAGATACTTATGCGTGAGAATTTGAGCCCAAACCTGATGTTGACCGATACATCAACGTTGGATCACAAAGTGTGATCCGAAACGTTGATACAAAAAAGCTCACACAATCTAATCCAGAATCTCACATAGACATGCATATGGATTGTGGAAATCTACAGATATTGGTACATCAACACCAATATAATTTGGCAGCAAGAGCTTTCCCATTCAAGATAGCAGAACGGAGACCAAGACCCCATCCTCTTTTGGCCAACACACAAACTCCCTCTTAACTAAGCTCGACTTAAAGGCATGCAAATTACCACTCCAAAGGAATTGACGTGAGAGAGCATCAAATTCCTTTAGGAAATACATAGGAGTCATCTAGACAAAACTCCTATAAATAGGGAGAGATCGAATCACCAATTGGAGAAGAGTCACCCTAGCAATAGTAGACAACCATCGATGAGTCCAATGATTAACCTTCTGACACAGCTTATCAAGCAAGTTCTACTAGTAAGGATGAAGATGCCTACCAACAACAAGAGGAATACCTAGGTAGAGCAAGGGTAGAGAGTCAGTTGGAAACCTCAAAATATTAGCAATCCTCCTTTGAATATAGTCTGGAGTGTTGAAAAAAAGATAGAAGATTTGTGCTCATTGATTTTTGGACCCGAAGCAGCTAAATAAATGTCCAGAGCCCACCTGAAGGATTTGGCCTCATGAAGATGAGCAACCACCATTAGAGTAGTATCATCCACAAACTGGAGATGAGAAAGTTTAGGCAACCCATGACCCCAACTTCAACCCTGAATCAAACCGTTAGAAACCTCAGACTTAATAAATTTTCCCAAGCCCTTAGCCATAATAATAAACAAATAGGGGGACAAACGATCCCCTTTACGCAAACCCCTAGAAGCTCCAAATAACTCAAATGGTTGACCATTAATAGTAACAGAGAAGGATGTAGACATAACACAACTCATTGTCCAACTGACCCATTCTAGACTTAAGCCAAAGGCTAAAAGAATTTTATGTAAGAAGCGCCACTTAACTCTGTCATAAGCTTTGGCCATATCCAATTTGATGAACATAGATTTCTCGTTAGAAATCACCATAGGGTGAATTGTTTCAGAGGCGAAAACCCCATCCAAAATTTGTCTACCTACCACAAAGCCCCCCTCCTCATTCGAGACCAAAGATGGGAAGCAAAATTTGAGCCTCTATGTGATCAATTTAGTAATAATTTTGTACACAACAATACAGAGAGCAATAAGCCTAAAGAAATCCAGCTTATTAGCACCTTCCTTCTTGGAGATAAGAACAAGAAAAGTAGAATTCTAGGTGCAAAGCATTTTTTTGCTACCATGAGATTCTCGAACCAACTCCGAAAAATCCAAATTAATAAAATCCCAAAATTCCTGAAATAATTATATAAGAAACCAATCTGGGCTGGGAGCTTTGCCCTTATGCATCCTAAAAACAACCTCTTCCAATTCAAACAAAGAGATCAGTCGCATGCATGAGGGATTCATTCATCTCATTAGTGACTAAACAAGGGATACAAGCCAAGATCATACTCTCCTCAACCTCGGTAGGCAATGAGTTCTCAGTAAAGAGAGTTGAATAGGATTGTGAAGCCTCCCGAGACAAAGCCTGCAGAGAGGACAACTGAATTCCTTCTGAATTAACCAAAGAGATAATATAGCTCTTGTTCCAACAAGCCTGGACATAATTATGAAAAAAGAAAAATGTTCCTATCACCTTCTTGAAGCCAATCTATTCCATCCTTTTGCTTCCAAAAAATCTCCTCACGAAGTGCCCACTCCTCCAATTCCCACACAAACTGGGATTTAGCTCTATTGATAGCATCAAGGTGAGCTTGGACATTCCGCTTCATAGCATGAAGATTACCATAACACAACCTATTCCATCTTTTAAGCTGAAATTTCACAAATTGCAATTTATTAACAAAGGTATACATAGCAATACCATAAGCAGGGCCACCATCTTTCCACCATTGGGCCATTAAGTCATGAATGGAAGGATCTCGAAGCCACATAAGTTGAAACTTAAAAGGAGAGTTCCAAGGAACTCTAAAAGAACATGTAAAGAATTTAATAGGCCACTGATTACTCTCCAATCTAGGATCTCGGAACTAGTAATCAAGCTCCCACTCACCCAAAAGCCAAAAACCAAAAATCTATCTAACCTTTCAAAAATAGCTTTCTCTCCAAACCAAGTAAAGACCCCATTAGAATGTTTGATATCAACTAAGGCAAGGGATTCCACATTTGCATGAAAGAGATCAGAAGAAGGACCCGGTCGAGCCAACCCTCCCCTTTTCTCCTCCACACTCAACATTGAATTGAAATCACTAGCTAAAACCCAAGGTAGATAAGGAGCCCAAGATCTAATATACTTAATATGAGACCAAAGCTGAATTTTCCGATGGAAATCAACAAGAGTATACACATTAGTAACCAATATAGTCTCCCTAGATTCCAAACTAGAGGCAACCACAAAAATAGTAGAATGACTAGATATCCACCAAAGTGGAACAATCTTTCTTGGGTCCCAAAAGAGAGCCAAACTGCCAGAGCAGCCCAGGGAACCAATGCACTGACACTGACCAAAATGCCAAATAGAGTGAGCATAATGAAGCATAGATCAACTAAAAGATTAGTCTCTTGGGCATAGAAGATATTTGGAGAATGAACTGCAACCAAATCATGAATAGCCTTTTATCAAGGGATGTTATTCAACCCCCTTACATTCTAGGAAAGTATGATCATTGAAGAGAATGGGAAAAGTGAGCATCAATGGATTTAATGGACCCGGATTCCACCAACAATTCCTAGCTAAGTTAATCTTCTCCTAATCCTTCTTACGACCACTTTTAGAGGAGTTCCCATAAGGACCCTTCTTGAGGGGTTGTTGTTGCAACCCGAGAGCTAGAGAAGACCCTTTGCTTTTACCAAAGGCAAGCACCTCTTTAGCCAAATCCGCTAAAGTAATATCATCTTGCAAATGAGCTCCAAAGTCAACTGGACCTCTCAAAACAAGACCATTAGTAGACTCCTGGGGGTTTTAAAAACCCTGCAACGATGGAGGGTACTAACTAGTCTCTTGCACCTGCATAATGTCCATACCCATAGTAGGATCCCCATAAGACACCTCCATAAGAATCCCCTCCTCCAAGGCCAAAGTGTCCAACACCTCAAACCGATTGAAGCCCTCATCAGTTTGTCTATCCCTAAAATGCCTCTTCTGACCATGTCCCTTAGCTGGAGGCTTAACTAGCACAAAACCATCCTTAACTGCACTCCCATCCGTCATATGGGTTTCGCCATTGTCCTCTTTATCCGCCTTCTGTGTCGAGGTGGATGGGGAATTACAAGCACCAACAACGTTATTAACCCTAAGACATTGACATTGACATTGAAGATGTCCATACTCATGGCAAATCCGACACCGAAAAGGAAGCGACTCATAATCTAACTATTGAACCCACGACGAAGAGTCGAGACAAATTTCCAAAGAATTTGGCAAGGGATTATTCAAATCAATCTCTACACAAATATTGGCGAAAGCAATAACCTTTTTATCAAGGGTTTGTTGAGAAATAGCAATCGACTTCCCAAGCATAGCCACAATCCTTTGCAAAGTATCTTCTCTCCAAAATTCTAATGGAAGCCGCATGAGACAAACCTAGACAGGAACCTTCGAGGGTAATCCCTCAGCCAAATTGAAACCCACATGCCAGGGTTTTAAGAACAAGCCCACATGGTTGTAAAAGTAGGGGGCCCCCTCAAAAACCCAATTCCTATCAGCCATGTTGGAAAGACGACCAAGAAATAACTATTTGTGGACAACATGATCTCCATCTCCCTCTCAACATTCCACGATTGACATATCTAGGAATCTAGCACTAATAGGGAAATATGGATCCCAATAATTTTACGGATTAAAGCATGCATGCTCCAGTAAGAGAGATCTTCCATTACCAATTCAGGAGGAATGACCAAAACCAAGCGATCTTGACACCTCGACAAACATCCATTCACCTTCTTAAGTTTGAAGCCCTTGCTAGCATAAAATGAGTCAAACGACCCTGCATGCACATCAAGAGAAGAGCCATTGCACGTCCCAACCCTTGCAACCACCAAACTAGAGGAAACTTGATGTTCCTCCATCTCCCAACATGCCAACCCCCAATCCACACACTAGGACCACACCACAGCCAAACCCCAAACCTCGAACACCACTGCAAGAAAACCCACACACCACACACAACAACACCCCTAACGCAACAAAAACCCAGCACTGCTCCCACGAAGATCACCCTACAAATAGCAAAAAAGCAAAGAAAGTCGTAGGCAAGACTGTGCCCTAACCTGTGAACCCTCTCACTCACATATCCATCCTGAAAACTCTTTTTGTGAAGCAAATCTAAATATTATTATCCTTTCTCTTTGGAAATTAGAGTTTATTAATCACTTATCCCCTAAGCGGCACACTTTTTTCTCCATTGTGATCTCTCCCAACCATATTCCTTGAAAACATAAGTTGTTCAGGGATTAACTTAGGTAGGGATCCCATGGGGGGGCTTAAGCTCTATTTTTAAGGAAGAGGTGGTCCCATGAAGAATTTTTTTTTTGCTACAGGATTATTTGGAATCTTTTCCTAGAAAATAGGAGCCCCTACTTTCTAGGCCTGTAAATTTAAGGGAGGGAAAATGGGGTGGGGCTAGAAATTGCCCCACCAGCTTAAGAATATTTTTTGCCACCTGTCAATCATTTGAATTTTAGAGGGAAAACTAAATTTATTTACCACTAGCTTGCTTAAATTTAAGAGTTTAAACTTAAGTTGATCTACACTACAAAGTTCATGGGACCATGAGCATACTTAAATTTAGGAGCTTAAACTTTTAAGCACAAAATTCATGGAACCACTAGCTTTAAAATATTCCTATAAAATCTCAGCAATTCCAACTCTATTTTTTAGGAAGCCCCCATCCATGGGACCCTAGCCTTACCCTAGTTTATGCTATTTGCGTATACATATTTCTTCTAAGTTGTCAATTGTGCCCTCTCCTTTTTCTAAAGGATCTAGTCACTACCGTGATCAACCATCAAATTGGGCCTGCATATATACTTGTATGCCCCCATATCAAATATCAATATCTTTTATCTTATTAAACCATCATTAGACCTCCTACAACTCACTTTTTCCTCATGCTAAGCTTTCTAATGCTATTGGAAGGTAATATTCAGAAATAAAACAAAAATATATTTAGGTCTATGGAACTATCAATATAAACTTTTTTTTTATTGGAATAAGCAACTGAAAATTACAGATTATAAATGCAATTACAAAAACTGGCCAACAACAACCAACGATACCTGCTGGAAAAAAGACAACAAAAAAAGAACAGTCATAGTAACAAGGAAGTGTAGTGAAACAAAACACTTCCACTACAAGAAGTAATCAGTCATACAAATGGATGTGAAGCTACGACAATAAAAACATGGAGCCATGGCAATAAGCAAAGGCATTCCCATCATATGCTGAAAGTTGATCTTGGAGGGGGCAAAGGAGAACTCTAAATGTCAGTGCAGCAGTAGTGAGTCACGAAGTTTTGTTGTTGTTGTAGACTAAATACTGAAGTTGTTGTATACTGCACAATGAGCCATTCTATCTTAACAACCCTCATTCCATAAATTGGTGTTAAGTAATGCCTATAACCAAAAAAGCTTCCTGAGTAAATGCCAGACTAAATTGAGGGGAACTGGGCATAATTCTAGCTTGAAGTTGTGATAGAAGCCTTTTTGCTTGTTGGTCAAGACCATCATTGGTAATGCTTTGGGCATTTAGAAAAGAAACTTTGCTTAACACCTGAACACCTAGCTATGCAGATTAGAGCAAATAGTTAAAATGTCAATCTCAAAGGGAGAAATGGAGTGAGACAATGCAACCTAGCATCGAATTTTCCATATGTTTTTAATTAAGAAAAGCCGACATGAGCTAGAAATCAAATTATGGGCAACAAAGAGTCTGAGAAGACCAAATCTCCATTACCAAGGGAAATGGGAAAGGGCACGTATGGTCACTACAAGAGCAGTCCATAAAGTCTTAACACGTGGACAAAACCAAAAGCAATGTTTAAGCGTTTCAACCTTGCTGCAAAAAGGACACAAAGAAGGCAGACAGAGGAATTTAAGTCGGGTTCCCACTGGTAGTTTAGCATGCAAAAGCTTCCAAGCAATGGGTTGGGATTGTGAGTCGGCTTTGGACTTCCAAATTAACTAGCTGAATTTATTAAACTTTGAATTAACAACTGAGAAGCATTTCAATGGCATTGAAAATAAAATATCAATTTAGCATATCAAACATTACCCTGATGCCCAAATCTTCAATTAGCATCTATTAATTATATAACTACGTTGTCTTGCTCACTACAGTTTCCATTATAAGCTCCAACTCAAGCATACAGCTTGTTTTGACAAGTTTTTCACCCATTTTAAATTTTTACATCACATTTTATAACTTCTCACCTCCTAATAATTATTTGATGACTTTTTGGCTTCCACCTCTTTTGCTAAGGTAATTGTCCTCCATAAAAACTACTAATCCTACCCCTAAGTCCTACTTATAACAAATCCTCCACCATATAATGGCCAACAAAATGGCAAATCCTGTTCTAACACCCCGCTTAAGGAGGCTAGTATTTTTTTGTCTTCCCTC
The DNA here is from genome assembly GCF_030272615.1 of Cryptomeria japonica. Classification (NCBI taxonomy): domain Eukaryota; kingdom Viridiplantae; phylum Streptophyta; class Pinopsida; order Cupressales; family Cupressaceae; genus Cryptomeria; species Cryptomeria japonica. The sequence continues at coordinate 346,950,640 of NC_081407.1, read as the reverse complement.
CAAACTCAAGGCCTCTATAACCCAATAGAGACATGGTAAACCTAGGTTGACTCCCGCCCGTCCACTTTAGAATAAGACTAGTGGGGAATATTATGCATCAACCGTGCAGACCTGCAATGATGTGTTAATGACTTCTTACATAATCATGCTCAAGGAAATTTAAAATAGGCATATCTGGAGCAATAAGAGCTTCAAAATGTATGAAACTTCAATTTCCATAACACAAAAAAAGCATCCCGAGAGCTTGCAGTGTTGTTGGAAGTTGGAACACACAATAATCAAAGGATGTGAGCCAGCTTCAAACTTCACCAACACAGTAGAGGTGCCCATTACTGAGGCAGACATGAACAAGACTGAAGTGGGGAATATTATACAACAGCAGCCATGCAGACCTGCAATGACATGTTGATGGATTATAAACAATCATATGCTGAAGGAATGTTAAAAAAGATATATTTAGAGCTTCCAAATATATGAAACTTTAATTTCCATGAACATAAAAAGCAGCCCCAGAGGTTGCAGTGTTGTTAGAACACACAACAATCATAAGTGTGTGAACTAAATTCAAATGTCGTTGCCACTGTAAAGGTGCCCATTACTTGGGCAGCCATGTCACGTCTATGGTGTACACGTGTACCTCATTTATATTTATATAGGATTAGAAAGTGTCTATTGATATATTCTTTGAATATTTGTAATTCATCAAAGTTTCTTGTTCGCATGACAATCATGGAAGAAACTCATGAGTAAGCTGCTTGTGATATTGAGATGCATCATGAAAAGTTTGAATGAACACAAGAAAATAATCTGCACTGGGTAATTAGCCAAGCAATCTGATACAGGAATTGCTTGCCAAATGAAATATAAATCGCAAAATCAAAACTGCAGTTTAAGGTCCACTATGGTGAAATCAAAACGTAATCATCAAATTTGGTGGGACAGCTATTACAAGTCCAAATATAAATTAAAATCTTCATTTGCAGAGAGTCAAAAGAAACCTATCAAAGTTATACATGTCAAACAACATTATCCAGTTTGATCATTTATTGCACTCTTTTAGTCAATAAACAACTATCTCCAAATCAAAGTTGTCGGAATGTGTTGATCAAAAATTGATCACATGAAGGTAGGGCAAACTGGCCCCTTCGAAAGACCAAGACGCACTTCCATGCCATGGTGCATGTCTGCAGGCATAAATGTTTCTGAATCCCGTGGATCTGTAGACAACGAATAACAAAGAATTGAAGTTATTTATGGCTTAAAACAATCTTGTTCAGTGTAATCAGAATTCCAACAAAACAACGACGATAAATAATAATCATAATTCCAACGAAAAAATCAACTTCTCAAAACAACCTTAGTATTGGCAACCTCAAACATTTCTATTGTAATTTGCATCTAAAAGCGAGAGCACTTTGGTCTGCAAACAAAGAATAATCCTGCCGAGCTGGCAATGTTCTTGAACCTACTTACCATTCAGATAATCTTCCACAGTAAAATCATCCAAGGCCAGTTAATGACTCAAAACCTAGCATAGAAGAAGGCAACAGACCAGAAGGTCTCTGAAATCTGCACGAGTAAAACTGCACGCATGAATCCAGGGGCACTTAAACCAGTACACATTACCTTATGTTGCTACAAAGAAATATATAAAAGAATATTGATACAAGAGACTCTCAGCTAGATATCAGACATTGTGTAGACAATTATATGAAGGCTGCAGTAAAAGTGCAATTTCAGAAACTTACAAAGACATTCTGCAGTAAAAGAAAAAAAAATTCTATTACAGTTTAGTAGTTTAACAATCATTTACAAATATTCTGTTCACATGAGCATTAACATGAGACCAATACAAGTTATTGCAAGCACAACCATGAGACTAATATCATCTCCTTTTGAGAAATCACACTAGAACCATTTATGAAAGACCAAAGAGTCACAACCTAGAAATCCACTTATAAATTTCAAAGAAAAAAGGCTGAGGAACAAAACAATGACATAATATCTGATCTGATGGAAAGATCTTCCTAAAGAAAATGCTACATGGGAGGGTGCAAAAATTCTTCAGTAACCTAGTTTCTGATTGCTTAAAGATAAGCAATCTTGGCAAGGGCAATATGTAATATCCCCTCTTCAAACCTAAACCTTGGCTACACAAAATAAATACTGGGCTGCTAATTATAACAGCAACATCTAAGAACTATGAGCATGATAGGGTATAGAAATGTATACACAGTGCTCAATGTGAATATTAAGTTCAGATAAACGAATTAAATATTAATGCAACATTAGATCTGTTTGGACATCGCATATGCAGCTGAGGATAATAGCACCGATCTTAAGGCCTTGAGGGAGTACCCCCAACACTTTGGAAAAAAATGATTTAAAGTAATCTATTACATGAAGTGCTAGACAATATACCTGGTGGGTCCTCAATACAAGAAGAAAATGTGATTTCAGCGAGGATTATACAAGTTATAATTAAAGTTTTTTAATCAAGAGGCATTCCAAGAGTTATGACTCTTGGAGAAAACCATCTATTTAAGAGAGACCAAGGAAGGAGAAGGAGGCATCACTAAAAAACTGTTCTATTATTTGATTTCTACTCCTTGTTGGAGCATGGAATTTTGGTTAATTTAATCTAAGGACAAAAACCCTCTAGGTCTGGAATTGGAAGATGAAACCCACAATTCCTTGGAGTGGTTTCATACAAAAATTACCATGATGCTGGTTTCCCTGATTTTCTAGTAGATATTGCTAAAGATTTCAAGTTAATAACGTTTGTTGTCCATCAGCAAATCTGATCGCTATTTTGAAGAAAATTTATGTTGAGCATGAGCATGGCATTCTAAGGACTGGTTAATTTAGATTGCACGCTTTTGGTTAATCCTTCCAACATCCTTGTGAAGAGTCATACCTTTCCATAAGAATAGTTAATAATTAATATTTAATATTTAATGTAGTTGTTTAATACTTGATAAACAGAAGATTAGGTAATTAATATTAGAAATCTACAACAGCCAATTCACAAGCTTGTCGACTGACATTAACATTTCAATTTTGTGAAACAAATTAAATTTGATAGGATATTACAAAATATTCCCTTCAGGATATTAGAACTGTACTACTTTTTGGAGCCCTTGTGCGACCCATTACATTTATCTGCTCCTTAGCAAAAGTGGGTGGATTGAAACTATGGTGGAAGGTTTTAAAAACATAACAAAATACATCTGCCAAAACCCTTTGGTGATTAATTTAATGAGAGAACACACCAACGATGAGGAACTTGTGCAGCCAGCTCTCACACGGTTTGCCACCAATTCATCACTTTGCATAGTACTGCAGCCTTACTACCATCTTATAAGCAGATTTGTAATTTATCAACACAATTGGTTACAAGTTCCACTCATAATAGAAATTTGAATAGTCAAATGAATTTGAATTTATGATCGTATGATACTATGATGTGTATCGAAATTCTTTTTTTTCTATAAATAAGCAAAATTATTTATCAATTCCCTAAATTCAGTTTTATGAATGTTTTTTAAGATGATTTTGTAAATATGTGTTAATGTTCTTGCCAAGTCCGAGTGAAATTTTAGGCCTGCCAAGATTTTGCCATGACCAAGTTTTTAACTTGTGCTTGCAACCTGGCAAACGTCAGAAATTTTTACAGCTAGCCATATTGCAAGCAAAGGTTATCACTCGAGAGTCTATATATATATATTCTTGTAGGCTTGGATCTAGCCATATTGCAAGCAACAAATGTTGCTCTATATATTCTCATTGGCTTCAATTATGAATACAATAACAATGTCTAAGAACATAGTTTCAAATCTTCAAAAGTTACATTGGCATTAAAAGATTTGACAGTCAAGAGTCTATATATTCTCATAGGCTTGGTTAGCCCTATTGCAAGCAACAAATGTTGCTCTATACATTCTCATTGGCTTCAATTATGAACCCAATAACAATGTCTAAGAACATAGTTTTAAATCTTCAAAGTTACATTGACATTAAAAGCTTTGACAGTCTCAATCTGGACAATGGCTATTTTGTATGTTACATCTGTCAATTCATTTCAATCCATCTTGTTCTGTGTAAGAGAACACTATTATCAATAACAATATGCACATTTGAATGCATAATCCATCATTCTTAGGCTCAAGAAGAGCTTCAATGCAACAAATACGTACTGATTGGCATAAGAGCTGAGGATTCCCCAGAAACTTGGTTGCTATGTCAGGCTGCTACTTGACAATAGGATATTACAGTTTCCTGCCAAGGGCCCAATTGCCATCTTCAGGTTGATGATTCTGGCAAATACAAAAGGGTCAAAGGCTTATATGGCTCTAAACTAAACCTGTACCACAGTGTGAGCTTTTCAAATTAACTCAGATACAAGGTGAAAGATTCCAATTGTTGGCATTATCACTCTAAAATTGAATCCAAGATGTTCATCAGAGCTTTTGAAAAGATATAAACCTTCCCACAGGCTAAATCTCCAGAAAACAACAGTCACAATTTGTCGCAAAGATAGTGTTTTATAATTAGAGCCTAGGTACTGTTCTTAACTTCTTTGCATGCCCATTTGTTAAATGTCAGTTGAAATTTAGTCTACGGCTGGTGTCTAAGAAGTAGAGACTATAGGATATCTTTTACATCCCTATTTGACAATTTGTTAAGTAATATTAATAGGCAGGATTTTGGTCTGCGTTCTCACTCTGTTTGACAGCTGTATATGAAACTTGAGTATTTACTCAACTAGAAAACTGTAATCATTTGTCAGGAGGGTATAGGAAATATTTAGCATGAATTTACAATGTTTTCATTTTTGAGTTGTGCTCTTTGCTGGGTGGGGACTACATAAATCAAACCTTTTTCATTATTTAACTACAACAACAATAAATCAAATCTCAAATCTATTATTGTATAAGGTTACAATGCTTCCTGCATGATATCCAGTACCTTTGTGAAATGAGCTGCCAAAACATTGAATAAAAAAAATGTCATCACAGGCACAATACTTAAATTAGAGAGACAGCTTACAAAACGAACAACTAAAATTCTGGGAAATCAATATAAAGCTCTAAAACAATCTCACTTGATATTGCAATCTTACAGCTACTTCAAAAACAAACTACAATAAAACCAAGTTGCATCAAGTATCACTACCTTGAAAGTATTTGTCGCTCAATGTCCATCTTCAAGGGAAATGCAGACCCATAAGTATTTGCTAAAATATCCCGCTTCATTTCTGTCTGCTGCTTTTGGGCCTGAACCAGGATATAGCAATATAAATATTAGCACAAACCCATAGTTATCCAGACCAGCATTCACAAAATTGAACAAACAAGCTTGAGAAATCCAACTTCTTAAGAAACAGGACAATATGGTATATTTTGTAATCTTCTTGACATAACAGAGACCCAGAAAACCAGCAATATTATCACATATAACATCACAAATGTAATAAAATAATTCGAGAAATAATGTGCACATTGAACATACAGTCTAATTCCAAACAAAGATTACCCTCAAAATATGTATCATTGAATCCATATTCGTCAGCACAAGCCTCCAACCAGTAATAGTCACATGCTGCAGAACGCATGATGAGTCGGAGGCAGAGCACATCAATTATTGAGTGAAGAATTATCTCAGAGGAATAGAGGCAGAGAATGCAGGTGCAACACTTCAAAACTGGTTATTGTACTTTTGTGGCTATGTAAGTTCAAAGATATTCAAGGCTAAAAGTTCTTAATAGTTGTCCTTCACATTCATTAAAAGCTAGTGTGATATATCTTAAACATATTTGTTTGGCTAAACTACTTAATCTAGAACCTTTCTTGCGAATGTTCAATAAAGTGGCATGTTGTGATTTACAACGTCTAGTTCAGATGACCTTGTAATAGATAAGTGACTACTGTTCTGCAATGTGAGCATAAATATATAAATCTTATAAACAAGATATTTTTTTATTTTTTTTCTCCTCTACCAAATCTCAAATTGCATGGCCAATTCCCGAGTAGAACAAATTCAGTCCCTCTTGTAATCTTTGAGAAGGAAAATTATGATGTCCCTAACTGCCAAAATCATTGCCCTCCCTAGTGTCTGGCCTTGTCTCATTCCTTACCAGTAATCAATAGGTCTCTCTCTATAAGGATACTCTCCATCTTTAACTTTCACACCTCATATTTTGCCACGTCCAATTTGTTGATGCCTCTTAATACGGCACCAGAGGTTTTCAAGAAGTATTTTTTTTAATCACATTTTGGTGTTTCAAACTTATTCTAAGCAATCCAAACAATTGCTACTTCTGCATCTGAAGTTGATTTTATTGTTGGAGGATTCTCCTTCCTGCTGTTCCATTGAACTGCCTAACTCCTTCCAAATTTTTCACATAAATTTATTAACTTTCTTTTTGGTCACATTCCCCTTTTACATTGCAATTGCTACAATTAATTTTATGCCAATAAAAATTTCAAAGAGTGCTGCTACAATTCTCGAATCTGTAGGAATCTAGGACCTTTGTGATCCTTTCTTAAAAAAAACTTATTTTACACAAATGGAAACTAAAATTGAATAAAGTGATACCACAAATCTCCAAATAGGTTGAGAAAGTTGTAAGGAATTCCTCAACCTGACAAACCCTCTCTACCGACCACTCCGGACTGTCAAAATTCCTCTAGGCTCTCTGAGACACTCATGTGTCTTGAAAATAATTAGGAGTAAGTGCGGTGATAATCTCTAAATCAAACAATTTCAACATACAACTAAAGAGGCTATTATTACAGAAAATTTTACATGATACAACCATGAATAATATGTACAAAAATTTAAAAATCTTATAATCACAAAAAAAAGTAAGAGATTCACTCCTTCGAAGATACAATACAGAAGACTTGAACGTTTGTAAACTCTGTCACACCCACATTAGATTCAACTCTCTTGCATGCAACTACAAGAGCAATAAAACTAAATTTTCTACTAATTGCTTTTATTAATATCTCATTAAGAATATCCTAAAGTCCTTTCCTCTCCAGAACTCTTGATTAACTCCAAAGCTAGAATCTTCTAAAAACAACCTTATATGAATCTTCAAAAAAAGTTAAAAAGCCATGTTGATTCGGAACTAATGATAGGGAGTATCAATGACCCAATGAATGATCTGAAATAGATTAGATGAAAATTCAAAAAGAGGATACGAAGCATCCAAGTCAATAAATCTTCTTGATCCACGAACCCAAAGCAACTAAAGCCTCTGGTTGGGACACCCTTTCATGCCAAATCGACAGGGAAAGAAAGACATTTTTATTATGGGAAAAAAACGGTTTGCCTTTAGTTAATGAACAATTTAGTATTTACCAGTTAATTGAAATAAATACAATATAAAATCATCCTCAAAGGTCATTTCTAAAAATAGATAGTCTGCCAGAAGACAGAGGAGGTCACTGGACCAATTTATTCACAGGGAAATCGTGGTATAATTGTTCTAAAATCACACAAATGAAAATATTTGTGAACCTGCCATAAAATGTTAAAGAATGATTGAAAGTGGATCCATATTTTCACCAAGGATTTAAAGACATACATTTTCACGAAGGACTTGAAGTGGGTGTGATACGATGATGTCACTCGACACCAGGGAGGCCAAAGCGCAATGTATCATGTACACCTCCTACTTGGTGTGACAGTGCATGATCCATTACTCCTTTCCTTTTGTACTGCTTTCAATAGCACTGCAACCATTAAATTAGAAAATGTTAGTGTAGCAAGAAAATAGAAAGGTAGAGTAAAGATGAATGTAAAACCTAAACTCCGATATTACTATTCTTTGATAAACTAATCCATATACTCGTTAATATTATAGGCAATATCATATCTGTTTACCACAAACAGGTGAAGCATATACTATTAGTCAAGTATCTCAAGGCGGAATATTAACTAGGGCTCTAGAGAAGGTCAATTAGTGTTAAGCTATGTTATCGGTTTTTAATTTCTATTTGATAGGAATACTTCACAGGCCTGTTTGAGGACTATTTCGTTGATATTCAAATACATGCCTTACCTTAGAATTACATTGTTATCTAAGTTTATGCTTTTAGTGTTATCCTTGGGAAACCTGTTTCTTTACTAATTTGGAAAAAAGAATGCGATTTGACCCCTTTTATCTCCTTCTTGGTGTATGCATGATTATTTCTTTTTGAGGTAAGGTATGATTTTTTGTAGCTTGGGCATGGCTAGCATATATTAGAAATTAAAATATCATGAAAAAGAGGTATCTTTATGTTTGGTGATGCAATGTGTTGTTATTGTTAGTAGTAGTTGTGCTATTCTTATTTAGTGATGAATGATGTTGAGTACTTTACTTCATCATTGGTTTAATTTTGAATAGTGTTTGCTTCAGTTTTTAGTACCACTACCTTTTCACTTTTAGTTTCAATGGTGTGAATCATGGGTGAAATGTCCATACTCGCCTTGTCTAGTTCTAAGGTTTCTTCATTGATTTCAACACTTCATAGTATGGATCATGTTTAATCTTGTATTGTAATACTTCCCTAATGCGACTTCCACTTACATAGCAATCGCAATGCTTTCCATGTGTATGTCTTCCTCTATCTATTAATACATCTAAGTCTCCAAAATGTGTGGAAGAGCTTTTGCTATTATTTTGATATTCTGCGAGAAGCTAATTCTGTGACCACTATGTTTGTAGTGTCCTTCACGAGCATGGGTTACCTATAATATTGGATTTGCTCACACTACTGACATGTCTGCTACTTGCGTGAGATTGCTCAACACAGTTGATTGTTCGCCTGGGTTCATATTGTTAGATGAAGAGAATCTATGTATGCATTTCTCACCGATGCATCTACTACAGATGACTTGGTTGTTTGATGAACAAACATAGCAAGGTAGCTTTCTTTCCATACAATGCATATTTGTAAGTTTGAAAGTGGGACTATTCTCTACCAAAAATCTTTAAATGTTGCTATGAAGTTCGTGGACCAATTGAAGTCCATGTTGAAATTTGAATTTTCGTATTGTGTTACGTGTTCTGGTTGGTTCAGAGGACCATCCATTGGGTTGGTATTTGTTGGTGAACCTATTGTGTGTGATAGTCATTTCTTGATGCACCACATACTACAGCAAACACTTATTTTCTCTTTATGATAGCATAATGCAAATGGTTTCTCTTGAAACTTTATTGATTTACAAGTCCAACACGAGAGGGTTTCTTGGGAAGGAGTTTGCAATTGCCTTTAATTGAGAATTATTTTCCCATGATTATGAAATAGCAGTTTAGAGGAAACTATTACAAAATTATCGGTTATTTTGTAAGCATCAGTTGAACTTTGAAAATCCAGTAATCTTAGCCACTAAAAATAGCTGTAATGGTAAAGGTAATAATTTGTTGGAACATTTTGAGGCTTCGGAAGAATACCTGCAGTTGTATGTCTTTTAGGAGTTCTTGTAAGAAGTTATTGTTGAAAGAAAGCTGACCCTGCAAGTGATAAAATAAAAAATAAGAGAAGGTAGTGAGGAGCAAAGGACATTAGCCTATACAATGTTTTATATAGTTTGGATGCAGAACTTGAATAGAAAAATAAAACGTTTGTTCTAAATATAAGTAAAATTAAATCCAAATAATTCAACATAAGATGCTCAAAATACCTCATAAAGTACAATATGCAAGGGCGCATAAAATTTCAATTAGATATCAGATATGTCAACAAACAAAATTAAAGTCAATGATATCAAATTTTCACAATCCATGACAAATAATTGTAAAAATGTTTCTGGATTCAATTGTGTCATATTTTTTTTGCATAGACGTTTCAGATCACACTCCATGCTCCATCTCGAAACGTTGATCTGACACAATTGAATCCAGAAACATTTTTACAATTAAAATTAAAGTCTCTTAGTATAGAAAGGATACTAAAGGAAATAGGATTGTTCAATACCCGTTGACAAACCATTTGACACAAAATGTTTAAAGTGCAATCAGATTTTATTTATAACTTTGAGCGATCTTTTAAGGCCTCGCTGTAGATAACATGCATCCTACCGCGAGGTCTTTCAAAGCCTTGTTGCCAAACGCCGTATGAAAAGAAAAATACAAACTCTTTTAATAACCTAAATGTTTCCCCTTTAATGAAACAGTATGCATCTGTCTGGTCATGATAAGCAAGTGAGAATTATGTGGACAAAGATAAAGAAATCTCCAAATTTCAATATCAGTGCAGCCAATGCACCTCCTAACAATATTAGTGCCGGATTTTAAAGGAGGGGTGCATGATTGCTTTGAAATATATAAAATTGGGGCTTTAGGAGGAAGCTTTATTTAAAAAAAACAAAAAACTCGATGTTCTCCAAATTTAATAGGATTCTGATTTTACTAACAACATGCACATCAGAAAAAAGAATTTATCATTGAAGATGGAAAAGGCATTTCAATGATTATCTACCCTTCCATAAAATATCATTTTAAAGAATTTTCCACAGATATAAAGAGGCAATTGCAGCATCTTCAGTTTCTGTCTTTTCAACTAAATGTACAGCTATTTTCGGCATTTTCAGGGTTGCGCTCTTTTTCCATTTTTGTTTTGAACTAAATACAGAAAACATGCCTAATCTCAGTGCATGAATTGTCATCAAACGGTATGTAGTTTTCCGTTTAATTCTTAGGGTTTATTAAATCTTTTCATTCCATAAAGCCAAATTTTCCCCTCTATCACAGCTTGCTCCAATAAAATATCATCCACATATTATTTCTGACAAGAACAAAAATAAATTAAAAAAATTAGAAAAAACATAAAAAGAACGTTATCACTGGTAGAACCACAATTACCTTTTTCCTGCACAAAACGAACAATCCATATAAATACATACAAACCTTAAAAATACACATAAAAACCATAAATTTGAAAAACTCACAAAAATCCAAGTGAAAAGTCCAAATGGGTTCACCATGAATCAGAACGGAATTTTGAATATTCAATACCTTTGTTATGACTTTAGACGGCGCCCTGTAGTATGGGATGTGTCAATCATATCTCGTCCGTTGAAAACCATTTAGTTTATTTCAAAACATTATAAATGAAGTCTTCAATTCTTTTTTCGTACATGATTTATTTTGTGAGTGGATTTATGGCACCTTGTAAATTTATGATTCGCACAAAAAAGGTGTGAAGGTTATGTCAATAGTAAGATAGATGATTTTTTTGAGATGATGAAGTTGTTATCACATTTGTTATTGAAAAAAAAAAAGAAATAGTTGATTGGTGTCTAATTTTCTTTTCTTTCTATTTTCTCTAATTCAACTCTAAAAACCTTCATTCTAACCCTATTTCTAATTGTATGTAGATTCTAACTTCAACTCTAATTGTAATTATAATGCTAATTCTAACTCTAATCCTAAGTCTAACCCTAACTATAAAGTTTATCATAACTCTAATTGTACACCTTGCACTAATTCTAAATGTAATCCAAAGTTTAGTCTAGCCCTAGCCCTAGCCCTAACCCTAAGTGTAACATTAATTCTAACACTAATCAAAAAAAAATTCTATTAAAGATACACCATAAAGAGAGTTTGCTCAAAACTTGAACAGTGGCAAAATCAAAGTATTACATAGATATGTTTATAAGCAACGAGTGTAATCAGGATATAAGATTGATTTAAAACAACAAAAAGCGACCCTCGGACAATAGTTGATCAAGAGAACAAGGGTACTATGTCCTCCTCAACACACGCGGTCCATCCTAGCTGCCCATCCATCCAGATCAGCTTACTAGGCACTTGGTCAGCAAAGGGGATGGCTTCAGGAATCTCTGAAGAGGAACTTGGTGGCCAGTGGAAGAGTTGCTATGGGACTAGACTGCACCTTTCTTTCCTTTTCTAGCTCCACCATGAAATTGTTGAGAGCAATCTCAAACCGGGACTGAGCTTCTGACGTTCTTTTCCATGTAAATCCATGGGGTATCTCCCAGGTGAACATTGATGCATACCCATCACTAAGTAGCCTTTCAAACTTTTTCTTAGAAATCCTCATCAGGGCATGGAAACATTCAAAGTTATGAGTCTCCTGAGAGACTCAGTAAGCAGTCTTTCAATACCATTAAATACATCATTATTTCTAATTTTTCAAATCAACCACAAGATTTTTGAGGAGAGTACAGACCAAAAGAGATTGACATATTTTGGTAGAACCAACACATAACCATTTACACACTCCCAACTAAAGATATTACAATTGATATGAACACCAAAAAGTTTCCACGCCTCCTTTGCAAAAAAGCAATCAAAGAAAATATGCATCGTTGTTTCAGGAATCCTGCAACATTTACACACACTGAGAGATCCATCATAGCATGGAATAGGGAGTCTATGCAGCAGAAGGCACCAAATAAAGCACTTAATTTTGGGCTCAGTGAGACTGTTCTAGAGCAGACTTAAGAGTTTTTTCCAAGTGGACTCATTGTGGGAAATATTCCAGTGAATGTTCAAGTGATCGAAGATTTCATTATTGTCCACCAGTTGTGAGTAGATGTCTTTTGCTTTAATTTTGGTAATATGTGCCCCATTGGGCCATTTATATTGAATACATCTTAGTTCATTGCATTCCTATTCTCTGGGGAGGCCAAGGGTGGAGTATGCATGGGTAAGTATAGTGTATATCCTCCATTGAGACCGAGGAATCTTGAATTTCTCACAAATCATAGGCCAAGAGATCAGATACCTATCCCTGGTAATATCACTTTTAAAGCATTTGATACTTCTTGTTGCCCGTTGTTTTGTTGAGCATCCCTGGATAAGAGCCAAGGGTTTACCCTTATGGAATAGGTTCCACCAAATTGACTATTCCCCACATATCTTGCCATCTTTTCTTATAATGCTATTATCAAAGATGAGGTGTTTAACCTCTTCCCATGCCTTCCACAGTGTTTTGAAGATCGTTGATCCCTTGGATTTGACTGCAAAACTACCGGCTACTAGATCATTGATGGGCAAATGTCTCCAAGTTGAGCCCTATTTAGGTACTGATTGAGAAATGTTATGCCTGATGAGGACTTTCCAAGGCTCCTCCCCTTCTAGAGCCCTAAAGATCCATTTAGCCGCCAAAGACAACCCTTGCACTCTGAGGTCTTTAAGGCCCAGTCCTCCTTTGGACTTACTCATTGTGCACCATTTCCATTTAACCACATGCATCTTCTTATTCCCTTTGCCATCAGAGCACGAGAAGTTCCTGACTTATTTCTAAATGTGATTCCATTGATAGTTGCTAAATAACCAAGTCAAGGCATACTAAATATTGTATGATGATAAAATCTTCTAACATACTTGTATTTTGTCTGCCAATGAAAGGTAGTGCTTGTCCCATTTTTTGATCTTCTTGTCAATTTTTTCTTTAATCCATTGCCACATCTCCTTGGGATTAGGACAGACAAAGAAGGGAACCCCCAAGTACTTGGTCTGTAACTCAGGGCCTTCCCATATTAGAGAGTATTTACTAAACTAAGGAAGAGGGTTATTATCCCAGCCAACCATGATAGATTTGGATAGAGAAATCTTGCTCTCGGAGGCACCGCAGAAGATATCCAATTTGTTCATTAGGGTTGATAGGTTGTTCTCCTCCATTTTCAGTATGATAGCAGTATCATCAGCAAATTGGATATTAGAAAGTTCCTCTGGATTAAGCAAGAGTACCCCTAGAGCCCTTATGGATAAAGAGTCATCCCTCAGTAGATAGTGAAGAGCATCTATAGCTATAACAAATAAGGCAGGGGCCAAAGGGTACCCTTGTCTGATGGATATGGAGAGATAAATCTTGTCTGATCTGATACCATTAACTTCAATACAGGCATTAGCATTAGTCAACAAGGTCTCTACCATTCTGTAGAAGGCCCCGGGAAAACCCAACCCTTCTAGCATCATAAAAACAAAGCTCCACTCTATCCTGTCATAAGCCTTTTCGAAGTCAAGGAGTAACATGGCAGGTTGCTGATTGGATTCTTTGGCCCAAAACATAGCTTCCCAACAAGTAAGAAAATTTTCTAGGATGTACCCCCACTTGACGAAGCTTGTTTGAGTATGTGTTACAACTTTAGGAGGAATGTCCTCCAATCTTCTGGCCATAAGTTTAGCTAGTATCTTATATGAGACATTAAGGAGGGTGATTGGCCTCCAGTTTTTTACCAAAGATCTGTCACCCTCTTTGGGGAGGAATTTGATGAGCCCATTATTGATATCCTCCGATAAAGTTCTAGAATCAAAAGCTTCTCTGTATACTTTCCATAGATCCTCACCAATCCATTCCTGGTTTTTCTTGAAAAATTCCATTGTAATCCCATATGGGCCTAGGGCCCTATCATTATTAAGAGAGGAAATAACATTCTTAACCCCCTGCACTATGATTTCCTTGCTTAGATTGTCTGCATCCTCTTTGCACACTTTATTCGGTTCAATGGACTTGATTTTGTCTCTTAGTTGGGCCTTATTGGGTTATCCATCCTTTGACTTGAATAGGGCAAAATATAATTTCATAAAAGATTTGAGGATACCTTCGGAGTCTTCAATGAGTACACCTTCATCCCAGATGCCACCAATCCTCTCCTTAGCCTCCTTATGCTTCAATATACTAAAGAGGAATTCAACGCCCTTGTCACCATGATCTAACCAGTTCAATCTGGCCCTGGTTTTTAGACCTTGGATTTTGTGGTTTTGCACCCTCATGAGAGCATCTTTAGCCTGCCATAGGGCCTCTCAGGCGCTATCACTACCCAGGTTTCCTTGGATCTTAAGTTCAGGTATGGCCAACCTATCATGGAGAGAATATTTTACCCTCCTAGAATCCTTGGCTTTCTTTTTTCCTACTGTCTGGAAGAGTGCTTTCCAGCTTGCCACATTTTGATTCCATCTAGCACTCTCAGATGTTAAGAACCTATTGCAATCATTGAAAAGTTTGATGATGAGGGAATCTTGGTTGACATCCTCATCTAACAACTATTTAGAATTCAAGCATAAATTAGATCTCCTAGGGGTGGAGTTAATAGAGGAATTGCCCAGTGCAATTGTAGCTTGCACCAGGTGGTGATCAGAGAGAGTATATGGAATTACCCTCACGCTACTCCCAACTTTGTTCCTCTTGAATTGTAATGCCTCTCCGTTAACATAAAACCTATCCAATCTATTGTATATCCTCTTGTGACCTTGCTGAAAATTGCACTAGGAGAACCCAATGTCCTTGTTCTCATCTTTCTTCCCAGCAAGGGAGTCTAAAAGCTTGAGTTTGTTCATCATCTTGCACTAGTAGAACCTCTCATCCCCTTTCCATTCAAGCCTTCCCCCTCTAAGCTTATCTCAGTGCCTTTGAACCATATTGAAATCGCCACCAAG